>NC_088867.1:8453940-8803253 GCF_032884065.1 Artemia franciscana | reverse complement strand
GGTAGTGATTATCTTCTTCTGCTCTAAGACCTATTTATGCGAATATTTTTTTTACCTTTACTAAGGGCTTTCCGGCTTTATTATAGGCACTATTTTCAGGCTCTTGGAATCTGGTGATCACTTTTGTGCGTGTATTACTTTCTTGTGTCCACTCACTATTTTGTATTTTTCTGCTATTTTTAAATAAAACTCCTGACACTAAAGATTAAGCATTGCCAGAAGATAGATTTGCAAAACAATATAAATAGGTTCATTATCACCCTCCAGCACTTGCAAAACATGTATCTATTTTTTCTCTTACTCTGAGCTTCAATACTGAAGCAAAATAAACAATCGAACGTATTTTAACCCTTCTCTAGCTTTATCTCCTTTTCCCAGTCTGGCTTCTTTTTCTGGACTTTGTAACTAGATTGTATTGCTCAGTGAGATCGCAATGGTTATTTGATGATATCTTTCAATCTTTAAGCGTATATGTTTAGATTAGACTATCAATGTTTTTTTTCCTAAGGATCTATTTACATATCCATTTTTTGACAGTTATAAATTTCACAATTCGTATGCCATTCATTAACCAATTTCAAGCACTTTTTATTTTAGTATCTTTATATTTAAGTCAACGCTACCACGGTACGAGTATACTTATCTGTCCTCGTTCTTATAGTAATTGTTGAATATTGAATAAAATGACTAAAATATGAAATTAACTCTGTGTTCAAATCTGGATAATTGCTTACCCTCCTCTTCAGTTTCTTCTGAATAATCCTCATTTTTTCTAATAGCGAGATCCTCCAAGAGCTTAATGTCTCCTGAGGATAACTGACTTACAGGATATCTCATGGGAATGGCAGGAGATAAATCATATGCATCATCTTCTTCCTTATCATAGCCATTTAGAGACTTCAGACTGCTTCTTTTCATTTTAGGCTTAATTGGATGATCAGGTGACAGCATGTAATTTTGGAATCCTTCAGCTTCCCTTTGATTTTCTAGAATGAAAGAAGAAGAATATATTGAAACTGAAAAAAATATTTAAATGAATAACCCTGTGTTCTTCATCCCGTCGTGCACTCGGTATTATCAAGGAAAACTCATGAAACATTAAATTACAACCATAGAGAAAAAGAGACTTAACTGCAAAAAATCGTTCGGCTGAAATATAATTCGTTCTTTTCACTCCTTGAAATTGATACAGGATAACCAACCAGGTTCAGTTTAACTTTTCACTTTTTTTCTGGCTTAAAAACTTTTTACAGGAACCACTTTTTTTTAATCATACCAATTAAAACCTTTTTTTTTGAATAAACAACAGAAGGGTCCTGAAAAACCAATCGATGTTATTATGTCACTCTTTGGCAAATATGTATATGAAAATTTCCAAAACTCACCAGCATATAGTGACTCGCTACTTTAAAACTGCTTAATCCTTGAATTTCCTATTTAATGTCCAAAGCAACAAAGAGAATAATAAAAAAAATTAATTCGTTGGTTCTTTTCAGCAGCTGCTGTTAGCCATTGTGAGAGGGTGTTGTCGTTATGAGTTTCATACCTTTTGATGTCATTAGTATAACATGTATGTAGACACTAAATAAACCAGTAAATTTGCCAGCATTTACTAAGAACCAAAATTTACGAGGATAGTCTGAAAAAAAAATTTAGTCTGATAGTCTGAAGAAAAAAAAATTCCCCCTGTGGCATATGGAGAAGCCATCAGATTAGACTATTATGTTGAATATAGCCAAATTTATCATTTATGCTCCAATATTTTTTTAGCATTTCAATTCATTTTGTTTACACTCAATCCGATTGAGACTGTAGATTTTCATCTTTTCAGTTGAGTAGCAGCTAATTCTATAAAAAAAAATCATAAAAAATATGAAAATTTGTTTGAAAGTGATGTTTGGAGATATGATTGTTACATAAAACTTTTCCATTTTTGCCCCCCCCCCCCGTATAAATTTTTGACATTCCTCAGAACCACTCCCCCAACTGTGCTTCTGACTAGGTTAAGGGTGTTCGCATGAATGAAGGATATAATGGAGATATAATAAAGGATATAAATAAAGGGGAACGTTCTTATGAAGGATTATATAATAATCTGTGACTTTGTATTTATTAACAAAAGAGATTACTTCTCTTTCGTTTGATCAAATCTTTGTTGCTTCTAATATTTAATCATAATTCCAAAGAGGTTAATTTCCAGCAAACAGTTCGTGGTAACAAACTGAGCAAGGAGCGACCCGGCTCAATAGTAACCAAAACTCTAAAAACTGGAATTTTGATACCAATAGATATATCAAAAGAATCAAATTTTAATGATTATTTTAAACATGTATGTTTCATTGAGTTTAGTCTTACCCTGAGAAAACTAAGAGCCTGAGAAAATTTGCCTTATTTTCGAAAAAAGGGGGTGATGCCCCCTAAAAGTCATAGAATCTAAATGAAAATCACACCATCAGATTTAGCACATCAGAGAACCCTACTGTAGTGGTTTCAAGCTCCTGTCTGCACAAATGTGGAATTTTGTATTTTCGCCAAAAGAAAGATCGCTGATGCGTGTTTATTTATTTTTTTTTCCAGATGTGATCGTATCAACCCAGTGGTCCTAGAATTTCGTGAGAGGGCTCATTCAAACGAAAATTACAAGTTCTAGGGCCATTTTTAAGTGGCCGAAAAAATTGGAGGGCAATTAGGCCCTCTCCCAAGCTCATTTTTTCCCAAAGTCACTGGATCGAAATTTTGAGATAGCCATTTTGTTTAGAATAGTCGAAATATTTGATAACTATGTTTTTAAGGACGACTTAATTCCTCAGAGTTCTCGGGAGAAGGACTGCAAGTTATGAACTTTGCCCGTTGTTTATACATAGTATTTACTATTGCTAAGTGTACAGACCTTTTCAGGGGGATTTGTTCTGGTGGGGGTGGGGGGATTGGGTTTGCGTAGGAGGATCTTTCCATGGAGGAATTTTTCATGAGGGAAGATAATTTCTATGAAGGAGGTGCTGGATATCCCAGCATTATTTAAAAAACGATCAGAAATTAAATTTTAAAAAACAAGTTTTTTCCCTGAAAGTAAGGAGCAACACTAAAACTCAAAACAAACAAAAATTGTTACGCCTATGTGGGGGTTTGCTCCCTCGTCAATACCTTACTGTTTACGCTAAAGTATTTTAATACAATTACACAATTCAAACTTTAGCGCAAAGAGCGAGGTAGTGACGAGGGGTCGAACCCTCTCATATTACGTATATGAGGAAGTTTGTGCCCTTGTCAATACCTTGCGTTTTACGCTAAAGTTTGAATTTCGTAAAATAATGGCCGATATAAGCAATAATTTGTTTGTGTTATTTTCCGGCCAAACTTAGCATTTAGTTTTACCTTAAAGCAGCTTCATAATTATGATTTTTATGTGATTATAAACCAAAGATGTTGTATGTGTTCGGATTGTGGTTGTCATTAAATATATATAAAAAAACAAATTTTTTCCAAGTGAAAATAAGGAATAACATTAAAACATTAAACGAACATAAATTATTACGCATATCTTTTAAAAATCTTTTCTTTCATTTATTTTAGTCATTTGAGAATTCCTCAACTTGTGACTCTCATTTTTATAAAAATAGTTTCGACCTCTTTCGCTGTTTTGTTATTATGCCTTACAAAATTAGTTCCGCAAATATCGCTAATTTAAGTTACGTGGGAGAATCTTTCCATGGAGAAATTTTGAGGGGAGTTTCCTCTCCTCAATAGCTCACTCTTACGCTAAATTTTTTTTATAACTTTAAAAGAGGTTATTATTCGAATTAAACAGCCTTTATGATTCAGGAGTCATTCTTAAATAACTGGAACAAAAATCAAACTTGGGTTATTATAAGGTTATTATTAGTTGAAAAAAATTAAAATACGCAAATTTTGTTTTAATTATTCATGAACGGTGAGCTAAATTCAAACCTGCATTAATTCAAAAATGTTAAGAAATTAAATGAAAAACAAGTTTTTTTTTTAACTGAAAGCAAGCAGCGACAATAAAACTTGAAACGAGCAGAAATTATTCTATATGTGAAAGGGGCTGTCCCCTCCTCAACACCCCCTCTTTACGCTAAAGTTTGACGCTTCGTCACAACTCTACTTTTTAAAACAATAAAAACTGAAAAGTAGAAAGCAAGGGTTTGAGGAGGTAATAAGAGAGGTAGTAGTTACTAGTTTCAACTACCGCTGCTGTTGATGTTATTAGTAAAAGCTGTCTTTCCATAAGTAAACCAAGTGACTCGAGAATATGAATTATAATTTTGAAATAAAATTTTTACCTATTTTTTTGGGGGGGGAGGGTTAAAGTGCTAATTCTGGGTTTTAATGTCAAGGTAGTACAGTAGAGTTGCTAACATTAAGTTGCTACCATATAATACCATTCTTCTACACACAGTAGCTCTCAGAATACAACTGGCAGCACTCTTTGCCATATTTATTGTTCTCATGACTCGCAGAGGTACTAACTGCTACCCTTGATAGCACCAAGGTTTAATTTCTAGTCATCTGAGCTGTGCTCGTAAGATTGAATTGTAGTAGCATAATTAGAAGATCTTTAAATCACGATAACTCTTTGGAAAGCAAATTGGAACATGGAGGGAGTAAAGAACACATCTTTGAACAGATTGGGATACAGGAGGAGCGTTGGCAGCTGAATTAGCCTTAGACGGCTTAATGCTGCAACAAGGTGCTAGTAGTTACGACTACTAACTTATAGTTGAACATTATTTTATGTTTACATTGCGATAAAAAGAACATAAACTGTATTTTAGGGTAGTAAAGAGCAAATTTTTAGCTTCGAACAAATAAAAATAAGTGGGACAAGTGTTTGGATAAAACAGAAGTAATTTTTATTGGCTATCGCCCCTTGTCAAGAAAGATTAAACAAAGTAATAAGAAGATAAATGTCTAGAAAACAGATTGTTAAATTGAATTTGGTTTGAGTTAACAACAGATCAACAAATTAAAAAAACAATTTTTTCCTCAGTGACTACAGTCATATCAGTCTTGTGGCTAAAATTCTAAAGTTTCAGTAACTTCATTTCTATAGTCTTTTGGACCAAAAGTTACCTTGAACTTGTTAGACTAAAAGCTGAAGTCTAGCTCCCCTTTGAAAAAATAAACAGCATTAATGTATGGCGGTAGCACTGGGTGTTCCAGGCAGTGTTGGGAAATATTTAAGTAAAAAAATTCTAAAGTACTTAATACTTTTACTTAAGTAAAAAATTTGAGTACTTAAGGGTACTTAAGTACTCAAGTACTTTCTTCATGGTACAGAAAAATTATACCGACATGACGCAGGGCGATGCGATGAATTTAACTTCCTATATATTAGTGGATGATTGGATTTTAGTCTTTGAGAACAGCGGCTCCTGTCCCGGCGCGAAATTTCAAAAAAGGACGCAGTCATGGCGGAACTACCATATATATTGAACGGACAGTTTTTTTTGTGATAAATGTGATAAACAGTAAGAACAAAAGGAAATCAAGTAGCAAAGAGGCTAGTGAACTTGTAGGCTCACTTTCGGGATCGTCTGAAGCTGAATATAATGCTGACCCTGATTATAGCTCACCTTCTAAAAAAGTTAAGGGAGATTTCTTTGCTGCAAGACCGCAGAAACTGACACAGTCAAAAGTGAATTTTTTCGCACTGGACTACATTGTGGACGAGATGCGACCCCCGTACACTGTTGAAAAGCCGTCGTTCAAAATCTGATAACAGGTCTTGCACCTTATGCGAAGGTTCCAGGAAGAAAAGCCTTCGCTGTGCAAATTAAAGCTAAGTTTTTGAAGTACATTAAAGATATGGTTCGTGATTTTGAACTTACCGACTACATGTCGCTGACAACACGCATTTGGTTTGCCAACAACAAAAGCTACATGGAAATGACTGCACACTTGCTCAACGAGGATTTGAAATGGAAATCGTATGTCCTTGCTTGTTGCCGGTTCAAGGGCTTATACACTTATGACAGGATTGCTGAACAACTGAATGGCTATTTACCAGGTACAAAATTGTAGTTGATAAAAAGGAACGAGGGGTTTTGACCGATAACGCCTCTAACTTTAGTAAGGCATTCAGGGAATATCCAATGGTTTCCAATGAAGATATTCAAGACAGTAATAAAGAAAATGAAGATGAAGCAGGCCAGAATGGCTCATTCTCTTTTACAAACGTTGGAGAGATACTCGATTTTCATGACGACCCCGAGTATTTCCAACTTCCTCCACACTTCAGGTGTATCAGCCACACACTTAACCTGCTTGGATCCACCGATGCTGATAAAGCCACTTGTGATATTGCATATAAGAGGCAGTACCACGCCGCTTTTTCGAAGTGTATTGCTCTCTGGGATGCCGTAAATAAGAGTTCAAAAGCTGCTGATGCTGTGAAAGAGGTATATGACAAACAGCTTATAAGACACGTGGTAACAAGGTGGAACTCGATGTATGACAGTGTCAAACTTTTGATGGATTGTCACAAAATTGGAAAGCTTTCTGACGTATGTGATGCTTTGCAAACACCAAGGCTAACTTCTCCTGATGATGAAATTCTTGAAGAATACATGAAAAATATGAAGCCAGTAGCAGTGGCATTGTACATTCTTCAAGTGGAGGAAAAATGCTACTTCGGTGCTATCTATCCTACAATCAAACCACTTGAAAGGAAGCTCAAAAAGCTGAAAGATTTAGCGAAAGTCAGCCAGCCTTTGGTATATGCTCTACTTGTGGGTCTCTCATGCAAGAGACTATGTTATTGCCACGGCAAGTTATCGTTTTTTCAAATTGAAGTGGTTTCCTGATAACCAGAAGGATGTAGCAGTTGAGCTCTTGATAGACAAAGCGAAAAAGGTCGAAGATTTTAGAAGTACTTACGAGGCAGATAAAGGTGGCTTTTTGTCAGGAGATGAATACTTTGATCTTAGCGATGAAGAAACTACTCATGATAATTCTGGCAACCGTGGCCGTGAAACCAATTCTGTGAAGGTTTTGTCATATTTGAATGAAAGGGGAAAGGAACTATCTGTGCTCAAAGTGTACCCAAGGGTAATAAAAGTTTTCAGGAAGTACATCTGTATCATTCCTTCGTCTGCACCAGCACAACGATTTTTTTTTTGGTAGGTGATGGAATTTTTACTCCAAAAAGAAACATGCTCGGAATTGGTATGTTTGAAAAGCTTCTGCTGTTGAAAGGAGTAAGAAAGAAATTAAAAGTTATTATGAAGCTGTAATGAATGTTCCTTGTAATTTTTGTTCTTTTTATATCTTAATTGTAGTAAAATTCAAATAAAATCGAAATACTTGAGTACTTAAGTACTGAAGTACTTTTTCAAAAGTACTTATTACTTAAGTATTTTCTTTGGGAAGTACTTAATACTTGTACTTAAGTAAAAATTTCTCTGAGTACTTGGTACTTGTACTTAAGTAAAAAAAAGAAGTACTTGGCACAACACTGGTTCCAGGTACGTTCTAGGTGACAGTTATCATATTATTATAATTAATATTGTATATTATTAATTTTGCTTATTATGAGAATAAAAGGGGTCAAATTTGAAGATATAGGCCATTTTAGGATAAAAATAATAATACAGATAATAATAAGCCATAATTAATGGTAATCACCTTCCGGAACAAGTCACTGTCTAAGCTTTTTTAATTCAACTGACAATGCTGCTGTTCATAGCTTAATTTTAATTATTTTCTTATAGTTAAATCAAAACACTCGAGGATAGAAAGAAATATGTTTGGAAAAATTATTGCTGCTTTTTTAGGGGGGGGGGATAATGCTAGTCCTAAATATCAAATTAATACAGGAAAGTTGCTAATATTAAGTTGCTACGCTACAATACGAACCATCAACGCACAGTAGCTTCCAAAATTCAACTGGCAGCATTCCTGACCTTATTCATCGCTCTCATGACTCGCAGAGGTACTCACTGCTACCCTGACACCAGGCCTTAAAGTTAAATTAGTTGACCTGTGCTCGTAAGATTGAATTGATTTGGCACAATAAGAAAATTTTCAAATCATAATAGCTTTTTTGGAAAGGAGATTGGAACTACATGGCTTCAACGATCGCTGCTGCGTAGTGCGGCGGCTCTCGTGGGAGCTACTCTTCAACGCAGAGTAGCTCCCAGATTAGAACTGGTTGCCTTATTTGCCACATGCATTGTTCTCAGGAGACGCAATAGGCACTCAAGTAGCAGTGTGTTTGATGCCACTTATTCATGTTCAATGGCTGCAGTTTAGGATTTTTCCCTCGTAACTTTTAGGTTTCCTAAATTAGAATCTTCCTTTTTATATTCTTCCGCCTTTTCATTATTCTGGAGAGTCTAAATTCTCAAATTGTTTAGTTTTTTTCACAACTTATTGGTATTAAATAGTTTGGGAGGGTAAAATAGACCTTCCAAAACCAAGCCAAGATCAATGAACTCACCTTAGACTCTTGAGACAAAGGCTTTCAGCGTCAATAGCAATTTAGTTTTATAACTGTTGATTATATTCTTCACCAAATATCCATGTATCACAGAAGATGAAATTTTATTCCAACATTACTAATGAGAAATGGGAACATTGACCCTTATTTTAATTACATAAAAAAACGAGTTTTTTTTAAACTGCAAGCAAGGAACGACATTAAAACTTAAACCGAAAAGGAATTATTCCGTATATGAAATGGGTTATCCCCTCCTCAAAACCTCGCTCTTTACGCAAAAGTTTGACTCTTTCTCACAACTCTACTTTTTAAAACAATAAAAACTTTAGCGTAAAGAGTGAGGCGTTGAGGAGGGGACAACCCCTTTCATATACACAATAATTTATGTTCGTTTTAAGTTTTAATGTCGCTCCTTACTTGTTTTATTTTATTTTTTTTAATTTAATTTCTGAACGTTTTTGGATTAATGCATGTTTCGACTTTGCTCACCGCATATGAATAATTTAAACGAAATTTATATATTAATTTTTTTGGCTAAATGGCTTTCTCAGAGTTTTGATCGGACGATTTTGATAAGGAAAGGGGTCGGGGAGGAGGCCTAGTTGCCCTCCAATTTTCAGTCACTAAAAAAGGCAACTAGAACTTTTTATTTTTTTACGAACGTTTTAATTAGTAATAAATATACGTAACTTACTAATTAACTTACGTAATGAACTTCTACATTTGTATATTTTTATTACGTATATGAGGTGGTTCGTCCCCTCGTCAATACTTCGCTCTTTACAATAAAGCTTGAATTTTATCCCAATTCTTTAAGAATGACCCCTGAATCACAAAGGCCGTACAATAAATAGGTGAAATTACTAAAAATGCTTTAGCGCAAAGAGCAAGGTATTGAGGAGGTGACAAACCCCTTATATGCGTAATAAATTCTGTTCGTTTTAGGTTTTAATGCTGCTCCTTACTTCCAGCTGAAAAAAATTTTTTTCAATTATTTTCTCATTGTTCTTTTTTAAATAATGCTAGAAAATCCTAGGGCCCCTCCATCGAAATTGTCTTCCCTCGTTGTAAGTCCCTCCATGGAAAGATCCTCCCAGGTAGCCCCCCGACCAATCCACCTCCACCTCAACGTGAAAAAGTCCCCCTGAAAACGTCTGTACACTTGCCAATAACCATTGCTATATGTAAATAATGGTCGAAGTTTGCAACTTGCAGCCCATCCACCGTGGACTATGGGGGATTAAGTCGTCGCAAAAGACACAATTATTAGGTTTTTCGACTATGCTGAACAAAATTGCTATCTCAAAATTTTGATCTGGTGACTATGGGAAAAAATGAGCGTGGGAGGGGGTCTAGGTGCCCTCTAATTTTTTGGTTGCTTAAAAAGTACACTATAAACTTTTAATTTCAGTTCGAATGGTCCCTCTCGTGACATTCTAGGACCACTGGGTAAATACGATCACCCCTGAGGGAAAAAAAAAAAAAAAAAAAAAAAACACGCATCCGTGATCTGTCTTCTGGCAAAAAATACGAAATTCCACATTTTTGCAGATAGGAGCTTGAAACTTCTATAGTAGGTTTCTCTGATATGCTGAATTTGACGGTGTGGTTTTCGTTAAGATTCTATGACTTTTAGGGGGTGTTTCTTTCTTTTTTCTAAAATAAGGCAAATTTTCTCAAGCTTGTAACTTTGATGGGTAAGATGAAACTTGATAAACAATTCTTTTGATGTAATTATTGGTATGAAAATTCTATTTTTTAGAGTTTCGATTACTATTGAGCCAGGTCGCTCCTTACTACTGTTCGTTACCACGAACTGTTTGATTAAATTTTCTATGATCAAAACGGATATATCAATGATATATTGGATTGCTTTTGAAATTTAAGTGGCACAGCGTTTCCTCGTTGATATTGCAATAGCATTGGATAAATTTTAGCAAAAACGCTTTAAACTTGATGGAAGAGAAAAGGAGTTTATATAAGAAGTTTTTGAGCCATAGATCAAACAAGATTAATAGGAAAGAAATGGAATTAGAGAAAGCAATAATGTACGAATTAGGGAGATGTGAAATGGAGGCCATGGCTAAAATTACTGAGGTTAAGGAAAATTCAGTCAGGCTAAATAATGGTAAGATATCGTATTGACATGCTAAGAAATTGAGAGAACGTAGTCAATGCGAACTTGTCCCAATCAAACAGTCCGTGGTAACGAACCATAGTAAGGAGCGGCCCAGCTCAGTAATAACCGAAACTCTAAAAAGTGGAATTTTGATACCAATAGATAAATCAAGACAATTTAATTTTGATGCTTATTTTAGATATATAAGTTTCATCAAGTTTAATCTAACCCATCAAAAGCTACAAGCCTGAGAAAATGTGCCTTATTTTCGTTAAAAGACGGACCCCCTCCCCCTAAAAGTCATGAAATATTAATGAAAATCACACCATCAGATTCAGCATATCAGAGAACCATTCTGTAGAGGCTTCGAAACCCTATCTGCAAAAATGTGTAATTTTGTATTTTTTGCCAGAAAAAAGATCTTAGATATTTGTTTATTTGTTTTTGTTTTTTTGTTTTTTTCCCAGGGGCGATCATATCAACCCAGTGGTCCTAGAATGTTGCAAGAGGGCGCATTCTAACGGAAATTAAAAGTTCTATTGCCCATTTAAGTGACCAAAAATTGGAGGGCAACTAGGCCCCCTCCCACGCTCATTTTTCCCAACGCCACATGGAGGATCTATCCATGGAGGAATAAATCATGCGGAAAAAGAATTTTTATGAAGGGGACGCTGGATTTTCCAGAATTATTTAAAAAAATAAGGGAAAGTAAATTAAAAAAACAAGTTTTTTCAACTGAAAGTAAGAAGCAACACTAAAATTTAAAACGAACAGAAATTCTTACGTATATGAGAAGGGATCGTCCTCTCCTCAATACCTCGCTCTTTATTCTATTAAATAAAAAAAACAAGTTTTTTTAAATGAAAGTAAGGAGCGACACTAAAACTTAAAACGAACAGAAATTACTCCGTATATGAAAGGGGCTTTTTCTCTTCAACGCCTTGCTCTTTACGCTAAAGTTTGACTCTTTCTCTTAACTCTACCTCTTAAAATAGTAAAAGACTTTAGCGTAAAGATCGAGGCGTTGAAGAGGAAAAGCCCCTTTCATATACGGAGTAATTTCTGTTCGTTTTAAGTTTTAATGTCGCTCCTTACTTTCATTTAAAAAACTTGTTTTTTTTTATTTAATTTCTGGACATTTTTTAATTAATGCATGTTTTGATCTTGGCTCTCCGAACATAAATAATTAAAACGAAATTTGCATATTAATTTTTTTTTGGCTAAATGGCTTTCTCATAGTTTTAATTGCAAGATTTGGAGAAAAAAGGAGCGAGGGAGGAAGCCTAGTTGCCCTCCAATTTTTTGATTACTTAAAAAAGCAACTAGAACTTTTAATTTTTTATGAACATTTTCATTAGTAAAAAATATACGTAATTTACGAATTAACTTACGTAACGAGCTTCTATATTCGTATGTTTTTATTGCGTATATGAGGGGGTTCACCCTCGTCGATATCTCGCTCTTTACACTAAAGCTTCAATTTTGTCCCAATTCCATAAGAATGACCCTTGAATCACAAAGGCCGTAGAATAAATAGTTGAAATTACTAAAAATACTTTAACGTAAAGATCGAGGTATTACGAAGAGGTAAAACCCCCATATTTGTAATAATTTATGCTCGTTTTAAGTTTTAATGCTGCTCCTCACTTTCAGTGGAAAAAAATTTCATATTTATTTTTTCATTGTTTTTTTTAAATAATGCTAGAAAATCCTGCGCTCCCTTCTTTGAAAGTCTCTTCCCCCATGAAAAGTTTTTCCATGGAAGATCCTCCCACGTAGTCCCCCTACCTCAACTCTCCCTCCCCACAAACCAAAAAATCCCCCTGAAAACGGCCATACACTTCCCAGTAACCATTACTATATGTAAACACAAGTTAAAGTTTGTAACTTGCAATCCCTCCCACGGGGACTGCGGGGGAGTAAGTCGTCCTCAAAGACATCGTTATTAAGTTTTTCGACTATGGTGAGTAAAATGGTTGTCTCAGAATTTTGATCCGGTGACTTTGGGGGGGGGGGGGGGAAATAAGCGTGGGGGGCCTAGGTGCCCCCCAATTTTTTGGGTCACTTAAAAAGGGCACTAAAACTTTTAACATCCGTTAGAATGAGCACTCTTGCGACATTCTAGGACCACTGGGTCGACACGATCACCCCTGGGAAAAAAAACAAACAAAAAAAAACAAACAAACAAATAAACACACATCCGTGATTTGTCTTCTGGAAAAAGGGCGAAATTCCACATTTTTGTAGATAGGAGCTTGAAACTTTGTATGACTTTTTGGGGGTGTTTCTTCCTATTTTCTAAAATGAGGCAAATTTTCGTAATTTTAGGCTCGTAATTTTTGATAGGTAACACTAATCTTGAATAAAGTTATATATTTAAAATCAGCAATAAAATACAATTTTTTGTAATTATTGGTATCAAAATTCCATTTTTTAGAGTTTCGGTTACTATTGAGCCGGGTCGCTCCTTACTACAGTTCGTTACCACGAACTGTTTGAAAGTATCTTTAGTAATTTCAAAACAGCAATTTATTCTAATTAAAGGGCCTTTGTGATTCAGAGGTCAATATTAAAGAATTGGAACAAAATTCAAACTTTAGTGTAAAGAGCGAGGCAGTGACGAGGGGGCGAACTCCCTCACATACGTAATAAAAATATACGAATATAGAAGTTCGTTAAGTAAGTTAATTCGTAAGTTAGGTATATTTATTACTATTAAAACGTGCGTAAATAAAATTAAAAGTTCTAGTGGCCTTTTTCAGTAACCGAAAAATTGGAGGGTAACTAGGCCCCCTCCTTTTTTCTCAAAATCGTCCGTTCAAATCGTCTCCTAAACGCCTCGCTCTTTACGTTAAAGTTTGTTTATTGTTTTAAACAGTAGATTTCTGAGAAAAGGTCAAACTTCAGCATAAAGAGCGGGGCGCTTAGGAGGGAACAGCCCCTTTCATGTACGAGTAATTTCTCTTCGTCTTAAGTTTTAATGTTGCTCCTTAATTTCAGTTAAAAAAACTTGTTTTTTTATTGAATTAAGTATAAAATTGGGACCTCAATTAGTGAGAAAAAAGTGCTAAAAGAGATAAGGTCAGAAAGATTTGAGAATGTGTTAAAATGTGATAATGCTGTAGGGAATAAAAGAGACAAGAATGAATCATTTTGACAATTTGGAAGTGAAGGAAGAATTGTTTTGTGAGTAGGAGGTAGTGACAGTACTAAAAGCACTAAAGAACAACAAGACCATATGTGCTGTGTGCTATTAGTTTGGTAAATAAGATTTTGAAATATGTTGGCTGCGATATTAGAGATGAGATACCGGGAATTATAGATCTTGTTTAGAAAAAAGTAAGTCCATAATGATTTTAGAAAAACTTTGATCAAGTCCATTGGTTGATAAGTGATCAACCAATTGATCAACCAAGTTGATAATTGGAAGGTTGATAAGAGTGAGTATGGTGATTACAGAAGAATTGGCATAATTTCTGTAGGAAGCAAATTACGTAGCACGATGCTGTTTATTAGACTAACACATGCTGTAGGTAAAATTTAAGAGAAGAATAGTGTGATTTTGAGAAGGAAGAAGATATGACAACCAAACTATCCTTTTAGATTAATAAACCAGGAGCGTGTGAAGCATCAGTATCCGCTGTTCTCAGTTTGATATAATGTGAACAGGTACTTAATTCAGCTGACAGAACAGTTTTAGTGAAGGTCCTGTCCTTCTATGGGATAGCAGATAAGTACTAGTGCTATGCACAGAATAATATTGCTGCAGTTGATGTAGGAAGAGAGAATAGTATTTGGTTTGATGTGTAATCAGGAGTAAAGCACGGTTTTGTCCTATCCTTGTCTGTATGTTTTATTTTGATAGAATGTGCCCTAAGTAACATGGTAAGGGCTATGGGAGAACACCTATTCAGATGGGAAGGTAAACTCTGCTAGATTAAGACTACGCAGATGATTGACTGTGCTAGATAAAAAGCTAAGTAACATGAATGAACTTTTGGAGGTTTTGATAATTCAAGGCGCAAGATTATGTACCAAATTTCATGTTAAGAATACGAAGTTGCTTAGACTAGGAATCAATGAGTGTGAAGAAGTGAGGTTAGGTAACGAGAAATTCAATCAAGTTGACATATCACTTACATGCGTAGCGTTGTTAGCAGAAATGGTTGAAGCAATGAAGATGCAAAAAGTAGAATAGCAGGATAGAAAGTATAATAGAAAGCAGAATAGTAGAAAAGAAAGTAGTTACATGGTGTTTTCAACATTTTAAAAAGTTTATAGAATACGAAGACAATCTCTCGAAATAAGATTAGAATATTGGAAGCCATGATAGTTACAGCGGATAAGCAAGGTTTCGAAACGTGAGCACTTCGAAAGACCTGGGAAGATTCATCAAATGTTTGATAGAAGAATCCCGTTTTATATGGCTAAATATTTGGTTCATGCATAATGCGGTGGCAGTTCCATTAATAAAAAGTAAATTTATTTGATTCTTTTTATTGATAATATAATAAATAAAAATTAAATAAAATATTTTTATTTTATTTTAAATATTTAAACCGTTAAATATAAAAGATTTTATCTTTTAAATTTTTTCATATATATATATATATATATATATATATATATATATATATATATATATATATATATATATATATATATATATATATACATATATATATATATATATATATATATATATATATATATATATATATATATATATATATATATATATATATATATATATATATATATATACATATATATATATATATATATATATATATATATTATGATATAATATCATGGGATATATTATATTAAATACTGTACGTATAATATGTAGTAATATACTATACCTGTACTGTAATAACATATTGTAAAAGAATTTACAATTTAAAGAAAAAAACGTTTAGCACATTCACAAATAACGAAATAGATCAAGGGCAGTTATTCATTCAGAATAACAATTTTATATTTTAAAGCCCAGCCTTTCAACTCATAAAAAAATTCTCTTTCTTGCAAGGCCTTTAAGGAGCCTTATGGAGACTTGGGCTGCGGAGTCATGAGTATCTGTAGAATCTGGTCGAGTTATGTATTATTAACTCAAATAATTAATTCGCAATAGTTCTCATGGCAGAAAGGTCGTTTTAGTTTATCAGCATTAGAATCATCAAAACCAATATTTTAACTTCTCTGAAAATTGCAACCCTAGTAAAAAAATGAGGAAAGATTTAAATTTACCATGTGAATCATTTTCTCTCTGTAAGTCGACCCGTTCCTAACTGATTTTGAAAGCTCAATTCGATGCATTAATGTGTTAATTATGTTAACTAATTCTATTTATTTACTTGTACTTGGAACACGACAGAAGACACAAGCTTTTCCTGGAATTCAGTAGGTTTTTTTACGACTAAGTTCCATTTTTGACGTTCTTTGATCAAGTTGAGGATTGTTATGAGTAATTTTTGTCCCATCACAGTCCAAAGTGGTGGAGTCCTCTATTCAGTTCGAGTATTTACGCAAACAAAAAGAAGTTTAAATTGCCCCTCTCAGTGTTTCTTCCGTTCAGGAAGAGGCTAGCAGTGGAAGCCTTTTCAATGAGCGTCAAAATCGGTCATCGTTGGATATGTTCGGACCAGCATAGCCAGAACCTGTTGATTACAGTATCACCCTCATGGGACTTTAAAGATCTTTAAAGATCAACAAAGATCTGCATGATTAATTTCTTCAATGCTTTTGGAACCAAGCATCATTGGAAACAAAAGGGGTAAAATCATTTATATAACTTACTTGAATCATTTCAAAGGCCAAAAATTCTGACTGAAAAAGAAAAACAACCTGCCAAGCACTATACAGATTTGGACCTGTCTTCACAGCTGGATTTGATGGTTCAACCAGAGGTAGAAATCAAGTTAGTCGAATATTCTAGATACAGATAAAATTCAAGTCCAAACTTAACTTGATTTGCTTTCATTGGCTCCAACCAGAGATCCAAGGTACTTGAATTGCCATACCACCGCGATTTCTTTCTCTTTCTGTGACAGAAAGGATGCAACGGATTAAGAGTGTAGGAGCGGGAATTTTTTGCCTTAGGGATATTAATTTGCGCCCCATTGGGCAATAGGTGCGTAATACCTTGATGAAACATTTTTGGGCTCTTGTGACGGTCCCATACAGGAGACCAGCGAGGCCCACTTCAACAGTATTGCAAAGGTAACGCTCAGGGCTAAGAGATTCAAGTCCATCCCTACACCAAGCTCTTTGAGAAGCATTGTGAAAAGCTTTCTGTTTGCCTGAATTTCAACAAGTGGATTATTCCAACACACACTCGTCAATCTTATTAAGTTAACAAGTAAAATTTGTCAGTGCAAGGAGGACAGAGTCAAAGACAATATTCAAGTTGATAAACACGTCCACCGTCATTTACTGATATTTCGTTCAATGTTTAAGCTTTCAGAATTATATGTTTTATGATCATTTTTATATGTCTGGCCTTTGCTCAAGGCTTCATCGATTGCAAAAACAATTTGACGCTCATCTTCACATCATGGGGTTTTTACCAGAAACCTGAAAACGAATAAGTATAATTCTAATTCGTAGCTTGTAATTTCCCTAAACTTTCGTTTTTCAGTAAAACTTTAAGGAATCAAATATTCTCAAAACAAAGAACAAAAAATCAACGGCCATTGGAATTTACAATATAGGTTATTTAAATTTATTTTCTTTTCCTGATGAAAGTCAGGTTGTTCCTGATGAAAGTTCCTGATGAAAGTCAGATTACTTTTTAGATTCTTATGTTTCTAATCAAAACTTGAAGTAACTTGTTCACGGAAAAGTTGTATCTTAATACTTCCGTACGCCGTTTCAAACAGTTCGTAATAACGAAACGTGTATCACGGATGCATATTCATTTGTTTCTTGTTTTTTTTTTCTTTTCCCCAGGGGTGATCGTATCGACCCAGTGGTCCTAAAATGTTGCAAGAGGGCTTATTCTAACGGAAATTAAAAGTACTAGTGCCCTTTTTAAGTGACCAAAAAACGTGGAGGGCACCTAAGCCCCCTCTCACGCTAATTTTTTCCCAAAGCCACTGAATTAAAATTTTGAGATAGCCATTTTGTTCAGTATAGTCAAAAATCTAATAATTATGTTTTTCGGGGTGACTGACTTAATCCCCCACAGTCCCAGAGGAGGGGTTGCAAGTTACAAGCTTTGACCATTATTTACATATAGTAATGGTTATTGGGACGTGTACAGACGCTTTTAGGGGGACTTTTTCACGTTAAAGGTGGGTCGGAGGGAGAGGGCTACATGGGAGGATCTTCCCATGGAGGAATTTATCATGAGGGAAGAAAATTTGCACGACGGGGCCGCACGATTTTCAAGCATTATTTAAAAAAAAAACAATGAGAAGAAAAATAAAAAAAAACTGTGCAGTTGGAAGTAAGGAGCAGCATTAGAACCTACAACGAACAAAAATTATTAGTTATATAAGGGGGTTCGTCTCCTCCACAATACCTCACTCTTTACGCTAAAGTACTTTTAGTAATTTCAACTATTTATTCTACAGCCTTTGTGATTCAGGGGTCGTTCTTGAAGAATTGGGACCATATCGAAGCTTCAGTGTAAAAAGCGAGGTATTGACGAGGGGGAGAACCCCCTCATATACGTAATAAAAATATACAAGTATAGAATTTCGTTACCTAAGTTAATTCGTAAGTTACGTATATTTATTACTAATAGAAACGTTCGTAAAAAAATAAAAAGTTCTAGTTGCCTTTCTAAGTAACCAAAAACTGAAGTGGAATTAGGTCTCCATCCCCACCCCTCTTTTTTGTCAAAATCGTCCGATCAAAACTATGAGAAAGCCATTTAGTAAAAAAAAAATATATACAAATTTCGTTTTAATTATTCATGTGCATTGTGCCAAAAAACAAAGCCTGCATTAATTTAAAAACGTTCAGAAATTAAACAAAAAAGCAAGTTTTTTAACTGCAAGTAAGGAGCGACATTAAAACTTAAAACGAACGAAGATTATTCAGTGTATGAAAGGGCCCTCCTCAAAATCCCACTCTTTACGCTAAAGTTTTTGTTGTGTTAAAAAGTAGAGTTGTGGATTCAACTTTAGTGCAAATAGTGGGACGTTGAGGAGGGGACAGGCCCTTTCATCTACAGAACTATTCATGTT
This sequence comes from Artemia franciscana, assembly GCF_032884065.1. Classification (NCBI taxonomy): domain Eukaryota; kingdom Metazoa; phylum Arthropoda; class Branchiopoda; order Anostraca; family Artemiidae; genus Artemia; species Artemia franciscana. Next base: position 8,784,478 of record NC_088867.1, on the reverse strand, counting down.
TGTTTTAAGTTTTAATGTCGCTTCTTACTTTCATTTAAATTATTATTAAATAATTATTCCGTATATGAAAGGGGTTGTCCCCTCCTCAACGCCTCGTTCTTTACGATAAAGTTTTTATTGTTTTAAAAAGTAGAGTTGTGAGAAAGAGTCAGAACAAAGAAAAATTTGGTTCGATGATGAGCGGTAGTAAGAATTAAAACAAATCAGAACCAAAAGTAAAGAATAAAGAAATATACAGTTTCAATACATTCGACAAGAAGGAGTAGAACAAATTACAAATGAAAGTAAAGAAAAAAGAAATCTGCGATTAAAAGATATGCCACAACGAGAAAAAAGAAATATGCAATTATATGATACGCAGCAGCGAGAATTACAAGCGATAGCGTGAAAGCGAGTATCAGAACGTGTCAAAAATGGAGTGAAGAACAAAGAATTCTGCTGTTTGAAGACAAGCAACAGTAAAAATCAGAACAAGTCAAATATGAAAGTGAGGAAGAAAGAAATATTACGTTAGAATAACACCGCTATCACAATATTCGAGGCCAATAAAATGTGCACAACCCAGTACAACCGTCGATTATAAGCAATTGCCATTCGCTGGCAATTCACTTTACCGAGGAAAGAGTTACAAAAAACGGTGACTCGGTTGAAGGTTGCCACTTACAACGAGAACCAATATATACAAGCCTACCACTTGCCGAGTTCCAAGGCCCGGCTTCCAAATCGGCGACATAATTTTGTTTTTCTTCGCTGGCATATTGACATTTCTTGCCACTATATCGATCTAAAAAGGTCGCAACTGTAAGGAAACTAGGGTAATTTCTATGGTGAACCCATGACGTCAAGAAGAGGCTCATATTGTCTGCGGTTAGAGGAAAAGCAACCATGAAAATCAATATATAAAAGCCTGCCATGTAGCCATGCTCAGACCCAGCCTCGATATCAGCTATATATTTTTTTCTTAAAAAGTGGCTTATTGAAATTTCTGGACACAAAAATGATTTAGATAGGGATATTTTACTTTAAATAAGATATCGGATATTTTTATTAGGGATATTTTATTTATTTATATACATTTTAAAATGATACTAGCTGTTGATGTGGTGCTTCGTGCCACACCAACACCTAGTTGGTGGGGGCACTTCGCCCCCCCCCCAAGTCCCCCGTGCGCGTAAGTCGTTACACGCCATATTAGTTACGCACCATTGTAGTTGTGTCCCTGTGTCCCACCTGTTAATATAGATAGATATACATATATGTTTTTGACTACGTAAAACTTGCGAATATACAACATTCTTCACTGTCCCATTGTCTGTGCCTATAAATAGATTGTTAGTTTTACCGACTCTTGAACATGCAACATATAATTGTCCATGGGAAAAACAATCGGTATTCAGATCTATACCGCATTTTTCTAATGATTGCCCTTGAGCTTTGTTGATGGTGATTGCTAATCGAATATTCCCTGTGTCCCCGTCGTCATTTATAAATCCCCCCTGTGCCCCCGGCGTCCCCGTTGTAGTTATGTCCCTGTGTCCCGGTCGTCATTTGTGTCCCGGTGTCCCGGTCTGTAAGTAAATAAAAAAAAACTAGTTTTTTTAACTGAACGTAAGGAGCGACATTAAAACTTAAAACGAACAGAAATTACTCCGTATATGAAATGGGTTGTCCCCTCCGCAGTCCCTCGCTCTTTACGCTAAAGTTTGACTCTTTGCCACAATTCTACTTTTTAAAACAATTAGAAACTTTAGCGTAAAGAGCGTGGGACTGCGGAGGGGACAACCCATTTCATATACGGAGTAATTTCTGTTCGTTTTAAGTTTTAATGTCGCTCCTTACTTTCAGTTAAAAAGAAACTAATTTTTTTTATTTAATTTCTGAACGTTTTTGAATTAATGCACGTTTGATTTTGGCTCTCCGCACATAAATTATTGAAATGAAATTCGTATATTAATTTTTTTTGGCTAAATGGCTTTCTCTTAGCTTTGATCAGACGATTTTGAGAAATAAGGGGTGGGGAAGGAGGCCTAGCTGCCCTTCAATTTTTCGGTCACTTAAAAAGGCTGCTAGAACTTTTAATATTCAACGAACGTTTTTATTAGTAAAAAATATACGTAACTTAAGAATTAACTTACGTAACAAACTTTTATATTCTTATATTTTTATTATGTGTACGAGGGGGTTTGTACCCTCGTTAATACCTCGCTCTTTACACTAAATCGTAAGTTTTGTCCCAATTCTTTAAGAATGACCCCTGAATCAAAAAGGCCGTAGAATAAATAGTTGAAATCACTAAAAATATTTTAGCATAAAAAGCGAGGTATTTATCTCCTCCTAAATACCTCGCTCTTTATGCTAAAGTATTTTTAGAACCCCTCATATGCGTAATAATCTCTGTTCGTTTTAAATTTCAATGCTATTCCTTACTTTCATTTGAAAAAATGTTTTCATATTTATTTTTTCATTGTTTTTTTATAGTAATCCTAGAAAATCCTGCGCCCTTTTCATTGAATTTTTCTTCCCCCATGACATATTCCTCAAAGGAAATATCCTCCCACAAAAAGCCCTCTCCCATCAACCCCACCCCCCAAACCAAAAAATCCCCATGAAAACGTCTGTACACTTCCCAATAACCATTACTATATGTAAACACTGGTCAAAGTTTGTAACTTGCAGCCTCTCCCTCAGGGATTGTGGGGGAGTAAGTCATTCCCAAAGACATAGTTATTACGGTTTTCGACTATGCTGAACAAAATGGCTATCTTAAAATTTTAATCTGTTTACTTTTGGAAAAAATGAGTATGGGAGCCTACTTGCCCTCCAATTTTTTGGTCACTTAAAAAGGGCACTAGAACTTTTCATTTCCGTTAGAATGAGCCCTCTCGCGACATTCTAGGACCACTTGGTCGATAAGATGACCCCTGGGAAAAAAAACAAAAAACAAACAAACAAATAAACACGCACCCGTGATTTGTCTTCTGGCAAAAAATACAAAATTCCACATTTTTGTAGGTAGGAACTTGAAACTTCTACAGTAGGGTGCTCTGATACGCTGAATCTGATGGTGTCATTTTCGTTAAGATCCTACGACTTTTAGGGGGTGTTTCCCCCTATTTTCCAAAATAAGGCAAATTTTCTCAGGCTCGTAACTTTTGATGGCTAAGACTAAACTTGATGAAACTTATATATTTAAAATCAGCATTAAAATGCGATTCTGTTGATGTAGCTATTGATATCAAAATTCAATTTTTTAGAGTTTTGGTTACTATTGAGCCGGATCGCTCCTTACTACAGTTCGTTACCACGAACTGTTTGATTTCTCTTTGAGTGTCCCGGTCGTCATTTATATTCCCTGTGTCCCGGTGTCCCGGTCGTCATTTTCTCTTTGAGACGCAAGCCTGTTTTCACGTTGTTCTTTTGATTCCTCGGCACGCTTATGGGTGTTTGTGTGTTTGTGTGTTTCTGTTTGCGTGTATGAAATATATAATGTTCTTCAAAAATGTAAAAAAGAAATTGATTCTTTTCACTTCAATTATCAAACAGTTCGTGGTAACGAAGTGTAGTAAGAAGCGATCCGGCTCAATAGTAACCGAAACTCTAAAAAATGGAATTTTGATACCAATAGTTACATCAAAAGAATCGCACTTTTATACTGATTTTAAATACATAAGTTTCATCAAGTTTAGTTCTACCCGTCAAAAGTTACGAGTCTGAGAGAATTTGCATTATTTTAGTAGATTTTTCTGTTACAAAAAATAATAATGAGAGACCAGACGAAATATATATTCAAACAACTCAAACACCATTTTTATGTTTTTCTCTCTTTATACTTTTGAACATAACACAATTTAAATTAACACTGCTATGGTTTTTAGTAGTACCATAAGAAATTCGAAATCTCTTCTGGTTCAGTTTGAAATCTCAAATTATCCCTAGAGCAGTTTTAGCAAATAGAAACCACTTTGTTATTAACCTACAAGAAACATGATAATCTAACCTTTTATCCCCAACCTAACAGTTGACGCACTAGTTTTATTTTTATATACACTTTCCAAAGAAAAGAGAAAATCACAAAGTTTGCATAGGACTGTGTGAACAGCTGCTTCTGGCATAAATTTACCATTTAGAAGATTCCATTATAAAAACAAAAGAAAAGTTGTTTGAGGCTAGGAATATCCCTAAGGATTATAAAAGCTGTTTGGCTTCGAAAAGTCTGTTCTAGAAGCTAGGCCATATCCAGGTCTAGGCCAATTTCTATCTGACTGGTAAAACGTAGCAAAAATGCATATAAAAATTATTATGCGTTGTTTAAAACTTTTTTGCCATTGCCTTTCCAGAGCCCTCTCCAAATTTTAAGCGTTAAGGTAGGTATCCTTATTCTATGCTAATTAAAGAAATATTGCGTTCAATATATCAACATAAAAATATTTTTGCCCTTTGAGCAGTCTTAGATTCAGTTTCCTATAATTTCTCTTTTTTTCTTTCAAAATTTTGATGTTTTGAAGAAAGTACTATATTCTTATCAGTGTTGCCATGTTGAAAAGTGAAAATAAATAAGAAAAGCTAATTAGTTATATTTGACAGCGATTTTCGTCTTTAAAATTCAAAAATGAACAAGATGTTGATTAACGAAGTAAACTAGACCTTCAAAGAAAAGCTAAATATTTTCAATCCATTCGGTATCATTTGCTTTAGCTTAATTTTATTGACTTTCCACCCCAACTTTTTTTTTAATATTACCCCGGCTAATACCGAAAGCTACATAACCGCATTTGGAGGTATTTTTCATTTAGAACTGAATTTCTGACTTTCCCAAATTCGCTATGATATATATTGAATGTTTCCACTGAACTTATGAAAACAGTCATATTTAATTTTCACTGTCCTTTGTATTTTAATATATTTATTAATCTATTGAATAATATATAGGTGATTCGCAACTAATACGAGGAATGAGACACACAGTAACCTTTATAGGCGAACCAATTTATTTGCAGTTTTATGAGGCAAACCTTAGCAACCACAGGTCCAAGCTTCGTAAGAAAAACATCTTATTAGTGAGCAATTCATGCACGAAGGATCAGGAACTCAATTACCACCTGCTGCGAGATATTGATCCTTAGAAACTAGGGGAGTGTCTAAATCTGTCCACAGGCTCTAAGCAATAAATTACGCCAGGTGATTCAACAAGTGTGTACAATCGATTTATTCCCTGTTATATAAACTGTAGGTTAAAGCAAGGTAGCCTATAAATAGTGAAGATAGAAAAAAATCTTCACACACAAAAATCACAGAAAAAAGAGCAGATTTGACAACTTTTAACATTTACAGCTCGAAAATGCTAGAATAAAAGGCAAGAACAGTTGACTGTGTAGCTGAGACAGAGATATCGAAACTATCAAATTAATAGAAATGGGACAATTCTCCTGTGGAGAAGTTTGTGACAATACCGACTTGAAGCAACTAGGATGAAATGATAACAAGAGTTGTTTAGAGAAAGGGAATTAATTTATTAGGGAGAAACCCAAGGAACAAAATACATAAAAATGGCTAGCCATTAAGCTCTAGGGAACCCATTATGCTAAAATAAGCAGTAAATACCTCAATAAAATAACTAAAAGGCAAAAACAACAGAATTCACAAAAAATAAAAACTTAATATGAACACACTCATGTAGAGTTGCGTAATTACTCTAAATCCTATTAAAACTGGCAAATTTATGAACTATCAAACACGTTGGGGTGTTGTAAGTAAAAAGTGACTCCGCCAAATAGTAACCGAAATCTAATAAAAGGAATTTTGATAACAAATTAATGAGTCAAAAGGCTTGTCTTTTTATGTTGATAATGCACTCTCTTCTACCACTCACTCGTTACGAAACAGTTTCTTAATGCTTTAAATAAGTTTCTTGCTCCAGTTTAGGGGTCCTTTTGTTTCGGCAGTCATTCTCAAAAATTTGGGAGAAAATAAAACTAGCTTAAAGAGCAAGGGATGAAAAAGGGGTAGCCCCCCTCATATACGCAATGTCTTCTGCTATTTTTAAGTTTTAATGCTGCTAATTAATCTAAGCTGAGAAACTTATGTTTTTTTATTTAATATTCACAAGAAGCAATAAAAAAAAATAAAGACTGATAAATTTACCTGAAAACATACGAAATGGTCAAAAAGGACCTGATCTGATTTTACTTAGCTAAGATAGAGATTTATTAGAACTATTTAATTAATATACATGGGACCACTTCAGTTTTTGCTCTAATAGGTCTGTGCGTATCCCCAATTGGCTGAAACAATACACTGTGTTTGGAATGGCTTTACGGAATGTGTGTTTTTTTTTGTGGTAACTGTGGGACTCTTGGCAAATGGATGAATATGGCATTAATTTTTTAGAAAAAAACATTAAAAAAAGGATAAAAATCCTTCATATTCATTAATTGCACATAGGATATCGAATTGACGTTTCAGGTCTTTGAGAGGTGTGTGTAATTCCAACAGGAGGCCAGAAAGTATAATTTCCACTTGTCCTTGAGGCAGAGGCTACAGTATGTGAGCCAAAACAGAGTCTTATAGTCAATGTCAGATATGACTATCCAAAGTTGTTCCACCAAGCTTTCGTTTCTTCGATCCTTGTTCATGCTCTTAGATTAAAGGACCAGTCCAAGCAGGCAAGCAATTAGGCAAAAGTTTCTCATTGAAGCAAGACCAAAATTTCTGGTACTTATAATTAGAATAGCTTAACAATCCAAAAAGAAGCATTTTTCCAAAGGTCCAAAAATACTATCAATGTATAAAGCCATCTCTGCAACGGTTCAACGGTCCAACTTTCCAACGGTCCAAAACTACAGCCAATTTAAAAAGCCATCTCTGCAACGGTGTAACGGTCGAGCTTTCCAACGGTCCAAAACTACTATCAATTTAAAAAGCCATCTCTGCAACGGTCCAAATTTCCAACGGTCCAAAACTACTGCCAATTAAAAAACCCATCTCTACGCTGTGTTTGGAATGGCTTTACGGAATATGAGTTTTTTGCAGTGTTTATTTTGTTCTGCTTGTGATTTCAATTGGATTTGTTAATTCATTTTGTGTTTGGAGACTGAGGTACAAGAATGCCATCGCAAGCACCCAATAGCTGTAATAGTTCTCTCCATGTCAAGGACATCCGAGTTATCCTTTCCTGGTTTCTTATTAGTGAATTAGAATTTTCTTGGATTAGATATTTTCCCCACAAGAAAATCAGCTTTTGAGCTAAAAGGGACATAATATTTTTTCTTTAACTTATCAGAAGTTCTTGAAGCTGATGAGGGAGTAATACAGTTTCTTTTTTAATACTGTCCATGAGATTCACCATTTCGAAAATGTCCAGTAGCTAACAGCTACAGGATTTCGGTACCAATCGAAAAAAAAACAGATAACCACTCAGTGTAGAAACGACCCAAAACACGTTAAGTCCTGATTCATGTTCACAATGAACTATCCTGATTTAGTGGAAAATCAGCTGGAGGTAGGCTACAAAGTAAATCCGTGGCCCCTACGTTGTCAACCTCTTCCCTGTAATTTTTTTTTAGTAGAAGGGTAGGTACATCGAGCATTATTTGATTTAGAATCACTCAAGCAATTTCAGTCTGCATTACTGAAAGAAAAAGAGGGCCTAGACGCCCATCTACCCCTTGAAAACCCAATTTTTTCGAAAAAGATAGGCAAGCAGCACCTTGTTTGCACCAGAATCATGCCAGCATTTTAAATCGATGCGCTTGGCGAACCACCGGTGTCCGATGGCCCATCTAGCACTCTTTATCACCGCATCTCCCACAGCCGATTCTTTTGCAGAAAATTTGGCATGTTACAGCTTGTTCGAACTGCAGTCATATAATAGGTCATCAGTCTGTATAACTGGAGGACCAAATCAGGCCAAAGGCCTCTGAATTGTACAAAACAACATTTTGGCACCAAGGTAAGCATGCTTAAACTGGAACCAATAAGACCTAGCCTACTCCGACAGTTCTACACCTCCCACTTCCAACTTTTTAACGGGAAAGTAGCCATGGTGCATCCTTTTTAAATAAAAAACGCGCAATGATTTTTAGCCTACAATATTTGAGGCAAAAATTTGACTCATAGCCACTTCAGCACCACCCCTGCACCTTTCAATTAAGGAGTTTGGTATGATGAACCTTATTTGAAGTACAATGATGGAAGAATTTATGATTTATATTATAACAGAGCAAAAAGTAGACAGTTAGCCCTTCATAATCTACCCTGCCCCTTTCCAACGTCAATTTTTAGCAGAATAGTAGGCATGTTTGACCTTTTCTCATTCAGAATCACACAAAATTTTATATCTACATGGTTTAAAAGCCAAAATGGGACAGAGGCTCCTCCAACAGGCTTGCTCTTTCGCCACTAGCTTTTTATGGAATAGACAAGCATGCCACACCTTGTTTAATAAAGAAAAAATGGTTTTCCAATCTGTTAGGTGTGATCCGCAAAATGGGGCCTTGGTACCTTTATCTCCCGACACCAGATCTCAAGAAGACATTTAGGCAGGCTTTCTTCGGCATCCGGTTTGAAATTGATGGGCCAAGTAGCTTGGGAATGTGGCACTTGAGAACAACAATTTTTAGGGGTATACTCCACTTCTCAAACCTTGGCATGACAGGGCTCAGGTCCGCTTGAAACTTATTGAGCAAGTAATTTTGGCTCAAGGACAGTCAAGGTGAAAATGTGGATAGATTTTCAATGATACCTGGTAATTTTTAGCCTCACCTACCTTCCAGACTAAAGTATTTACGTTCGCTAGAAATTCGGTAGACAGGTATCTAGAGTCAAAAATACTAATCAAGAAAAGTTAGACTGTTGACCTTTATAGCCCGGTGCCGGCAGGTTTCAAAGTACTCTTGTTCCAGAGTTTCTTCTCTGCCATGAAGAGTGAATCGGAAGCAAGAATAATAAAGCTAGCTCATCTTCAGGGGCCAGGGGGTTAAATACTTGTGCTAATTGGTCTATCTTTTATTTTGTCTCTTGCACAGTTTAGGAAAGAGAAATTTTCGCTTCATGCAAAATGTTTCGCACAATTATAAATAATAATTTGACAAAATGACATTGTTTGGCAGTTAATATTACAGACTCTTGATTATAGACATAGAATCAAATAACTTCTACCATCACACAAATTGGAAACAAAATTTAAAAGTTATGTTTCAAGGCAAAATAACGTAGCATTAGCTAGTGAAAAAATAGCATGGATTGAATCAGGTTTTATGTCTAGGGGTAAAGTGATACAACATCTAGCTTGTAAAGATGCTTCCCCTTCAATATCGATTCAATATCGATTCAATATTTCAATATCGATTCAATTTCAATATCAATTGAGTAACATAGAATAGAAATTAAACTCGGCTTTACGTGGAAAAGACATATTTTGTGACCATCTTCAACAAATGTGTCGGCCTTTTTAGTTCTTTTTTAAGAAATATTCTCCTTGGGGCATATCATTTAAAAATTTTCAGTGGTTGACCATTATAGCTTTTAATCAACGGCAAAAGAAACAAAACCAAAGTGTTCTTCATGCAAGACTTTCTCAGCCAAGTCAGCTAAAGGTTGCTGCAATACTTAGCGCTGCTGAGCAACATAAATATAATTTCATGTAAACTAACATAAACACCCATTATTTTAACCACTTATCAAAAAAAGAAGCGCAGAAATGAATTTCGATTTTTGCACCTCAAACTACCATATGAAAGCCAATTCAAAAACCTCATAATAAAACAGAGTGGGGTCTGCTCACTTTGAAACTGCCAATGTCATTGCTTACCTATTCCATCACGGATGAACTCAAATCCACTTTTATCAAGGGATGGTAGGCTTTTTATTTCTCTCTCCATATCCATTTCTGGGACAATGCCAAGGGGAGGATAGTAGACCTCATTAGCGTATACCTTGGAACTGTCGGGGTGAAATTCCTCCCCATTATTATGGTTCAAGGTTTCTTTTCCATCCTATAAAGAGTTTTGGTTAAACAAGAGACGAAGATAATCACAGATAGCTGTTTGAAAAGATCACTACTGGCGTGAAGGTTTAGTTGAACTTTGAACCAGTCTATTTCTAAATAGATATTTTTTTACCGTATACCTCCGTTTAATTATTATTTTAAGTTATTTAAAGAGATCTAGGTTGGCTTTGATATTTTCAAAACATCTATAAAAAGAAATCCCAATATGTAGCATTTAATTCAACCAAAAGAGTTCATTAATCACTTTGTTGCCATTTAGTTTTTTATTCGATAGAGGTACTTTTTGAATAATTTTTTTTTGTACTTTTCGGAGAATTTTGTGATGCCATCCTTCATAACCATACGAGCATCTGTTTTAGCTCCCACGGAGACATCTACAGATGAGGCGTAGGTTTTAGGCCTCTCCTCCCGCTCATCACACCTAAAGAAGATGAAAAAACGGTATACATAAAAAGAAATGCAATTAATTTTAAAGTTTTGATGCGTTTACTACGGAAAACGCATTTTCTATCTTGCGTTTTTCAAATCTTTGCCCTCTGAAAATTTTTTTTTGTTTTCACCCTTTGAATAAACTTTGAGTTATATATATATATATATATATATATATATATATATATATATATATATATATATATATCTATATATATAAAAATAAGTTGTCTGTCTGTGGATGTGTGGATGGATGTGTCAGGTGACGTCACCTGAAAAAACTGGATCAGGTGACGTCAAAACTGAAAAAACTAAAAAAAGGCAAAAACTACAAAAAAAACTAAAAACTAATAAAAAAAATAAAAAAGCTAAAAAACTAAAAAAACTATAAAGGTAAAAACCAATAAAAAACTAAAAAAAAAACTGAAAAAACTAAAAAAAGGCAAAAACTACAAAAAAAAACTAAAAACTAATAAAAAAAGTAAAAAAGCTAAAAAACTAAAAAAACTAAAAAAACTAAAAAAAGGTAAAAAACTAAAAAAAATAAAAAATAAAAAAAAACTAAAAAAAAGGAAAAAACTGAAAAATAAGCTAAAATAAAGGTAAAAACCAATAAAAAACTAAAAAGAAAAAAAGGAAAAAACTAATAAATGACGACACTCAAAGAGAAAGCGACCAGGACAAAAGGAATGTTCGATTAGCAATCAACAAAACACCGGGACACAGGGAGTATAAATGACGACCAGGACATAAGTAAAAAAAAAAACTATCTATATATATAAAAATAAGTTGTCAAACTAAAAAAAGGCAAAAACTACAAAAAAAACTAAAAACTAATAAAAAAGCTAAAAAACTAAAAAAACTAAAAAAAAGGCAAAAACTACAAAAAAAACTAAAAACTAATAAAAAAATAAAAAAGCTAAAAAACTAAAAAAACTAAAAAAACTAAAAAAACTAAAAAAAGGTAAAAAACTAAAAACACTAAAAACTAAAAAAAAACTAAAAAAAAAGGAAAAAACTGAAAAATAAGCTAAAATAAAGGTAAAAACCAATAAAAAACTAAAAAAAAAACTGAAAAAACTAAAAAAAGGCAAAAACTACAAAAAAACTAAAAACTAATAAAAAAAGTAAAAAAGCTAAAAAACTAAAAAAACTAAAAAAACTAAAAAAACTAAAAAAAGGTAAAAAACTAAAAAAAATAAAAAATAAAAAAAAACTAAAAAAAAGAAAAAAATGAAAAATAAGCTAACATAAAGGTAAAAACCAATAAAAACTAAAAAGAAAAAAAGGAAAAAACTAAAAAAAATTTTCATCTAAAAAACTAAAAAAAACTAAAAAAGGTAAAAACTAAAAGAACTAAAAAAGAAAAAAATAAATGACGACACTCAAAGAGAAAGCGACCAGGACAAAAGGAATGTTCGATTAGCAATCAACAAAGCACCGGGACATAGGGAGTATAAATGACGACCAGGACATAAGTAAAAAAAAAATTAACAAAACTAAAAAGAAGGTAAAAACTACAAAAAAACTAAAAAGAAAAAAAAACTAAAAACTAATAAAAAAACTAAAAAATCTAAAAATCTAAATAAACTAAAAAAGAAAAAAAAAGGAAAAAAATAAAGGAGAAAAACAAAACTAAAAAACGAATGTATATACAGACCGGTACACCGGGATACAAATGACGACCGGGACACAGGGAATATAAATGACGACCGGGACACAGGGACACAACTACAACGGGGACACCGGGGGAAACAGGGGGATATAAATGACGACCGGGACAAAAAAACTAAAAAGAAAAAAAAACTAAAAACTAATAAAAAAACTAAAAAATCTAAAAATCTAAATAAGCTAAAAAAGAAAAAAAAAGGAAAAAAATAAAGGAGAAAAACAAAACTAAAAAACGAATGTATATACAGACCGGGACACCGGGATACAAATGACGACCGGGACACAGGGAATATAAATGACGACCGGGACACAGGGACACAACTACAACGGGGACACCGGAGGAAACAGGGGGATGTAAATGACGACCGGGACACCGGGACAGGGAATGGTCGATTAGCAATCACCATCAACAAAGCTCAAGGGCAATCATTAGAATCATGAGGTATAGATCTGAATACAGATTGTTTTCCCATGGACCATTATATGTTGCATGTTCAAGAGTCGGTAAACCTGACAATCTATTTATATGCAAAGACAATGGGACAGCAAAGAATGTTGTATATTCGCAAGTTTTACGTAGTTAAAACCATATATATATATATCTATCTATATTCACAGGTGGGACATAGGGACACAACTACAATGGCGCGTAACTATTATGGCGCGTAACGACTTACGCGCGCGGGGGGGCTTGGGGGGGGCGCGAAGCGCCCCCACCAACTAGGTGTTGGGGTGGCGCGAAGCGCCACCCCAACAGCTAGTATATATATATATATATATATATATATATATATATATATATATATATATATATATATATATATATATATATATATATATATATATATCTAGTGTGGATCTAACATAGTGATGAAGGAAAGACAGATCGCCCCTTTCCCGCGACAACCAAGGTTAATCATTTGTCCGAGGAACAAAATTAATATACATCCTGCATAAATAAACGAGTTCATTTTATGTAGTTCCTTGTGGCACCAACACCCAGGGCATCCAGGGGCTTAGGCGGTTTGAGCCCAAGGAAATTTTTTTTTCCGACTCATAAACTCGTAACAAAAATGAACATAAACAAATCTTCTAAGAGTTTTTTTTAATTTTTTTGTCCTTCTCCCCCCAAAAAAGAACTTTTTGTAACCACCCCTACCCCTCTCCAAAAAAATCCTGGATACGGCCCTGCGAGAACCAGCAAGTTATATCCTTAATTCTCGTTACCATTGAATTACTTGGGTGCAGGCTGTAACCTCGAGTTTAGATACCAAAGAATAAAAGACCCGGTGCCAACGGGCCTAAAAATGTTTCCCTTCGTTGAAATACCAAAAAGTTGAAAAATTTGGTTTTGAAATACCGCTTTTTATTAAGATAAAAATTCAGAAATTAACTGTAAAACAACCGCATATCCTTGTACGTGCAGTCCTTGAAAAGAAATTGAGAAACAACCACATTTGTTTTTTATGTCTTCTGGGTTTAGTATCTTTCGCTTTCAATATTTTCCTAAGCTTTACTCATTTCAAATTACATGCAACATATGGAGAACATATCTCAAAGCAGTTAGCATTTTGATGCTCAAATCAGATACCTCTACTTTGTCATTAGTCCCTTTACCCCAGCTGCATAATTTAAATTGTCTTCCCCATTTCTTGCTATGCCTGAATAAACAAAACATTAAAGACTGCGGCACTGGAAAGGCTTTTCTTAACCGCAAAGACGGAGTGTAAAACAATTTCCCTTTCTTTACAGATTTTGGCCCTATAGTCGTTTCCAAGACAATTTCCAAAATCAATGCTGCTAAGAAGCTAACTTCTGAGGAACCAGAAGTATATCTTTTGGTGAATGCAATATATCAAACAGGCACTGCCAATAGAGAGTTCTAAAGTAAAAATTGAGCTGCCTTTTTAAGTTTCCCTTTCTTGTCTTTATACCAAGCTAAATCTTTGTAATCCCGGAATCAAACAATTAAGTAAAATATTAAAACAGTGAAGTTTGAAACAAGCATATTTGGTTTTCAAGGACGATATTTGACGTGTTATTTAACTCGTTCATCTCAAAATAAAAAGCAACATTTGCATTTTTCATCATTTTTTTTTAATATCCCTCCAAGCTACCTAAATCTTTAAAATTAGATACGATGAGTGCTATTTTAATCTGGGGTCCTATCCTCCTTAACAATAATTTGAATTGTTCTTTTGAATTGAAATTTGAGAAATTGTCCATCCTTTAAATATTTATTTTTCTTTTTCAAGTTCTCTCTAATTTTCTGTGGTTACGCTTCCCTACCTTTTCCTCGTCTCTCTATCTTTACCACGACCTTTCTCTAACAATCGTCACGTCATACAAGCTTGATTTCTTCGTTGATGATGTTGCTCGTGTATTATTATTTGTTCTATGTTTGTTTAGTACAGTAAACTGACTAACTGAAATAAGATTGTTTTCTAAAGTCTAAGGAGAATTCGGAATATTACCCAACCTTACATCTTCAAAATTTGGACAAATCGGTAATTTACTTTGTTAATGAAAAAGACCGCTATATGCAGATGCGCAGCTTTTGAAAGTAGCGGTCTCTGAATTAAAAAATATTAACGTGTGAGAAATTCACCGAAAAATAAGCTAGAAATACATGGCATCAAACAGCTTAAACATTACAACACTAGCGAAAACGAGATGCTCTCCTAAAACTTCATAATTTTGAAAAGCCAAAAGCACTATGATACAGAAACCCATTTTAATTTTTTAAAAAAATTAAAAAAAAATGTTTTACATTTTTATCTTGATAAAAGGGATAAAAATTTTTTTTTTTATCTTGATATCCTTTGCACTTTAACCGATATTATTATTCGTTCTTTTATTCATTGTTATTATATGTTCAATGTAAAAATGGCCTTAAATTAATATTTTTTCTGACATGTTCTTATAAGCTAATCGCATTATTGGTCATTTCTAGAAAGAAAAATAGTCTTTATAAAACTGGGTTAACTAATGCTGAAGAACAAATCTAGACAGACGAGGTTATTCAATTTCTGAACAGACAAGTAGCTTTGCCCTTTTAAACCTTTTTTTTATAAAGACTATTAAAACTTAGATACACAAATTACCTTCAGTAAGCCTTTAAAATTGTTCAGCTTTATTTATTCACCTTTATCAGAATAATGCGAAGTTAGAAAAAGAAGCATTAATCGTATTCAAGGTAAACACAAAGGTTAAACATTACAACAGAGGCAAATCTGGCATATGTCCTTATTAGGATTGTATAAAAATACTGTCAGTTCATTTGTTGATGGATAAGTCTATCCATCATTCATCCATGCGTCATCCCTAGTGCAGAACTAAGGTAGATAGCCTTAGAACTAAGGGATGAAAGAACTGGAATGATTTTAGATTGATGCGTGACGGAAAATGAATTTTCTGAATTTTTAAAAAATTTTCCAAATTTTTCTGATATTTCTTTGACGAATCTTCTGGCAATATACGAGTTTAACATGCCTAATCTAAAATTGTTAGTCTTTTTATTTATGACAGGAAAAGAAACTGGTACTCAAATCTCTCATTTGGCTTTCCAATTTACAAACTATGGGTTACAGATTTATTATTCGTATTTGATATAATGCTAGGTCAATTAACATGAAACATTACTTTGTGTTTACCTTGGATACGATTAATGCTTCTTTTTCTAACTTCGCATTATTCTGATAAAGGGGAATAAATAAAGCTGAACAATTTTAAAGGCTTACTGAAGGTAATTTGGGTCTCTAAGTTTTAATAGTCTTTATAAAAAAAAACGGTTTAAAAGGGCAAAGCTACTTGTCTGTTCAGAAATTGAATAACCTTGTCTGTCTAGATTTGTTCTTCAGCATTAGTTAACCCGGTTTTATAAAGACTATTTTTCTTTCTAGAAATGACCAATAATGTGATTAGCTTATAAGAACATGTTAGAAAAAATAAACCTGATTTTAAATCGATTAACAGGTTTTTAAAATGAATCAGTTACCCCTTTTCTTAAAAGTCTTTTGAAAGACATAGATAAAAAGAGCTTACTTTTTTTTAAATGTCGTAACTAATAACATTTCGTTGTTTTACTTACTCAAAATCAGGTTTTAAGTTCTTTTTACCGGCTTAAATTTTGACATAAACACAGTAGGTGCATATAACAACGAGTAAAACAGCTCGGGTTATTTGGCTTTCTTTCTAACATGCGCTTTCAAATAATGTGACTGTTAATAAATAATGCTGCTACTGACGTGACAAAATAAAACTGAAACGACCGAAGTGCTTTTTTTAACACTGGCTTAGGACAGTAGCTTCTCTTTTTCTCTTTGGGGAAATTATGAACGGTGAAATTTGTTTTCTGCTTTGTGATTCCTTAGAGACTTTCAGCCCATTATCTTTTTTTGGTGTCACTAGTACGCTTACTTTGACGTCTACTATAGCCTACTGTGCTATGTCCTACATATATTTATTTACACAGATTGGAATTATTGGGGAATAAAACCACAGTCAGAACTTTAAATTGTAACTTCATTCTTTTATTTGGTTTTAATGTTATATTTATCCCCTGAAACTATTTAATGCTTGAAATCATACTCATTTTTGCTCCTTTAGTATTCATATATTATATTAGTGAGTTTGGCCCCCGAGGGGTCAACAACTTTCAGAAATCACGTCCACTATATGGCGCGTGCCAAGTACGGTGGAACTCTGCAAAGCGTTGTGGTACCGTGCTGCGTACGGCAAAATATACCTCGTGCGGCTGAACCGTATTGCACAAGGCGGAATTTTATCATGCATGGTAGAACTGTGCAGGACGCGTGGTGCTCCAAGATGTAAAACAGGTTGTAGGGAGTGGGTGACTCCTTCGTAGTCACATTAATAAATGCAGCATCAAGTAGCATCTGACTGTGGTAAGGCCCAAAGTACATTGAATGAGTCTTTAAGCTGTGACCCTAATCGCTGCTTCAAAACAACCATCTCTGGGTTGGGTTGTTTTTCTACAACCATTTAGGTTTCTAAGTTTTTTCACCTAAACAGATTTTTTGGGCAATAATCTGATTTTCTAGGTTTCCCTCGCATAATCTTGGCTGTTTTTGTAAAATCATCTGGATTTTTAGGTTTTCTTGAGTATCGAGGATTGTTTTACCCACGAACATCTGAGTTAGCGTGAGTCCTCGAGTTAACTTTTTCTTCTTAATTCCCATTCTAAAGAAAAATTCTTTTTTCTTAAAAAAGAAAATCTGTTTCTGATTAATACCATGAAAAATATATTAATAGGGGTAGAGGTTTTTAAACGTGCTATACAAATTCCAATAGCAATGTTTATTTTTCGGGTTTATTTTGGTTCATCTCCTGAGAAGGACAATCTATAGAAGATCCTAAATTATCCCCTATTAATCATATTCCCTAAATTATCTTAAAGAAATCAAGAGTTGAAAAAGCAAAATATGTGACATCATCAAACACTTGATGAAGCGTGGCTAGTTTCACCAATAAAAGGCAACAGCTATACAACGGGCTGACCTGTATATCACAAAAGAATTTTCCCGAGACAAATCTGCTTCACATGAAAAGGAGCAACCAATGAAATGAGTTTATTCTCCGTAAAAGGTGGTGGTAGCCCTCAAGACATTCAGAAAAGGATTCAAGATTTTTTCTACGGACTATCAAATTATATTTAAACTCTTTAAATTCTATTTTTGCTGTCCAATTATTATTTTTTTAAGACCGGTGTGTTTTTATTCCAGAGATACACGATGTTGTTTATTTTTTCAGTCTTAAATTGTATTTAGTCAAGAAACAGATGAAGAGAACTTGTAAAAAAGAGGCAAATTAGAAGCCTTTAATCTTGTAGTAATAGTCTATTTGGCTCCAGTCTTTTAAAATGACTGTTAAACCATGACCACTTAATTGTTCCCTCTTTCCTGAGGACTTGATTGTTGTTTGTAATCGTCATCCTTCTTTTTACTTTACACAAGAATTTACAGACTATGGTTGTTAAAATTAGTTTTCTTTAAAAATTTCAACAGCTAATTCTCCAAATCGCGTTTAGGGTCTATAAGTAATAGTGGGACATGTCATATTTGAACAGTCGATTTACGTACGGCATAAATCGGAATTAAACTTTTTTATAATTATTAACTTCCAGCAGATTTGAACATTATGAGATATGACAAAAATCTTTACAAACTATACAGAAATTTTGTATTAAAATACAGAATTTTAAACTAGTAGTCAATTTAGCCAGCGAAATGCTTTTCGGTGACTCTTGTTTAATAAATTTATTTTGTATGATCCTCTAATCGAACTATAGTCACCGGATCCAGTCGGTATTTACAATAAGAGCTCTGAGACACGATATCCTTCCAAACTTCAAATTTCATTAAGATCCGATCACTCCTTCGTAAGTTAAAAATACCTCATTTTTTCTAATTTTTCAGAATTAACCCTTCCCCCCCAAATCCCCCAAAAAGAACAGATCCGTCCCGGTTGGGTCAATGACGTATCTAAGACTTCTGCTTATTTTTTCCACCAAATTTCATCCCCATCCCTCCACTCTAAGCCTTTTCCAACATTTTAGGTCCCCCCCTCAATTCCCCCCAATGTCACCGGATCCAGTGGGGATTTAAATTAAGAGCTCTGAGACACAATATCCTTCCGAACTTCAAATTTCATTAAGATCCGATCACTCCTTCGTCAGTTAAAAATACCCCAATTTTTTCTAATTTTTCAGAATTACCCCCTCCCCAACTCCACCAAACAGATCAGATCCATCCCAGTTATGTTAACGACGTATCTAGGACTTTAGCTTATTTTTCCCACCAAGTTGCATCCCGATCCCTCCACTCTAAGCGTTTTCCAAGATTTTAGGTTCCACCCTCCAACTCCCCCCAATGTCACCGGATCTGGTCGGGATTTAAAATAAGAGCTCTGAGACACGATATCCTTCGGAACATCAAATTTCATTAAGATCCCATCACCCGTTCGTAAGTTAAAAATACTTGTTTTTTTCTATTTTTTCCGAATTAACTGGGCCCCCACTCCCCCCCCCAGATGGTCAAATCGGGAAAAGCAGTATTTCTAATTTAATATGGTCTGGTCCCTGATACGAGTGCCAAGTTTCATCGCCATAGCTTACCTGGAAGGGCCTAAAGTAGCAAAACCGGGACCGACAGACAGACCGACAGAATTTGCGATCGCTATATGTCACTTGGTTAGTACCAAGTGCCATAAAAACTAAAATATCATTTTTCATGATTTTGAGGATGCTCGTAGTTTTCCCAGTCAAGAAAGGCCTTCCCTATCCCTAAGGAGAGCCAAGCCAGGTGGCTAATTTTAGAGCAGGAATACCAATTGAAAAGTTGTTTCTGGATAATCTTAGTTTCTACACGACTAGATATTAAACCGAATTACGTGGGAAAAATAAATTGAATTACATCCACTTCCGTTCTCAAGGACTATGAAAATCAAAATGAAAATACATATATCTTGGCAGCATCAGTTTTTTAGGTATTGGTAGTATCGTGCTCTTGGATAATACATAGCCCAATGACCTAGAACGAGCATGGCAAGGTGATAAATATGCTAGATTCGTTTTTCAGAGGAATGATTTAAGGGTAGTGTTTTAGGTACTCGTTTGACTGACAGCATATCAAACAAAGTGGTTCGGTTCCACTTTTTAGGGTCATGTTGGAAGTAACTCGATGACAGCTACGCCATGTATAGCGAATGAAGGGTGGCAGATTTCCAAAAATTATCTATTTTTATTCATCTTTTAGGAAAAGGGTATAAAAAAGGATTTAAAGGAACTTGGGACTTCTCTTACCAATTTTTCATTATTGTTTTCTTCATCTTCTAAAAATTTTAGTAATTCCAAGTTTATTTCTTCATCTTCATACTGGTTACAAACATCAAGATCCAGAGTTTGTCTGCAAAAAATAAGCAGCTATTTAGTGGTTGTACATTTTATAATACTTTTCTTTTTAATAAAAGAATAAACAGTAGAATTAGCGACTGTGAATTTCTCCATCGATGATAACACATGGTTTACCCAAAAATTTGAAAGAATTTGAATTTGAACTTATAAAGAATTTGAACTTATAAAATTCAAGTAATGTGTCAGTTTACATTTAAACAAAAAGATGGAGGAAGGAAAGGGTATTTTCGTAAAGCTCCAAATGACTCAAAATAAAAATTCAGGGCGTATATTAAACAATTGTAATATCCACCTTTCTATATAGCTGCTAGAGATTCAGTTGTAAATAGAGCCAGATATACAATTGAATTCGATTTCTTTGAGACAAATAGCCTTGATATGACCTGTAATTAGCTTACTTCTGAGTCTCTTAGTGCAATCGACAAGTCTTGTTGAAATCAAGATCAACGCAGAAAGCAAGATGCACATCCATCATAGTACCTTTAGAGATCCTCCGCTATAAGAAATAATCAACTTGGATTTGTATCTATTTAGTGACATCAGTAATAATATTGTGTTATCTCTGTGAGTTTCAAGTACCATACAATTTTCTGGAGCCTTAAGGAGATAAGACAAATGGACCATGTTCTTCATATTTTAGATTTTCTAGTCAAAGAACAAAATGACGAAAAAGTTGCCGCTGATATACATGAAGGTTGTCTGATATTTCTGCATTACTTAGATAATTGTAAAAAGTCATTTGCTAAGCTGCTATGAAACTGATGATTAGTAAGGCAAGTAGATCCAGGACATCAGGGCATGATTGAACTTCCCCTTTGAGAACAACTTAGAAAACAGTTTTTTTATATATATCTCATAAATGCGGAAATGTTTAAGACTGTCTCTAGACGTAACAGCAACGAAATGAGCACTCAGAGAAAGATTGGTATCTTAGACTTCGACATTACGCGTGGCCTATGCTAGTAAAAATCCACAGTGAGAAATTGAACTCATGTATAGAGACAGTCCCTAAGAGAAATGAATAAGAATTAGTAAAAATTTAGGATTTTGAGTTCATAGGGTTTTCAAAATTATTGTGTATCTAGAAGTGATTGGTTTAAGGAACAGGAAGAAAAAAGTTCGAATCATGGCTCGTGTAAGAACAAAACGATGATCATGGGAGTTTTTCACAAACGATCACTAGAAAAGAACATATTTTGCTAGTAGACTGGAACATCTACCCATACCTGCCTAATTTTTCCTAAGACACAGGTGAACGTTCTGTTGAGAACGAAGATCAGTGGCAAAAACAGATAGGCTTGCAATTCAGACTGCAAAACATTACCCCATTACCATCGAAGTTCAAACAAGGTTCTGCCAAACGACGCATGGCATTAACTATTCTAGTGTAAATGTGTTTGCACTGTACAGGATGATTACATTCTAGGGTAATTAAGGACACATTCTTGAATAGAAGTGGAGTGACGGGTAAGTCAAAGTTTTGCTTGGAAACAAGCTGGATGCTCCCTCTTTATGCTATTAAATAAAAAAAACACTTTTTTTAACTGAAAGTAAGGAGCGACATTAAAACTTAAAACGAACAGAAATTACCCCATATATGAAAGAGGCTGTTCCCTCCTCAACGCTCCGTTCTTTACGCTAAAGTTTAACTCTTTCTCTCAACTCTACTTTGTAAAACAGTAAAAACTTAAACTTACTAACTTAGCGTAAAGAGCAGGGCGTTGAACAGGGAACAGCCCCTTTCATATACGGGGTAATTTCTGTTCGTTTTAAGTTTTAATGTCGCTGCTTACTTTCAGTTAAAAAACGTGTTTTTTATTTAATTTCTGAAAATTTTTAGTTAAACCATGTTTTGATATCGGCTCTCCGCAGATGAATAATTAAAGTGAAATTTGCATATTTATTTATTTGGCTAAATGGCTTTCCCATAGTTTTGATCGAATGTTTTGAGAAAAAAGGAGGGGTAGGAGGCCCCGTTACCTTCCAATTTTTTGGGTACTTAAAAAGTTAACTAGAACTTTTAGTTTTTTACGAACGTTTCATTAGTAAAAGATATACGTAACATACGAAATAGCTTACGTAACAAACTTCTATATTCGTATGTTTTTATTACGTATATGAGAGGGTTCGCCCACTCGTCAATACTTCACTCTTTACACTAAAGCTTAAATTTGTCTCTTGAATCACAAAGGCCGTAGAATAAATAGTTGAAATTACTATAAAAAATTTTAGGATAAAGAGTGAGGTATTAGGAAGAGGTGAACCCCTTATATGCGTTATATTTTCTGTTCGTTTAAGTTTTAATGCTACTCCTTACTTTCAGTCAAAAAAACTTTTTCATTTTTTATTTTTTCATTTTTTTTAAATAATGCTAGAAAATACTGCGCTCCCTTCACGCAAATCTTCTTCCCCCATTACAATTCCTCCATGGAAAGTTTCCCCACATAACCCCCTCTTCTCAACCTCTCCTCCCAACCAAAAATCTCCCTGAAAACGTCTGTACACTCCCCAATAACCATTGCTATATGCAAACACTGGTCAAAGTTTGTAACTTGCAGCCCTCCCACGGGGACTGTGGGGGAGTAAGTCGTCCCCAAAGACATAGTTATAGTGTTTTTTCGACTATGTTGAATAAAATGGCTATCTCAGACTTTTGATCCGACGACTTTGGTAAAAAAATGATCGTGGGAGGGGGCCTAGGTATCCTCCAATTTTTTTGGTTACTTAAAAAGGGTCCTAGAACTTTTCATTTCCGTTCAAATGAGCCCTCTCGCAAAATTCTAGGAGCAATGGGTCGATACGATCACCCCTGGGAAAAAGAAAAAAATAAAATAAATAAACATGCATCTGTGATTTGTCTTCTGGCAAAAAATACAAAATTCCACATTTTCATAAATAAGAGCTTGGAACTTGTACAGTAGGGTTCTCTGATACGCTGAATCTGATGGTGTAATTTTAGTTAAGATTCTATGACTTTTAAGGGGTGTTTCCTCCTATTTTATAAAATAGGGCAAATTTTCTCAGGCTCGTAACTTTTGATGGGTAAGACTAAACTTGATGAAACTTATATATTTAAAATCAGCATTAAAATTCAATTATTTTGATGTAGGCTAACTATTGGTATCAAAATTCCGTTTTTTAGAGTTTTGGTTACTATTGAGCCGGGTCGCTCCTTACTACAGTTCGTTACCACGGACTATTTGATTCATCGACAAAACTCGTAACTAAACGAGTAAGCTCAAGTATTGTTGTAGCCATTGGTAGAACCGAAACCTCTGTAGCTTATATTTGCACATTGTGCGTACATAAAAAGGGGAAAATTTCTTCAATATGGATGTTAAAGAGACCTTTCATAAAAATACTAGAGATGCTGCTGAAGTGGAAGCCTTTAATTGGATATATTCTGGCTAGTCCTTCTATAGCCTCCCCGTAGAAATAGAATTTCTCAGCTAAGATAACTAGTCCATCTATAGCTTCAGCCCAGGGTAGAAGTAAGTCTTTTTTAGCTTGGATAGGTACATAACGTATGCAAAGAATGACAACTTTCTTCAATATGGATATTACAGAGGCTTGACTTAAAAAAACATTAGAATGGAAGGCAGTGCAAAGTTGTTTTTTTTTATATTTGCCAGATAACCCATCTATTGCTTTAAAAAAAATCATTCGATAAAAGAATGTGCCAAATGAAACACGAACAACCAAACACACGTGACAATTTAGATTTCATGACCCTTAGCAACATAACATTCTTTTCAAATTTGTCTTTCTAGTTGTTTTAAAAATACCATTTAATGTCAGGAAAATTAGAATAATCAAATGAAATCTTAAACGAATTTATCCTAAGTTAATCTTTTTAATCACTTTTAAAGGAAATTTTGTTAAGCACCGTCTTCCATAAATCAGGTATAAATTGAATAAAATTGTTTTATCTCTGTTTGCTTTAACTTAGCCTATTCCAGAGTTTTAAACGCTCTATAATTAATATAGAATACACCTTTGTTCGAAACCAGTCAAAGAGCTTCTATGTGTTCTCATACAAATATTCCTTTTTTTAGAAAATAGTTTTCAGGCCTAAGTGATACAACACTCAGCTATGATACTAAAAGCTGAAACTTTAGTTTTAAAACATCATTGGTTGGTATACATAAGTCCTTCTTAGCACTAACAGCAGATATTGAATATAGGGTATGGCAAAAATATCTACACATAAAGCTTCTGTTTTGTCAAACAATTCGTGAAAACGAACTGTAAGTAAGGAGTGACTCGGCTAAATAATAACCGAAACTCTAAAGACAGAATTTTGATAACAATAAATCGGAAAAAAGTATTTTTTTTTTCTGCTGATTCAAAACATATAAGATTTATTGAGTTGAATATTACCCTTCAAAAGCTACGAACCACATAAAATTTGCTGGATTTTCGAAAAAAAGGGGGGGGAATCCCTTAAAGTCAATAGATCTTGTTGAAAGTCGTAATGTTATTTTTCGTATCAGAGAACCCTACTGTAGAGGTTTCAAGCACCCATATGCAAAAACGTGGTATTTGTATTTCTGGGCAGAAGAAAGATAACGGACGCGCGTTTATTTTTTATTTTTTTAATCTTCCCAGGAGTGTTTGTATCCAATAATTAGTCATATAATATCGGAAGAAGATTAACTTGAACGGATTAGAAGTTCTAGTGCCCTTTTTAAGTGACCAAAAACATTAAAGGGCAACTATTCCCCATCCCACACCTTTTCCCCCTAAACTTGTCTGACCAAAATTTTAAGACAGCTATTTTTCTTAGCATAGTTGGAAGGTTCCATACTATGCCATTGGGAATGCCATGAGCCCCGGTTGCGCCAGGGGAAAGGGTTGCAAGTTGTGAAATCTGCCCATTGTTTACAGAGTATTTGTTATTGCGAAGAAATTATCCAAGGGGAAATTATCGCCAGGAAAAATTATCCAAGGAGGAATTATCACCAGGAAAAATTATCCAAGGGGGAATTATCACCAGGAAAAATTATCCATGGGGAAATTTTCCAAGGGAAAAACTTTCCATTGAGAGAGGAGGGGGGGAGTTTTCGGGAAAAAATTTCCACATAGGGTAGTTTTTGGCATTACTTGAAAAACTATCAGAAATAAAATAAAAATTAGGTCTATTTCGAAATGAAGTATGTCCAGGAAAATTTTTCGGGCGGAATCGACGGCAAAACACTTTTTTTAGCGTGAATTTGCAGCAAGGATTGAATTTTCCGGGAGTAGTTTCTAGGGGAAAGATTCTACACACGATGAACTTTCCATGGAGGAATTTTTAGAGGAAATTTCTTATGGAGGGATGGAGGGGAGGTGGATCTCCCGACATCATTTTTAAGACGATCAGAAATAAAACTTAATAAAAAAAACTTAAAACGAACATAAATTAAACTAAACTTTAAACTAAAGTTTGGCCTTTCGTCCCAGTTCCTTAAGAACCAATCCTAAAACACAAGGACCGTTAGTTAGAATCAAAATCTCCAATTTCTAAAAAAAATTATCGTAAAGAGTGAGGTATTAAGGAGGAGGCAGCCCCTTTCATATACGAAACAATTTCTGTTTACTTCAAATTTTAACCTTGCTCCTTACCTGCAGTTTAAAAAAATTTTAATCGTTATTATAAAAAGAAATCTAGTTTCTTTGACTAGTTCAATAGACACATAAAAAAAAAAAAAAAAAAAAAAAAAAAATCAGATTCGCATGAAGATTTCAAATATATAGGTTTTAATAAGTTTAGTCTTACCCATCAAAAACTACAAGCCTGAAAATATTTCCTGGTTCTCGCAAGAGGGACTAACACCCCTAAAGGTAATATTATCTTAATAAAAATCCTATCATATTCAGTGTATCAGAAAAACCTACTGTAGAGGTTTTAAGCTCCTACCTTCAAAAATACGGAATTTTGTATTTTTGCCAGAAGAAAGATCACAGATGTGTGTATATCTGGTTTTTTTTCAGGGGTGATCGTACCGATCCAGTTGTTCTAGAATATAGTGAGAGGGCTCATTTGAACTAAAATTAAAAGTTCTAGTGCCCTTTTTAAGTGACCCAAAAATTGGAGGGGAACGAAGCCCATACCACCCTCATTTCTTTCCCAATGTCACCGGATCAAATTCTTGAGATTGCCATTTTGTTCAGCATAGTGAAAAATCTAATAACTGTTTATTTGCGGATGACTTAATCCCCCACGATTTCGGGAGAAGGGCTGCAAAATATGAACTTTGCCCATTGTTTACATATAGTATTGGTTATTGGGAAGTACGGAGACGTCTTCAGGAAGGATTTTTTTTCTGGTGGGGGAGGGTCGGAGGAAAGTTTGTTACGATGGAGGATTTTTCCATCGCTAATATTTTCATGGAGGAAGGGACATTTCTATGACGGGGACGCTGGATTTCCCAGTATTAGTTAAAAACGATCAGAAATGAAAAAAAAAAACAATTTGTTTCACCTAAAAGTAAGGAGTAACATTAAACCTTAAAACGAACAGAAATCGTATACGAGGGGGTTCACCCCCTAGTCAATACCTGGCTATTTACTCTAAAAAAAATTTTCCACTTTCAAAAGAGCAATCAATTATAATTAAACGGCCTTGTGATTCAGGGGCCAGCCATTCTTAAAGAATTGGAACAAAATTAAACTTTAGTGTAAAGAGCAAGGTATTGACTATGGGGTGAACCCCCTGATATATGTAATAGTTTCTGTTCGTTATAAGTTTTAATTTTACTCCTTATGCTAAGCGGAAAAAACTTCTTTTTTTTTTGATTAATCGGACATGAGATCAACTTTTGTATTTGAACTGGAGTTCCGGTGCTTGGCTAGTCAATTTACGATTTGATGTGGAATAAATTTTTAACAAAAACACTTTTTGAGCCAAAATGCTCAGAAAATAGGGAGAAGAGTAAATTTAAACCCTGAAGAAAAAATGATGCGAAACCGTGAAATGCCTCAAAATTGTACTTAAAGGTCCAAATCTTGGCCCAAAAATAAAAACATAAACACTTTGGCTTGGAATAGCTTTCAAGCATTTTTTAACTATTTATTAGGACCATTTGAGAACGAACCACTGCTTTAAATTACTCTAGACTTTTTTGCCCCCTCCCTCCTCCCCTGCTGAAAAGACACGGAAAAAAGTCCCAAGATTTAATTTTCTTCAAAAATGTTTCGAATGCCATTCTATACTTTACTTCATCTGCTGAATTACCCGAAATTTGCGTGCACAAGATCTTAGGGTACCAAACTCATGTAGCCAAAACTACTTTGGCAGCTCAAGATTACAAAAAAAAGTCCAAAAACATTCCTTTCCTAAAAAACAAAATAAGAGAATCGTTTCATGCAAAGCAGGAAATGTCGGACAAGAAAATTAAGCGCAAATAGTTGTGGAATCTAACTTGCGCCAAACAACCAGCCAAACAACCAAACAACCAGCCAAACAACCAGCCAAACAACCAAACAACCAGCCAAACAACCAAACAACCAGGCAGAAAGTAGCCTATATAGCCAATTTGATTTACCAATCGTTTTGGCCACCTGTAGTCCAGAAATAATCCCATTCAATATGACCGGTAAAAGCATACAAAATTGAAGAACAATAAGAAACTAACTTAACTAATGTTGATTGGTATCACATATTAATTAGAACCACACATAATTGATTGGTTTGATTTAATCTCCCATTAACATTCTCTTTCAGCTTCACACATGTTTTTGTTCTGTTTTTTTCTAGAGCTGACAAAGGACATTGACGTTGACAGATTGCCGACAACACGGCTGTGTCATTGGGAGTAAAGCGTTTCGTTCTTTTATCATTATAAGGACTAATGAGTGCCAACTTTAACTAGTTCATCTTTACACACTGTGTTTCAGTTAAACACCGAAGCAGATTCGTTAAAAGTCAAGTTTCTCAAGCGTGAACCCCACCGGCTTACCAAAAACCATACAGTCGTGATCAAATGTCAAAACCATGGAAAGCAAGCAACAGCAGAATGTCAGCTACAGCACCGCCAACACTGTACTTCACTTCTAGAATACTGAAATCTTTCGCAATAGGATGCTTTTAAATGTGTAGAAAAGGTAGATGGTGTTTATCAGTAGAACCAACAAGTCTCTATGACTACCGACAACTGAAACTTCCATTGTGTCACAATAAACAGCTATCTTTACAATCAAAAACTCGGCATTGTCGGTGGCATGATGAAACTTTAATTCCCTTCTTCTCAAGCCACAGCGCAAGTAGCGAGATGAACCTCTGCTTGTTTACTTCGCTGGTAAAAATTCTTCCTTCTTAACAAAAAGGAACGTAAAAAATAGGAAGTAGATCATACGGCCAAAAATCCCTTTTGTTCTTTTTCAATAAGAGCAGTCTTTGGCTGAAGGTACACAACTCAATCCATCAAATACACTTCTGTAGTTTCGAAATGCTACTTCAAGTAAGTCACAAAGTTATAATAGATAGCACCATAAGATACCTCTGCTTGTCACGGTATCCTGTGAAGCAACCACCTTCCATCAATACGGTAGTGGCAAGAAGAACTGACGGACTCTGGGTCAAAACTAGAGAATCCCTTAAAGATAAACTTAGCAGTAAATGTCTTTTCTGGATTTCTCATAACTTCAAACGCCAACAGAAAATATGTTTTTTATTGCGCCATTTCATAGCGTAACTTCGACCACTAGAAGAAATATGTTTTACGCTTTTGACTCAATTTAGGGCTGCCTAAGAAGTTTTGATTTTAAGGTCGTGCGATCTTTCCTGCCTAAATTTTATGTAATTTAGCAGGTAACATAAGTTATGAAATGACATCCCATAACATTTTTGCAGAAAGATAAATCTTCAAACTTTTTACCATGAATTTTGGCTTCAATCTTGTTTTTAATGAAAGTGAAGTCTAAAGCAATGTTAAAGCTGATATTCATTCTCACCAGGTACGGATAAACTGTAAAAGATCCTTATCAGCCCATTCAAAGTCAAAGCATTTATTTTTATTTTTGGCTAAAATTTGGATATTTAAGTACGACTTTAGGGGCATTTCGAGGTTTCAGATTTTTTTGGGAATTTAGTAGATGATGTTCCGTTTTTTTTTCTGAAAGTTTTGGTGTAAAACCCGTTTGCCTTGTGTTCCAGTTTTGTTCATTTTTCGACGTAGAATGATTGAAGCCTTCTTAGACAACATCTGAAGATCTGATTTTCAGGCTAGATTTCAGGTCAAGACAAGAATTCGGGTCAATTCTATCTTGAAGCAGCATGTTTTTTTTGCTTTTTTTTGTCGGATTACAATTACTCTATTTACCTTCTTTGGGCATATTGCCCTTCTATTGGGCAGTAGAAATAAAACAAAAATTTCTTGCCAAGTGGAAGGAAAAAAAGTAATTTCCTTTATCCAAAAAGGTCAAAATTTCTTTATTGTTTCTTCTAGCGACGAATAAACTACACAGAGTATCCCAACTTTGCAAAGAACAAAGCTTTGTGCAATGAATCTGCTACGAAATAAAAGAAAATGGACACTCAAGTGTCGAATGGAACAAAGCTTCTACCTCGTAATTTTATAAGGCATAAAATTCTTAGTTCTAATTTTTCCCTAAAATTCCAGCAGAATACTTGTATTTTTTTAACCAAATTACAAGAATAATTTGAGAATGTTCATTTATACGAGGGTAGTTTAGAAAATAAAGAAAGATTTGGCATAATTACACAGCAAAGCCACAAACAAGCCATATCAAAGTGCCATTTTCTGTCATCTTGCGGCATAGAATGTGGCACATTTCCCCCAAAGAGCATGCAAGGGAGTGCTGGAGTAAACAAAGATTTTTCATAAATCTTCAGCTGATGATGAATTTTTTAAGCAATCAATTAAAAAAAATTTCCGAAGAGAAATTTTCTAAAGAAAAGAAAAAGCCATATTAAACTTATGATCGGGAAAAATAGAAACCTACAATAACTTATACTCAAAGCGACGAGAAATTACTATCAAAGAATTATTGAAACCCAAAACGAACAGAAATTATATAACCAATCATAGCAAAAAATATATAACAGGTACTAATAAAAATGAATTAATAAGTCTTAAAACAAGTAGATCTTAAATTGAGTACACAACTCAAGCTCAAAACGAACAAAAATATTTTGCTATTGAAGTATAAATGAACGATGAAAAATGAGAAATTAAATAAACAATTATTACAAACAAACGAACAATAGGTACTAATATAAATGAATAAATAAATCTTAAAACGATTAAAACTTAAATTGAGCTTGCAAATCAAGCTTGAAAGGAACAAAAGTCACTACAAACAAGTGTTTGGATTTTGCCTCCTTCTCTTACTGTAAAAGTTTAAAACCTACTGCGTCATTGGCACTTTACTGAAAACAGTATGTGTCCTGAACAGTCTTCGTAAAGTACAAGGAAAGTACAAATAAAATCAAACTGATTGTTTAATATTGCTATAAATTGTTGAAAGAAATCATCCGTTCAAAATTTTATTTCACTGTAATTTTATATTCATTGCCAATGCCGAAATAACTGGGAAAAGAAAACATTTGTAGTATAATTCGTTTTCAGTGAAAACTCAATGATCCAGTAGGCTTTATACTTTTAATTTAATTTTAGAAGTAGGCTTTAGACTATTATATTCAATTTTACTGCAATTTTTTTATTTATTTTCAATGTTGTAATAAATACAAAAGAAAACATTTTTAATATAATTCGTTTTCAGTAAAGCGCCAATGACGCAGCAGGCTTCAGACTTTTATAGTGAAAGATAGAGGCAAAACCCCAACTCTTGTTTGTAGCGATTTTTGTTCATTTCAAGCATGATGATTGATTTGTATATTCAATTTAAGCTTTACTCGCTTTACTGGTGTACATACAACACAAGTTTTACTCGGTTTACATACAACACTTGCCCCTGGGCTCTAAGAAAGGGGATGTGTCAACCAAGAGTTTTTGCTATTTTATCTTTAAACTATTTTGAACAGAATTTCTATCTCAGAATTTGATCAGATGCATTAGATGAAAAAAGAACCTTTTTTGGGGCGAGGGGCTAGTTGCCCTCCGATCACTTTTGACTCTTAAAAAGGGCACTAGAAATTCCGATTTACAATCTAATGATCCCCCTACAAAGTTTATACTACTATCCCTTCCATAAAAAACTTATATGCCCCGTGGGCATAATTTATAACACTTGTCCGTAGGTTCTGGGGGGGGCTGTGTTATCCCTAGAGTTTTTTTCTTAATATGATTTTTGTTCTGTTTTAAGCAAAATGGCAATAAAAAGTTTATATCGGATGCATTTGGGGAAAAAAGGGTTGGTAGGGGAGGGGGGATCGGATCACTCTTGACTCTTAAAAATGGAACTAAAAGTTTGAAATTCTTGTCATTTGAGTCCCCTCCAAATTTTTAACAATCATCTCATCCATAAGAACTTTATATACCCCCGGAATGCAACTTCAAACCTTTAGTTCCTCCGAGATCTGGGAGGGGGGTTTGTTGTTCCCGAAGTTTGTTTTATCTGATCGTTGGGCTGTTTCAAAGAGAATGGCCATCTCATATTGATCGGATGCATTTAAGGAAAAGAAAATGTAGGGGGAGTAGAAGTCCTATGATCACTTTCAACTCTAACAAAATTAACTGAAACTTTTAATTCCAAATCAAATGAGCTACCTCTGAAGTTTATACGATCAATCCTTGTATAGAAACCTTACATTCCCGCAGAGAATAATTTAAAACACTCGCCATTGGGCCCTGGGGGGTTAGGTCAGCCCTGGAGTTTTTGTTATCTAATGTTTGAACCATTTTCATTAAATAGCCATCTCAAAATTTCTACAGTATGGGTTTCGGGGAAAAGGGCAAAGGGGGGCTAGTTGACCTCCGATCTCATTTGACTCTTAAAATATGAGCTAGAATTTTCAATTTCCAATCAAATGAACCCTCTCTGAAGTTTATACGAGCAATCCTTCCATAAGAACCATATATACCCCAGGGCATTACGTGCTGGTGGGCCTCGGGGACTTTTGTCAGCCCCACAGTTTTCGTTATCTCATCTTTGAACTATTTTAAAATTCCTATTGGATACACTTAGGGGAAAAGGTTTAGGGGGCTATTTGTCCTCCTATAACTATTGACTCTTCAAAAGGGTAATATAACTTCCGATTTTCAGTCGAATGAGTCCCCTCCAAAGTTCTTACGACAATTTCTTGCACATGAGATGCCTCCGGGAAAAAAAATTTAAACTTTGGAGACTTTTGGCTTCAGGGGTGGTGGGGGGAAGCAAGTTGCCATCGGATCACTTTTTACTCTTAAAAAGGGAGCTAGACCTTTTAATTTATAATCATTTGAGTCCCCTCCGAAATTTTTAAGACTACCTCTTCAATCAAATATTTTGCCCCCAGGGAATACGTAATGACCCTTCCTCCGGGTTTTGGGGGGAGGTTATGATGACCCCGAATTTTCGTCATCTGATTTTTGGACTATCAAAATATCAAAATTTTGATCGGATGCAGCTTGGGAAAAGAGGGTGTAGGGGGATATATGCCCGCCTATCACTTTTGGTGGATTTTAAAAAGATTAAATAAAAAAAACAAGTTTTTTTTAAATGAAAGTAATGAGCGACATTAAAACTTAAAAAGAACAGAAATTACTTCGTACGCCCCGCTCTTTACGCTAAAGTTTGCCTCTTTCTCTCAACTCTACTTTTTAAAACAGTAAAAAACTTTAGCGTAAAGAACGAGACGTTGATGAGGAATCAGCCCCTTTCAAATACGAAGTAATTTCTGTTCTTTTTAAGTTTTAATGTCGCTCCTTACTTTCAGTTAAAAAAAAAGCTTGTTTTTTTATTTAATTTCTGAACCTTTTTGAATCAATGCATGTTTTGATTTTGGCTCTCCACAGAGGAATAATTCAAACGAAATTTGCATATTTTTTTTTTGGCTCAATGGCTTCCTCATAGTTTTGATCGAAGGATTTTGAGAAAAAAGAGTGGAGGAGGGAGCTTAGTTGCCCTCCGATTTTTTTGGTTGCTTAAAAAGGCAACTAGAACTTTTTTACGAATGTTTTTATTAGTAAAAGATATACGTAGCTTATAAATTAGCTTACGTAACGAACTTTTGTATTCTCATGTTTTTATTACATATATGAGGGGGTTTTACCCCCTCGTCAGTACCTCGCTTTTTAAATTAAAGATTAAAGTTTGGTCCCAATTCATTAAGAATGACCCCTTAATCACAAAAGCCATAGAATAAATAGTTAAGATTACTAAAAATACTTTAGCGTAAAGAGCGAAGTATTAGGAGGAGATGAGCCCCTCATATGCGTAATAATTTCTGTTCGTTTTAAGTTTTAATGCTGCTCCTTACTTCCAGTTGAAGAAAACTTCTTCATATTTACTTTTTCGTTGTTTTTTTTTAATTAATTCTAGAAAATCCTGCGCTCCCTTCGTGGACATTTTCTTCCCCCATGACAAATTTCTCGAGGCAAAGGTCCCCCAACATATCCCCCTCTTCTCAACTCCTCCAATAACCAACTCTTCAATAACCATTAAAATATGTAAGCACTGGTCAAAGTTTGTAACTTGTACCCCTCCCTCAGGGACTGGTGGGGAGTAAGTGGTCCTCAAAGACATAGTTATAAGGTTTTTCGACTACGCTTAATAAAATGGCTATCTCGGAATTTTGACCCGGTGACTTTGGGAAAATAATTAACGTGGAAGAGAGCCTAGGTGCCCTCCAATTTTTGGTCACTTAAAGAGGGCACTAGAACTTTTCATTTCCATTAGAATGAGCCCTCTCGCAACATTCTAGGACGACTGGGTCAATACGATCACCCCTGGGGGAGGAAACAACAAACAAACAAACAAAAAAATAAACACGGATCCGTGATCTACCTTCTGGCAAAAATACAAATTCCACATTTTCAAACAGTTCATGGTAACGAACTGTAGTAATGAGCGACCCGGCTCAATAGTAACCATAACTCTAAAAAATGGAATTTTGATGCCAATAGTTACATTAAAAGAATCGCATTTTAATGCTAATTTAAAGTATATGAGTTTCATCATGATTAGTCTTACCCGTCAAAAGCTGCGAGCCTGAAAAGATTTGCCTCATTTTAGAAAATAGGAGGAAATACCCCCTAAAAGTCATACGAACTTAACGAAAATCACACCATCAGATTAAGCGTATCAGAGAACCTTGTTGTAGAAGTTTCAAGCCCATACCTACAAAAATGTGGAATTTCGCATTTTTTGCCAGAAGACAAATCACGGATGCGTTTTTTTTTTTTTTTTTTTTTTTTTTTTTTTTTTTTTTTTTTTTTTTTTTTTTTTTTTTCACAGGGGTGATCGTATCGACTCAGAAGTCCTAAAATGTTGCAAAAGGGCTCATTCTAACGGAAACTGAAAGTTCTAGTGCCATTTTAAGTGACCAAAAAATTGGAGGGCACCTAGGCCCCCTCCCACGCTCATATTTCCCTAAAGTCACCGAATCAAAATTCTGAGATATCCATTTTATTCGCCATAGTCGAAAAACCTAATAAATATGTCTTTGGGGACGAGTTACTCCCCGCAGTCCCCGTGGGAGGGGCTGCAAGTTACAAACTTTGACCCATGTTTACATATAGGAATGGTTACTGGGAAGTGTACAGACGTTTTCAGGGGGATTTATTCGGTTTGGGGGGAGATTTGAGGGGGGTTACGTGGGAGGATCTTTCCATGGAGGAACTTCTCATGGGGGAAGAGACTTTCGATGGAGGGGGTGCACGATTTTCTAGCATTATTTAAAAAAACAATGAAAAAAATAATATGAAAATCCATTTAAAGGTAAACCCCTCATATGCGTTCGTTTTATTCTGTTCGTTTTAAGTTTTAATGCTTCTCCTCACTTTCAGTAGAAAATTACTTTTCATATTTATTTTTTCATTGTTTTTTAAATAATGCTAGAAAATCCTGCACCCCCTCCATTGAAAGTCTCTTCCCCCATGAGAAGTTCCTCCGTGGAAAGATCCTCCCACGTAACCCCCCTCAACTCTCCCCCCCCCCCAAACCAAAAAAAATCCCCTGAAAACGTCTGTACACTTCCCAGTAACCATTACTATATGTAAACACAGGTCAAAGTTTGTAACTTGCAGCCCCTCCCACGGGGACTGCGGAGGAGTAAGTCATCCCCAAAGATATAGTTATTAGGTTTTTCGACTATGGTGAATAAAATGGCTATCTCAGAATTTTGATCCGGTGACTTGGGGAGGAAATGAGCGTGGGAGGGGGCCTAGGTGCCCTCCAATTTTTTTGGTCACTTAAAAAGGGAGCTAGAACTTTTAATTTTCGTTAGATTGAGCCCTTTTGCGACATTCTAGGACCATTGGGTCGATACGATCACCCCTGGGGAAAAAAACAAACAAAAAAACAAATAAACACGCATCCGTGATTTGTCTTCTGGTAAAAAATGCGATTTGGTTACTATTGAGCCGGGTCGCTCCTTACTACAGTTCGTTACCACGAACTGTTTGATTTAAAAAAAAACTTTTTTTTGTTTGATTGTAGATAGGATCTTGAAACTTCTATACTAGGATTCTCTGATACGCTGAATCTGATGGCGTCATTTTCGTTAAGATTCTATGACTTTTAGGGGGTGTTTCCCCCTATTTTCTAAAATAAGGAAAATTTTCTCAGGCTCTTAACTTTTGATGGGTAAGACTAAATTTTATGAAACTTATATATTTAAAATCAGCATTAAAATGCAATTCCTTTGATGTAGCTATTGGTATCAAAATTCCGTGTTTTTTAGTTTTGGTTACTATTGAGTCAGGTCACTCCTTACTACAGTTCGTTACCATGAACTTTTTGAAAACTCAAAACAAATGAGCACCTCTGATGTTTATACGGCCACACCTTACGTAAAACCATATCTTCCCCCGGGACATAACTTAAAGGAGTTCTTCCGGGCTTGGTGGGGTTGTGTCGACCCCTGTTGTGTCGACCTCTTGTTATTTGATCTAGAACTTCGAAAGGCTAGTTGCCTTTCTATCTCTTTTTTACCCTTTAAAAGTGAACTAGATCTTTCAATTTCCAATCAAATGAGCTCTCTCTAAAGTTTATACGAGCGTCCCCTCTATAAGAACCAAATATGCCCCCAGGGCATAGCTTACAACGCCTATCCCCGGTCCCTCGGGTTTTTTTCTACTCGGGAGTTTTTGTTGTCTGATACCTGATCTATTTTTAGTAAATTGACCATCTCACAATTTTCATCAGATACATATGGTAAAAAAGGGTATGAGGGGGAGCTGGTTACCCTCCGATCAGTTTTGACTCTTAAAAATGCCACTAGAAGTTCCGATTTCCAATCGAATGAGCCCTCTCTAAAGTTTATAGGACCACCCCTTCCATATGAATTGCTTCAGGAAAAAATAATTATAGCAAAACATTGGAGATGCAAGGCCTTTACTGTAAGCAACGCTATAGCGTTGCCTCTAAAAAAAAAAAAAAAAAAAAAAAAAAAAAAAAAAAAAAAACGCCACAGCAAAGTAGCGTTTTCAGTCTAAACATCAATCTATGCCCAAAGAGTGCAAAAATACCGGGGAATGCAATATCTCATACATCCAATCATTTTGCCATGGTTTGAAACCCTTGACTAGAGGTTTGCAACCCCCCATCGATTGAGAGTTAGAATGGTTTAGCCCCACGGCTAGCAAATACCTCATTATTTATTTCTAATTCCTTTTTCAGCCAAGACTATCAGGTTACTACTAGACTGGAGAGAGAATATTAATGGACTTTTAAAATCAATGGTCTCTATCTACGTGCCTCTTACGAATTTGTCTTGACAACTCAGCATCTTCTGAGAGTGGAAAGGCTGGGAAACATAATTAGGGTACTAGTGTAATTACCATAGTTAAAAGTCATTAGCCGGGAGTTTACAATGTCTTCTCTTGTAAATTCCTCCTCCAATCCCCCTTCCAAAGCATAAACTAAAAAAGGCGTTTAAAAAATGCTTAATGAAAAAAATATCACTTATTTATTTCCATCTCCATGATAATAATTTGTTTTCAATATCCACATTCTCATGGACACCCTCAGACTATTCAGTTATGGGACAAAGTTGCACACATCTCAAGGGAGAATCTAACGAGGCAGGGGGTAAGACCTACACTTAATATCGTATCTTAAACAATTAAGTAAAATAAAAACAAGTTTCTTAACTGAAAGTAAGGAGCGATATTAAAACTTAAAAACGAACAGAAATTAGATCTTGTACGAAAGAGGCTGCCCCTCCTCAACACCCCGCTCTTTACGATAAAGTTTTTTATTGTTTTAAAAAGTAGAGTTATGAGAAAGAGTGAAACTTTAGCGTAAAGAGCGGAGCGTCGAGGAAGGGACAGCCAATTTCATATACTGAATATTTCTGTTGGGTTTAAGTTTTAATGTCGCTACTTACTTTTAATTAAAAAACTTAGTTTTCTAATTTAACAATCTGAACGCTCTTGAATTAATGCAGCTTTTGATTTTGGCTCATCATACATGAATAATTAAAACGAAATTTGCATATTAATTTTACTTTTTTGGCTAAATGGCTTTCTCAAAATTTTTATCCGATGATTTTGAGAAAAAAGATTTGGGGAAAGGGGCCTAATTGCTCTCCAATTTTTTTTGGTTATTTAAAAAGACCACTAGAACTGTTAATCTTATTTACGAACGTTTTTATTAGTAATAAATATATGTAATTTACGAGTTAACTTACGTAACGAGCTTCTCTATATTCGTATATTTTTATTACGTATATAAGGGAATTCGCCCTCTTATCAATACTCGCTCTTTACGCTGAATTTCGAATTTTGTTCCAATTCTTTAAGAAGTACCCCTGAACCAAAAAGGCCGTTCACTTAGAATAAATAGCTCTTTTTAAATTGCATAAAATAAATTAGCATATAGAGCGAGGTATTCGGGAGGGGGAAAACCCCCTCATATACGTAATAATTTCTGTTCGTTTCAAGTTTTAATGTTACTCCTTACTTTCAATTGAAAAAATGTGTTTTTTATTTAATCTCTCAGTTTTTTATATAATACTGGAAATTCCAGCATTCCCTTCATGGAAATTCTCTTCCCCATGAAAAATTTCTACATAAAAAGATCCTCCCACGTACCCCCCCCCCCCACCAACCTGACAACCTATCTGAAAAAATCTCAAAAGAAAACATCTATATACTTCTAAATAACCAATACTATATGCAAACAATAGGCAAAGTTCATAACTAGCAGCCCTTCCCCCGGGGCTTTTGAGGGATTGAGTCGTCCTCAAAGACATACTTATTAGATTTTTCGACTATGCTGAACCAAATGGATATCCCAAAATTTTGATCTGTTGACTTTGGGAGAAACATGAGCTTGGGAGGGGGCTTAGTTACCCTCCAATTTTTTTTATTGCTTAAAAAGGGCGCTAGAACTTGTAATTTCTGTTCGAATGAGCCCTCTCCCAAAACTCTACCACCACTGGGCCGATAAGATCACCCCTGAGAAAAAAAAATAAACACGCATCCGTGATCTTTCTTCTGGCAAAAATGCCCAATTCCACATTTTTAAAGATGGAGCTTGAAACCTCTACAGCAGGGTTCTCTGATATGCTGAATCTGACGGTGTGATTTCATTAAGATATTATGGCTTTTATGGGGTGTTTCTCCCCTTTTATTTGAAAATAAGGCAAATTTTCTTAGGCTCGTAACTTTTGATGGATAAGACTAAACTTGATGAAACCTATATATTTTGAATCAACATAAAAATCCAATTCCAATTTTAATGCATCTATTGGTATTAAAGTTCCGTTTTTTAGAGTTTCAGTTACTATTGGGCCGGGTCGCTCCTTACTTACAGTTCGTTACCGCGAACTGTATAATATTGACTTCCTTATTTCATCACCTAAATTTAACAAAGGCATTCTTATAAGGTTTATTGTGTATGTTAAAAACAAAACAGGAACAAACAGAAATAAAAGAGGTTTTCTTATGGAAGTAAAGAGTGAAGTTGAAAATTAAAATTAAAAAAAAAGCTATTGTTTCACAGACTAAGTTGGATATTTAAAGCGCCAAAACCCTATAGCCAAGTGTGTATTCTCCTGACGAGCCCTTGTGTTGTGTGGTCGCCTTTGAACTATTTGTTTGAGTTTTAAATATTCGGTTATGACGACTTATACTTACTTACGACACGACTGCCTGTCCATGGACTATTCTTTGCGGTTGATTGTCTATGGCTAGGCTGTTCGACCTATGTATTTGGATGGATGAATAGGGCTAAGGCCTCGTTCAAGTACGTATCTATGTTAATCTAAAGTAGGAAAACAGTCTTCCTTGCTCCTTCTGTCTTTCTTTTTTTTATATTGTTTATTATTTATTATTCCTTATTTTGTATTCTTATATTATGTATTATTTATCATATATTATTAATTATCTAATATTTATTGTTTATTATTATTTTTTATAGTTTATATTTTTATGTTCAGTTGTATAGTGTGCGTGTTTCTGTGTTTGTGCTGTTGCATTGGTGATTTCTTTTTTCACTTTATAATACAGTAGCTGACAAACTTTTAGGCTTTAATTTTTAATTAAGTAAAATCAAATAAAAAAGACTGACATACCCAATCCGGAATCCTTCAAGAATGACCTGCACAACGCACTGAGTATAGAAATCCGTCCAGGTATATCCCAAATTATCCAAATGTCGGAGAGTCCACTGAAGCCCGCCAAAGTCTTCGGAAGAGAGCTTGAATCTGTAAACAAAACAGTAAAAAACGTAACATTTTAATTTTCATATTCAAATATGTTTTAAGGACTAGCTGAGAGATTTACAATAGTCACTGCCAGGGTTGCCAACTGAATCTTATTTCCGTTAAAATGATGTTTCTTCTAGACAAAATTAAGAATTAGAGTTACTGTTTTAGAAACCTAGACTTTGATTAAATAGTAAGTTTAAAAAAGATGGAATATAAATTTTCAAGCTGAATAATTAAAAACAAATATCAAATATTAAACTAGAGATTTAAAACTAAAGACACCTAATGAGCCAGGTTTGATTTTCTATATATATATATATATATATATATATATATATATATATATATATATATATATATAAAACTCAGGGCAAACATGGTCAGCAGATGGAAACAGCCCCTTTTAAAGAGATCAAATAGTCTTTATTTCATTAAATACACTATCTTTATAGACACATTTGTGTTTATTTTTTATTGACACTGAGGAATCTCAGGCACTGGTAAGGGGAACGGAGACTTTTCCCCTTGTGCTTCCCGGATTAACTAGGTTTTTACAATGTTCCCCATATTATTCGTAGGTTTCACATGCTATTATATATATTTATGCTATTATTATGCTATTATTGCTATATATATATATATATATATATATATATATATATATTGTGACGGATTTTTATTATTATTTATTATTATTTTTATTATTATTTTTATTATTTATTTATTTTTATTTTTATTATTTATTTTAAATTTTTTTTATTTTATTATTATTTTTATTATTTTTATTATGCTATTATTGCTATTCTATATATTGCGACGGATTTGCAGTGCCTTCACTTCAGTATAAGAGGGCATCTGTTCTAATTTTGTTTTGTTTTTTGATGTTTTTTTCCTATTTCAAGCTTCAGCTCTTTAATTTTTGGTCGACTATTCTATAATTTTCGTTTACTCTGGCTCTTTTATTTTATTTTTATTTTTATCTGTATTTCAGAGGTTTTTTCCACTAATTTAGCCTTTTTCTTGCGCTTAAAACAGCCTAAAGGAATTGCTTGCCGAAATATATGCAATAGTTTTTACTATTTTGTTTAGAAGCTAAAATTACTCCTAGTTGTTTTGTTTGTCTGATTATCATGTTTATCCAGAGTTCCTATAACTTATATAATCTATAGACAGTTGCTAAACCACCGTACAATCTGCCGTACAATCCACCGTACACCGTACAATCCACCGTACACCGTACTTCAACCACCGTACAATCTGCATCATTTATGACCTTTTTGTATTTAGGTTTGGTTTAGGTTTGGTATGATATAAGAAACTTAAAAGGAAAATCTTTTACTAAAAATATTTAATAGAAATAACAAGTGAAACTTGATGGAATTATTTTTCTATCAGTTTTCCCCCTTTTTAATGCACACCTAAAGATCCACATGTACACAGACTTTGAATCAATTTTATATAGATAACGCTATTGAAGTTAGCCTTCATCCAGGGAATTTCGGACCACATTTTTGTATTAGGAAAATGGCGTTGTCCTACCTTCTTTTATCGAAGAAGAGGAGTGTGCTATTTCGGTGGGTTTACAACTTTTAATAGATCGCAAGGAGAACCAGAAGAAAAAAGAATCAGACAAAGCCAATATATTTCTCAGTATAAACGACAAAAAAAAATTTACTGCCGTCTTAAAAAAAGGGCTGAAGAGTTGTGTCTTTTCTTTTTTTTACGCTTAGAGAAAAGCTTTGTCCTACCTTAGTCAGGCTTGTGATATTTTGGGGGATTAAAACTTCCAACATGATCGCAAGGACAAAAATAAAGAGAATCAGACAAAGCCAATTAATTTTTCAAGATAAACTACAAAATACTTTGAATGTCATCTTAAAAAGAATGGCTGACAGTTTTTTCTTTCTTTTTTTTTTACATTGAGATATAAGATTCGTCCTACCTTCGTTTGGTTTGTCATATTTTTGGCGATTAAAACTTCCAACATGATCGCAACGACAAAAATAAAGAGAATCAGACAAAGCCAATTACATTTTCTGTGTAAATCATTAAATGCAAAATACTGCTTATTTTTCTACATAGATTGCAAAGTACTTTACAGAAGGTTTCATTTAAAATTGGAAAGTCATTTCACCCTCTCTTAAGGAGGTATGTGGGCCTTATATAATATACAAAATTTTAAAAGAGCCCACTAAGTCTAAAAATTTTTTTTTTTTTTTTTTTTTTTTTTTTTTTTTTTTTTTCTTTTTTCTTTTTTTTTGAAGACTGTATCAAACAGTTCCTGGAAACAAAGTGTGAGTAAGGACTGATGTAAATAAGGTACCAAAATTCAAAAAAGCAGAATTTTAATAACAATAGATACACCGAAGGAATACGTTTTATATGTTGGTCCCAAATACCTAAAGTTCACCAAGTTTAATGTTACCTATCAAAAGCTACTAGCCTGAGAAAATCTACCATATTTCAAAAAAGAAGGAAATTCTCCCCCTCCCCCCCACCTAAAAACAGTTAAGGAATCGCAATGAAAGTTACACCATCAGATTTAGCATATCAGAGAGCCTGCGAGTCAGAGAGGATGCGAGTTGAAATTTTTCCTGCAGGGTTTAAATAGCCAGGGGAATTGTTCCGTGAGAAGAAGATTTTCCGAGGAAGAAATTTTCCAAAAGGGAATTTTCTGCCGGAGAAGCTGCATTGGGTAGGAAATGATTTCAGGGGAAAGGTTTCCACAGAGGGAGGAATTGCCACAATGGTTTGAAAAACGATCAAAAATTAAATAAAAAACATTTTTTTCAAATGAAAGTCGGCTAAAGAAAATTTTTCCGGTGGAATTGTCGGCAGATAATTCTCCAGAGGAATTTTCAGTGAGAAAGGAATTTTTCAGAGCGAATTTTTTGTGTGAGGAACTGTCCATGGCAAAATTTTTCGTGAGGAAGGATTTCCATGGAGGGGAAGGCAGTTTTATTGGCATTGTTTGAAAAACCATAACAAACAAATTTTTCCAACTGAAAATA
Source organism: Artemia franciscana (assembly GCF_032884065.1). Taxonomy (NCBI): domain Eukaryota; kingdom Metazoa; phylum Arthropoda; class Branchiopoda; order Anostraca; family Artemiidae; genus Artemia; species Artemia franciscana. The sequence continues at coordinate 8,741,669 of NC_088867.1, read as the reverse complement.
AAGAGAAATATTAAAACTTAAAACTATAAAAATGTGTTTGATTAGAATAAGAAGCTTTTTTTTAAATATTAAAACAATTTGGAGTGAAGAGCAAAGTATTTCGGATTGTATGAGTTAACCGTTTCCCTCGTACAAACGATTTCATAAGATGGCATGATTAATATTAACCTGTTGGCTATTGCAAACAGAAGGATTTTTTAGATGTTTTCCAGAGGATTTGTAAACCGGTTGGTTTAACGTAACTGTCTGACTGATCATGGGTAACATATTTAACATCCGTGAGTCACATATATTGACTCTTTCGACTATAAAAATGCCTATCTGGAAAATTATATCTGAGGTCAAGGAATGAAACGGCGGGCCGTGGGGTCAAAGAATGGTATGGAACATCGGTTGGTTGCCCTATAGTTCTTTTGATTTCTAGAAATATGTTCTATGAGAGATTCATCTAACAAATTTCTATGACTAACGTTTGCGTATGAAATTGACCGGGGAAAATTAATACAATGGAAACTAAAACTAGGCGGGACTCCTCAAAGGATTGGGAAATCAGGCTGTAGAAATTATTATTGTGTATGCACTCTCCATTGTACTTACTTGTGTAAGAAAATATCTGAGCCCTCAAAATCCAAGCTTGGTGGCAAACATCTTCCGAAGACTTCGTCTGAAAAGGACAAAAAAATTTTCAAACACTTTCCAAATAAGAAATAAGAACGCATTGAATTGAAATAACACTTGTAAAACATAAACTGCAGAAACAGAGTTCCAAAAGAGCTTTTATCTAGCTAGCTGCATAGTCCAGATTCCAAGTAGTCTAGATTCCAAAGTCAAGATTCCAGTTATGGTGAAATGATAGAATAGAATTTTTTGGCCCTTCAACCCGAGATCAATAAGAATAAGAAACGCTTCTTATTTTTTTCCCCTTTTTTTCTTTCCCTACTCATAGAGGCTTCTCAACGTTAAGCCGAAAAGATTGAGCTCCTATTATTATTTATACAAAAATGCTTTGGTTTTAATCAAAGCTCATTGTTATTAAATATTTTACCGACTCTCCGATAATTTTCATTAATTTAAAGATTTCATCAACTCAAGATGTTACTTCAACCAATTAAAGAGATTTCTTTAAAAATTACATATGCTCTTTTTAAAGTTTTATTTAGACCTCTATTTTCAGATTTTCAATTATGAAATAGGATAAATTAAATACTTTTGGTAAAAGTTGTTGTTTTAAAAGCGTTATTTGTTCTTACCTAATTTAAGTGGGTTCTCTTTTATTATTATGAGACTGCAATATTCAAGGTATTATTTCAGCGAACTAAATATATTTCTTCAAAAATTGCCAATAGTCATTTTAAAACTTTTATTTCGGCATCCGTTTTCTGTATTTTTATATAAAATAAAATGAAATACTTTCCGTAAAAGGTGTTCTACAAAATAACAAAATTAAATTAGAAATCACAAGAGCAGTTATTCTTCAAAAAAAACTTATTTATCATTTAACCTTGATTACAATTACGGTTTTGTTTTTGGTTGTTGACATCGTAACAAGTAAAAGCAGCTCTATTTGCAATATATATGATTTTCAATAGAAAACAAAGGATCGTCTAGGCTTTCGAAGGCTTAGAGATGATAATCCTGCTCTTATTTCAAGCAATTTTTGGTTGGTGTAAGTCTTACTTTGTTATTAATTTTAATTACTGTTTATTTTAGGAATCATCTATTTGACCATAGCAGTATTAGTTATATTTATATTTGACACCACTATTCATTTCAAATTCTCTCCATTTTGGGATCCATTAATTATTTCGATGGGATTATTATTTACTTTAGACTTTAACTGTTATATGAATTTATTCGTGTTCGTTTTAGGTTTTAATGTAGATCTTTACTTTCTTTTTTAAGAACGTATTTCTAATTGGAAACGAGTGATGACGATCCTGGAAAATGCAGAAGGAAGTAGAAAATTGACGTCATTTTTTTGGATCCAAGGAGGGTAGTTTTAGAAGCAAGGGAGGTTAGAAAGACGTTGTTTGTTATTAACCATCCAAGAAGGTTAGTGTTAGTGGGATAAGTAAGTCTTGTGACTTTCGATCCTGGAAAACGAAGAAGGAGATGATTGACTTTATATTGTTTATGATCACATACCAGAACGAGAAGGAGAACGAAACCAGAAAGAGTGATAACGGCAACAAAAGAGTAATTCATTCAAAGAGTTCGTAATAACAAACTATAAGTAAGGACCGATTCGACCAAATAGCAATTGAACCTCTAAAGACAAAATTTTGATAACATTTAATGAATCAAACAAATTGGCTTTTTATGCTGATTCCAAATATACAAGATTCATTAAGCAAGATTCATTACAAGATTCATTACGAATGAAAAGCTTATAGTCGCAATCTGTATTAAGTTTGGTGTATTTGTGGCCCATCCACTTAGAAACTTACGGGTGTGAGTTTCAAGTCGTTCGAGAAAAGAAAAATCTCTTTTTTTTAGAGAGAGAAGCTATAAATTTTTTTTTCTATTCTTTCTTGTAACCTGGGGTACTCTTGGCAGAAAAAATTAAAGATTGAATTTTTGAGCTGATAGGTAAATACTTTTTGGTCCTTTTTGGACCCCAGTTTTTAGGGAGGCATGTTTCCAAATTAATTTGTCATATGATGTTTTGTCTTGGCCATAGGGATCTACAGGTTTCTACCTGTTTCTACGGGTTTGAAACTACAGGTTTCAAACTGATCCTTTTTCAAATACATTCAGGGACCCAGCCAACGAAATTCCAATATCACAGGCTTCAACGAACTAAAGAAGGTTTGAGGAATTTATCAGGGGCAAAATTGGTTGCTAAAAACGAATATAGGTGGGCGCTACGAAAATTTTGTGTGCCAAAGGAGATATCACCTAGTTGTATAATCGATGACGTGGTCAATTCATTTTTTTTACCTAGATGAGAGGTTGGAACTTAAAATTTGAAACAGACTAAGGTACTGAGAGAGAAACAAAAAAAAAATAATAGCACAATGAGATCTTGCTTCCTAACTGCACATTATTAAAACATACCTAAGTGGTGACACTAGAAACCAACTTTCCTGTACTTAATTAGAGTTATGTTCAAGGGGGGAGGAACAGAGCAATTGGGGATGCACAGGAAGGTAACAACACCTTTGAAACTCCATTCTGTTAGTAGAGTCAAAACTGAATCCATTTGGAATAGATTAAAGTACACAGATTTTGAGTCCTAGCCTCATCAGAAGTTTGTCCAAAATAAAAAAAATAGCAGCAGAAATAGAGCTTTTGAAGAAAAAAAGAGAAAGAAAAAGAATCTAAGGAAATTGACCACAAATTCCTCATATATTATGCTACTTCGGGCGAATTATCACGTTTTCCGGCTCAAGCACACAAAACATCACAAATTTAGGAAGCCATTTACAGTTCTTGGTGCACATTTTGTTACACTCTCAAAAGAGTTTTGAATATCCCGACGGAAACGAGGAAGCGGTTGAAACAACAGGAACAACATCCTGTCCAGAAAATTGCCATCCATAACTCAAAGGTTTTGTCAGCCATGGTTTTGTAATCAATAAGTAATTCCAGATTCAAGCTGATTGTAAGAATGCTTACAGTAAATAACGAGTTGTGTCACACCCAGAAATGCACTGAACAAGCCCAAGACAGTTCAACGCTTGCTTTCTCTTTTCTGGACAAAAGATCAATAGGGACATGATAATTTGGAAACTTCACGAGGAGATGAGGCACAACATTCTCCCCAAGAAAAATGTTAAGGAGACGAGGAAATTCTTCCAATAGTATTAGTATTACAACTACATCATTACCGCTAGCTCAAACAGTCACCCTTTCAAAGCCGTTTCGAAGCAACAGGCGACGTGCAGACCAATGCTGGTTTGCACCTCCTCATGTTAGCTACACAGAAATTCCTCGAAAATGAGCGAATCAACATCATGACTTACACATAGAGCTCTCATCCTGTCTTCAAATCCTACAACAGTCATAAATGCAAGGTATCGGCAGTACTTAAGCTGCTTGTATAGTCAAATCCATTTGCTTCCGGTTGTTTCATAAATTGCTTTCATCAAATTTACTTTGCTCTTTGTCTTTGCAAAAATCTTTGTCCAGGCTCCAATTTTTAAGTTCGTTGAGAAGGTGTAGTAGGCTGTCGAGCATCAGCCACGTAGCTGGAGATACCCCCTGCAGTCCTTCAGAGATATGCTGCCACCTTTAGGATCAGAGTGACCAAACAGTCAATCATGCCCGCCACCCACGATATGAATTGCACTTGCTGTTTCAAGTAACCCTTTCAACACAGCTTTGAGCAACCGCATGGCATAAATTTGACTGTTTTACGTTCATCTGGTGGCTTTTGGAGAGCGAGGGGTATGAAGTGGATAACAAAGGCTTCATACCCATACAAGCAACGTTCCTCTTCGAAGTTCGGGCAATACTAATAGTTTGAAATGACACACACTTCACTGCTCTCTAGTTTCTCCCCAAAACCACACATTCCGACTTCTCTAGGTTAGGTATTAGTCGATTAGCATGAAACCAAGAGTTTACATTAAAAGCAACAGTTTTGAGGGCCATTCGTAGGTCCTCCTCGTTGCCAGCCTTCAAACTAATTGCTGCGTCGTCTGCAAACAATATTGGTAATTCATCATCCGAAGGCATGCATTTTGGAAGGTCATTTATGTATATAAAAAAAAGTAACGGCCCCAATACATACCCTTGTGGAACCCCTACATTTTCTAAAGGAAAAATATGAGATGATTCCTCTCCAACTTGGATTGTAAAACTTCTTTCTAATAAATAAGATCTCACTAACTCAACAGCTATTCCACGAATTCCTACATTTTCCGATTTATCAAAAAGAATTGTATGTTCTATTGTATCAAAAGCTTTTTTAATGTCAAAAAATATAGTTTCCGCCAAGTAACTATCATCCATAGCATCTGACAAGAAATTATGTAGAGCAGCTACTGCTTGCTCTGTTGACCTACCACGCAAGAAACCAAACTCATTGGGAGAAAAAAAAATATCCTTTACCAGAAATGAAGTAAATCTACTCTTTATTATTTTTTCAAAAACTTTAGAAATGGGTGATAAAATAGCAATGGGCCTGTAATTATTTGGATTATCTTTATCGCCTTTTTTAAACAAAGGTAAAACCTTAGCTACTTTAAGACAAACTGGAAAAAAGACCATTTTTCATGCAAGAATTAAAAATAAATAAAAGCGGCTGACTAAGTACTTCAGCTAATTCTTTAAACAGAGAAGTCGACATACCGTCACATCCTATCGAAAATCCATTGTTCAAACTAGTAACAGCTTTTTTTAAATTCCAAGAACTGGATACCCCATAAAAATAGTCTTATCTAATTTATTTGGAATATATTTTCTATGATTATTTGTCCCATCAGAAATTTGATCCACCAGATCACGTCCAATTTTCCTAAAATGGTTAGCAAATGCTTCTGCCATTACTCTCTCATTCGTTATTTTAACTCCATCATTAGTTGTAATATGGGATGGAATATTTCTTGTTTTGACATTATTTATTCTTTTATTTATAATTTTCCATGTTTTCCACGGTGAATGCGCATTCACGAAATTTCTTTTGATAATATTTTGCTTCTGCCTCTCTGAGAACAAAAGTTAACCGATTTTTATATTTTTTGAAGTTTTCAATGTTAATTTCATTTGGATACTGTATCTTTACCTTATATAATCTATTTTTTTCTTTTATACTATTTAACAAGCTTTGAGTAACCCATGGCTTACGAGTTGAATCCTGATTTTTTCTTAATACCAAAGGACATACTCGGTCAAATATTTGGTTAAACTTACTATAAAATAAAGCAATTGACTGATTTGGGTCTTCAGTATTTAACAGATCACTCCAGTCTAGATCTCTTATTTTTATTTTCATCTCATCTATTTTTTTCTGGTTAATTACCCTCTTATAAATTTTGTTTGGTCTCTTTCCACGCTCCATTCCTGATTCAGGGAAGTCAGAAACAACAACACAATGATAAGACGTGTCATTTAAAATAATATGGGTATCAAAGCAATTTTGCGATGTGAAAATGTTACCAATAAGTGTTGCATGGTTATCACAAATTCTTGACGGTAGTAAATAAATCATCCAAAAATGAAATGTTCAAAAATTCCATTCCCTTATTAGATGTCACAGTATTATGACGTATTAAATCAACATTAAAATCTCCCATTACTTAAAATAGATGGTGTTGTTGGGTGAGAGCATCTAGCAATGGCTCATATTGTCTTAAAAACTCTTGAAGACTAGACAATGGTGGCCGATATACTACAATTATCAAAAACGTATTTCTTCCATTATTCACTTCTACTACACAACTCTCAAAACATCTCAACATTCCAAATCATAAAATCATTACGTAAAGAAGATGTAAAGTCATCTCGTATAAAATACCTACTCCTCCCCTCCTGATCTTTTTACGACTAACACCGAAAAATCGATAATTTTCATAATGTTGAAACGTATTATTTTCGGCAAGGAATGTTTCACAAACTCCTAACACATCTGTTAAAGATACTTTAAAAAATTCATGCGAAAAATTTAGGCTGCTATTTAGTCCTCTTAAGTTCCAAAATTACATTTGTTTTATATGATTATTCAAAGGTGGAAGATCATGAATACATAAATATTTATTTTTAGGTGCAATATAAGGAACTGACAAATCTTGATCTTGTGACGAAAATTTATGAAAATATTTATTTATGTCAAGAGGATATTTTTCCAGTTCATCCAACCTACCAGCAGGGACTTGAAAAATATTTAAATCATCCATAATCCAAATTCAATGATAATTCCACATCCCATGTCAGTGAGCCAATGTACAGACAAAAAGAGGAAAGAAAAGTAAAGAAGAAGAGAAAAAAGACGAATATTTCGAAAATAAGGACCATGAAAAATAAAATAGAAATAAGAATAACAATAGCAACAAAAAAGAAAAGGAAAAAAAGAAGAACATAATCTCTTCTTGGCTTCTTATTTATTTCAGCCATTATACGTATCATCATATGAAGGCAAGCGCAATTTAACACGGATATATGAGCTAGATCATAGGCCAACTACAGTCATAAATCCAATAAATAAATCACAAATACTCATCATAAACTATAATCCACTAAAAAAAAAGAAATACTAAGCGACTATTTCTATCTTTATATCTATTTTTCATGCATGTATCTCAATTACAGGACTTTATACCACTTAAGCTTTACTTTTTCTTCGTTATCAATTAAGCACAATACAGGTGGTACCACTGGGGGGATCTAAGCACTAATTTCCTTTGCTTTAAATTCTGTTTGTTTAATTCTAAGGGAATTGCGAATGTCACGAACTCCTTTTGTCACATCATCTGTCATATAAGGGGATTTACGTCCGGCTCCTCTTTCGAACGGGTTTTCACGTAATTTCTTGTTTCCCTGAAGTATACAGAATTTGTTCTTATCATCCTGAAGCTGGATTTTGAGAAATCTATCCGTAAACTCAAGTAGCTCAAATCGGATATTAAATCCAAGGTGGGAAAGTAAGGTATCAACATGGTCTTTAGCCTATGATTTAGATTCACTTTTAATGTTCCATATAATAACATTCCTTCTTCTATTCATGTTTTCTAACACAAGGACTCTAGATGCTATTTCACCCAAACCAAGCTCCTTTTCAATTTGGTTTCGTAACGCGAATATTTCCTGCTTGATAATAGATAATTCATTTTCTTGGGCCGTTCTTGCTAATTCTAGATCTTCCACGCGAGATTTTAGGGACTCTAAGTTGGATTTAATGTCAACGATTTCCATTTTTAGTTCTAAGACAGCATTTTTAATTGCTTCGACTATTTCAAGGATTTTATCTCACTTTGAGATATTATTAGTCGACTCTGTAGATCCTCTTGAATCCTCTAAATCACTTTGTCTTGATCGCTTCCCGCTTTTCTTAACCATATTTATTTTCAATAATCTTTATAATTTTCAAAAAATAGATAAACGAACGCCCAAGATAATTCACATCAAATTTTGTACAGCGCTCGCAAAAACGATGCTATTACTCCGAATTCATTGAAAAAATATCAAAGAATTTACTTGTGAGAGTTAATCCGGCTGAAAATTGTATTGTGCAAATACAGATGTTCACTGAATGAACTAACATTCTTGAACTAACATTCTTCAGTACTCTTTGAAGAATGAAGGATTATAATGATCCAAACTGAAGTAAGGCAATAAAGAGATAGCATTATATAAATTGGAGTCTATGCCAAGAAGTATGGAAAAATGATAAAAGAGAAAATTTCGGCACATTAGCATGATTTTAACAGGCATTAAAACTACTAACCCAACTGATAGTGATTGGTCCTGGTTGGTTCCTGGAGGGGCGGAGAGTTTTTCAGCGGAAGTAATATTTTTCGCCTTTTGTATTTCTGTCCCTATAGCCCAAGGACTTATACTACTGGTTAGGCGTTACGGGGCCTCAACAATTATATAAATAGTATAACGGGTGCAGCCTTTGTTACTGTGCAATTTAAAAAAGGAGAAAAGTAACATAATTATTGATCAAACGTCTGGGTAAAAGTATGGTAAAACCATTCCCCTTTTCTTCTTCCATTAGAAAAGGCTTAGAATATTAAATGAGTGCTTTGTCAATCATGTCGAAGATTAAAATTGAAAAGAAGAAGAAAATTGGATGAAAGCTTTTTTGCGAGCTCTTTGAAGAATGAAGGATTATAATGATCCAAACTGAAGTAAGGCAATAAATAAATAGCATATATAAATTGGAGAAAATTTCGGCATATTAGCATGGTTTTAACAGGCATTAAAAACTACTAACCCAACTGATAGTGATTGGTCAGCAGGATTAAAAAATTTGAAAGCTTAAAAAAGGTAAAAAAAAAAAAGTTAAACACAATGTGACGCACAGGATAATGATAAATTCCTTAAAGGGTTGAAAGATTTGTATAAGGGTTTCCTGAAAGAGCGAGAGGGTTTTCGGGTTGAATTTGTTCAACTCTACCAAGTGACATTGATCGGATTTTTCGATTTTGCTAAAGGAGAGCCCAATAATCCTTCAATAAAAATCTGACAGTAAAAAACATAAAAAAAAACGGTATTAATACTGTGTCAAGTTATTGGAAAGGCTTAAAAATTACAGAATGTGTTAAATGGGACGATATTTAACAACCAGAGAACTATATATACCCACTCTCAGTTAATTGCTCGGATGCTACAATCCCGGTTAGACAAGGATTCTCCTTCCAAGCCTTTATTGTTACCCTCAGCCTACCACACATAGATAGACTCTTGAATCAGAGGATGTAGTAGAGGTCTTGTGTCTGTAATAAAGAGCCATCAGCCTTCAATGTGGGTTTTTTTCCATATCCACTTCACATGGATGGAGTATTCGAGGACACTGCTGGGGGACTTATTCTACTGAAATTTGAAAGTTTCTGCTCTTTTAAAGAAAAAATTTGAACAAGCTTGCTCCACAAAAGATTTTTTTCAAAGAAAAGTAAAGAGTTATATTTAACTAAAGATGAGAAAAATGCAGTCCAATAATTTGCCGAGCGTATAACTACCATAAACCGCAATCAGTAAGTAAATGAAATGCAAAGCGGACAGAAATTAATATAAATCATAAATGAAAAATAAACAGTAAATTAAAACCAAACACAAACTGATTTTCAAAAATTTTCCACAAAAGAAGTTTTTCAATGAAAAATGAAAAGCTACATTAAGAAAGAGAAGAGCAGAAATAACGTCAAGTAATTTTTTAAGTGTAAAACTTCAATAATTTACCTTCAATAAATAAATGAAAACGAAGTAAACACATAACACATAGTACAATACATAACCAATTACTCAAAACAAACAGAGACCAAGAGGAGGAGGGCTGAAATACCCTCGTTTTGAGCTTAGCTCGGTTATATACTGTAATTTCGTTTTATTAAATGAATACCTTGAATGAGTATATATTAATATATTTAAACGAATACCTTGAGATACCAGCTTGAAGTATTAGTTTTAGCTGGACATTATTGCCGCTTAAAAGAGAGATAGAAAAAAAAAATCAACATCAAAACAGGTCATTTTCACCAGGTTATATCGCCAATAAAAGAGGGTATACTGGTCCCCCTATACATTCTCTGTTTAGCCATTTTGATCATTAAATTAAAAATAAATATAAATAAACATGAAAAAAACATTAAATGAAAATAAAATCTTTACTTAATAAATAAACAAGAAATTAATAAAAAAATAAATATATGGAAAAATTAATGTAAAAGTCTTACCATCAAAACACCGTTCTCCTATACTATCATCACAAAGATTATCGGTAAACTGACAACCTGAAAATAGCAAAATATATTTAAGAAAAGCAACTTAATGCAGTTTAAAGAGGCCAGAAAAACATTAAGCATTAAGAAAAAGTAATACCTTCACCTAGGAATTTCAATCCTTAATGTAAATTAAATTTTAAAAAAAATTAACTGAAAGTAACGAAAAATATTAAAACTTAAAACGAAGAGAAATTATTACGTGCATGAAGAGGATTGCCCTCTCGTCAACACCTTGCTCTTTACGCTATAATTTTTTAGTACTTTTAAAAAACTTCCTATTGTTCTAATTAAAGACCCTTGTGTTTTAGGAGTCGTTCTTAAAGAATCGGGACAAAATTCAAACTTTAGCAGAAAGAGTGATGCGTTGAAGAGGGGAAAATCCCCTTCATATACGTAATTATTTTTGTTTGTTTAAGTTTCAATGTTGCTCCTTACTTTCAGTTAATAAAACTTGTCTTTTTAAAATTTAATATCTGATTGTTTTAAGTAATGGCAGGAAACATGGCTCCTCCTCTACGGAGAAATCCCCTTCCCACGGAAATAGCCGGTAGACAATTCAATCCCGGTTAAAATTTACCCCGGACAATTACCCTTAAAACTTGACAAGTAAAATTGAGACAGAGAAGCGAAAAGCAAGGCATTTAAAAACAATTTTGTATAGGAATTCTGGCAAATTCTCCCAGTGTATAATTTCCCCTGACAAGTTTACCTCCTAGAATATTCCCCACCCATAAAAAATTCCCCGTGGAAAAATCCTCACCAGAAAATTCCCCCTCCCTCCACCCGAAAATATATAGATACTTAAAAAAACAAATACTATGTGTAAAAAATGGGCAAATTTTATGACTTAAAGACCTTTCCCCTGGGGCTATGGGGGTAATGTTACATCCAAAAGTATAGTTATTGGGCCATTCAACTATAATGAGCAAAATGGCTATCTCAAAATTTTGATAGGACAACTTAGGGAAAAAAAGGGGTAAGAGAGGGGACCAGGTTGTCCTCCGATCTTTTTGTTTACTTAAAAAGGGCACTAGAACCTTTAATTTCCGTTCGAATGAGCCCTCTCGCATTATTGTAGGACGACAGGGTCGATACGATCACCACTGGGAAAAACATACGAAAAAAAAACACGCATCCAATGCGTATTTCTTCTGGCAAAAAATAACAAAATTCCACATTTTTGTATATAGGAGCTTGAAACCACTACAGTAAGGTTTTCTGATACTATGAATCTGATGATGTGATTTTCATTAAGATTCTAATATTTCTAGAAAGTGTTTCCCCCATTTTTTTTAAAAAACAGGCAGATTTTCCCAGGTTCGTAGCCTTTAATAGGTAAGATTAAACTTAATAAAAATTACATGTTTAACATCAAACAGTTCGGAGTAACAAACTGTAGTAAGGAGCGGTCCGGCTCAATAGTAAACGAAACTCTAAGAAACGGAATTTTTATACAAATAGATACATCAAAAGAATCAAATTTTTATGCTGATATTAAATATATAAGTTTCATCGAATTTTGTCTTTATCTTCAAAAGTTAAGAGCCTGTGAAAATTGCCTTTTATGGAAATTAGGGCGAAACACCCCCAAAAAGTCATCGTAACGAAAATCCCACCATCGCATTCAACGTATCAGAGAACCCTGCTGTAGAAGTTTCAAGCATATACAAAAATGTAAAACTTAGTAGTTTTTGGCAGAAGACCGATCATGGGTACGTGTTTATTTGTTTGTTTGTTTTGTTTTTTCCCCTAGGGGGTGATTGTATCGACCAAGTGGTCCTAGAATGTCGCGAGAGGGATCATTATAACGGAACTTAAAAGATTTAGTGCCCTTTTTCAGTGACCAAAAAATTGGAGGGCATCTAGGCCCCTTCCCATGCTAATTTTTTCCCGAAGTCAACGGATCAAAATTTTGAGACAGCCATTATGTTCAACATAGTCGAAAAACATAATAACTATGTCTTTGGTGCTGACATACTCCCTCACAATCCCCGGGGGAGGGGCTGCAAATTAAAAACTTTGATTTGTGCTTACATACAGCAATGGTTATTGGGAAGTGTACAGACGTTCTAAGGGAGATTTTTTGGTTGGGGGGGTGAGGGAAGAGGGCCACGTGGAAAAATCTTCACTTGGAGGAATTTGTCTTGGGGGAAGAGAAATTCCATGAAGGGGGCGCATTATTTTCTAGCATTATTTAAAAAAAAACAATAAAAAAATAATTATGACAAAGTTTTTTCACCTGAAAGTAGGGAGCAGCACTAAAACTTAAAACGACCACAGATTATTACGCATATAAGGGGTTCATCTCCTCCTAAATACCACGCTCATTACGCTAAAGAATTTTTAGTGATTTCAAGTACTTATTCTACGGCCTTTGTGATTCAGGGATCATTCTTAAAGAATTGGGACAAAATTAATCCTTTAGTGTAAAGAGCGAGGCATTAACGAGGGGGAAAACCCCCTCATATACATAATAAAATTACTCGAAAATAGAGGTTCGTTACGTAAGATAATTCGCAAGTTACGTATATGTTTACTAATAAAAACATTCGTTAAAACTTAGAAGTTCTAGTTGCCTTTTTAAGTAACCGAAAAATTAGAGGGCAACTAGGCCTCCTCCCCTACCACTTTTCCTCAAAATCATCCTATCAATACTAAAAGAAAACCATTTAGTAAAAAAAAAAATTAATAGACAAATTTCGTTTTAATTATTCATGTGCGGAGAGCCCAAATCAAACATGCATTAATTCAAAAATATTCATAAATTAAATAGAAAAACAAGTTTTTTTTTAACTGAAAATAAGGAACGACATTAAAACTTCAAACGAACAGAAATTTTTTCCGTGGAAAAAGTTTCCACGGAAGAATTTTTTGGTGGATGGTAACCATCATCATATACAGGATAAGTTTTGTTCGTTTTGAGTTTTATGTTACTATTTACTTTGATTTGGGGGCTGTTTCCCTCCTCAACGCCCCACTCTTTACGCTGAATTTTGACTGTTTCTCTCAATTTTACTTTATAAGACAGTAAACAACTTTAGCGTAAAGAGCGGGGCTGTGAGGAGGGAACAGCCACTTTCATCCACGGAGTAATTTCTGTTCGTTTTAAGTTTTAATATCGCTCCTTATTTTCAGTTAAAAAAAAAACTTTTTTTTATTTAAGCTAGCATAATAAACCGATTCTTTTCATATACCTATTTGCATCAATGCTCAGTTTTTTAGAGTTTCGTTTATCATTGAGTTGGGTCGCTTTTTGCTTACAGTTCGTTATTACAAACTGTTTGATTAAACGAAAAATCAATTTTACGAAATCAAAGTAAATAGTAACATAAAACGCAAAACGAACAAAACATCCTGTATATGATGATGGTTACCATCCACCCAGTTTCCTTCTCTTTATGCTAAAGTTGAACCAGCAATTGACACAAAGTATTTTTGAGCGCAAAAAAGCATAGCCAGCTGCAATCACATTGTTTTTCATTCTCTCCTTTTCAACACAATTAGAATGAAAAATTTATCATTTAGAGAAAATGTAAATAAAAAAAAAACCTTCGATCTTGACAATGTGGAAAAACAAATTTATAATAGGGGGGGAAATATTAACTATTTAAACACTAGTACAAAACAGCAAATAAAATGATAATTACAAAAAAGAAATAAAAAAGAGAAAAAGAGATTGAGAAAACTGAAAATCGAAGAGAACAAAAAATCAATCAGAAATGAAAGAAAATAAAAATTTTGAAGTCTTCTTAAGGTGCCAAACAAGTGACATTCTCGAGCCGAATCAGGATTGGTATTACATGTAATATGACAAGCTATTAACGGCTTTAAATCAATACCTACTGTTGGAACATGCGGAATTTGGATATTCTAAGAACTACAGAGGTAGTAATGTGAGCTAATGCTTGCTGCATACCTCACTACCTTGCGCGTGCAACCTACACCTGCGACAATCTTTGCCAAAGGAAAATTGGGTGACAAGTTTGCAACTTGTCCCTGTAAAAAGGACCAAGCAACTGAAACGTCGACTCGAAGTCCTATGCGCCAGAAATGGCTCTGGAGGGTTTTTATCCTATCTGGAAGGCCTATATATGCATATATATATATATATATATATATATATATATATATATATATATATATATATATATATATATATATATATATATATATATATATATATATATATAACCCTCCCTAACAAGAAACTAAGAAAAATTACTACTTTTCAAAATATGGCATTAAAATCATTTTTTCAAACTTTTAATTATATCCCCCTCCCAGCCTCTGGAACATAACTCATCACCTAAAAGAATGGGGTGCGTCCAGCTCTCTATGTAATCACCTACATAACTCTATTATTTATAAGTCATATTGACCCTTTGTTTGCTCGATCAATGAAAGCACTCCTGGCAATACGATAAAAGCCTTATTCTCTTTTCTGGAATTACCTTTTCGGCATGTATTGAGCGTGACGGCAGTTGTTAAGCTAATACTATGATCTCCAATTTTCCGTGCGGTTTCTTCACCAGCTATATACGTTTTATTTTTATACCTCAAGAGAAATAAAGTTTTTCTTAAAAAACTTTAAACTAAATATTTTTAAAAAATTGTATGACGTCAACCTCCCCTCGATATCCTGTTTGGATATAGTATTTGCTCTTGGGATAGATTATTGTTTACGTATAGTGTTTGTTATTGGGAAAGAGGCCATGTCTGACATTCAGTATTTAAAAAGACCAAAGGCAGCCAAGTGAAGCTTTAAAATAATATTGAGGAAAACGTTGAACTAGATAAAAACACATTAAGTGCATACAGGTTACCAAAGGATGAAGCTCAGGAACGACTTAGGGTTTTAAGTTGGAACTTTCAGGGAATGAGGGGGATTGCTAAATTAACCAAAAAGAAACATTTGCATGCTACTACAATTTCTACTGCTACTGCTTCTACTACTAATACTACGACTGCTACAACTAATACTACAACCAGTGCTTCTGTAGCAGCTACCACTAAGGCTGAGGATATAGAGGTGATAATTTAAGGAAATGTTGAGGGGAGAGTTAACTAAAAGGAAACATACTATGTACGTACAGGTTGTCAAAACTGCACATCAGCAATATCCTAGGAACAGCTTATTGTATAAAGCTGAAGCTTCCAGGGCATCACGAGGGGGATTTTAAACTGACCAAAAGGTAATATGTTCATACTACTACAGCAACTAATACAACTGCAACTACTGTTACTGCTACTACTACTAATACAACACTAATACTAATACTACTACTCTTACTACTGCTACAAATACTGCTTTGATATTACTAGTGCTAAGGCTAAGGGTATGAAAGTAAAACCTTAAGGGAATATTGAAGGAAAAAGACTGTGTTTTGACTGAACCAAATAACAACACGCAATATGCATCCAGGTTGTCCAAAAGGCGTATTTCAAAAATGGCCTAGAGTATTAAGTTTGAACTTTCACAGAATGCTTCGGGGGAAGATTAATCGACCAGCTACTGCTTCTATTGCAACTACTACTAAGGCTAAGAGCATTAAGGTGAAGAATTCAGTAAATGTAGAGAAATAAACAACTCAAAAACAAACTATTTGCATGAAGGTTGACAAAAGGATGCATCAGCAATGCCCCACAAACTAGGCTGCCAAATTGACACATTTTGTGTCAAAATGACACAATTTGATGTTGCGTGACACAATGACACATTCAGTCGAAATAGTGACACAATCGACGCGAATGACACATTTTTCGATAAAAAATGACACAATCGACGAAAATGACACATTTTTCCAAAAAAAATGACATAATTTTGTCATCTGTTTTCTTGTTTTTTAAATGGTAATAAAAGAGAAATAAAATTTCAGTTTTCTACCTCCAGAGAAGCTATAAATTAACGGAGGGGAATAGCACTACCTAACGGTGGCAGTAGTACACAAACAGTGCGGAATACAGGACAGATGTCATCACCATATATAAAATTTAAACCACGAGAAGAAAACAGCCATAGATGGAAATTTCAAATCAAAATGCACTTTGAATATCTGAACTTAATTGGCTGCTTGATTAAGTACGTGATGTAGCCAACTAGTACGTACTTAATAGTAAAAAGCCAACAGCGTGCACTTTACCAAAGGTGTATGCATAAGCAGCAATTCACATTTTTAAGAGTACAGGAGGGGTATCCCACCTCGGATAACATTACAAATTTTCAGAGAAGTCTTTCCCTCAGAATAATCCTTCTGGCTTAAAAAGGCATCAACAAATATGACAAAATACTAGATTGTAGCTAGTTGAATGGCTTACATATTTAGTATATAAATATAGCTTCTAAATTTCCAACTGCACATACTTCTATTTTCAAACGAGATTACTTCATTCTAACCTTACCTTGTTTCACTTAAATAGGATGAAAAAGGTCAACAAGATCAGTTGCTTGAATTTGGAGTTCAAAAGTAGTGACACTCACTTTCACAAACTCCTTTCCAACTCAAGGGCAACCATGAAGCCTATCATGAAGTCTTTTGTCGAAACTGATATCTTCGAGAATAATGATGCTTTTGTCATACCCATGATCTCAGGCTGTTTCAAGGAAATCTCCGAGATTCCTTTTGGTCCAAATACTGAAAAACCCGTGCTGAAATACAAGGATGTGATACCCTCAAATGATCTCAAACAGTTTAGGTTGAACAACCGGAACTTCCTTGTAGAAGTTATCAAACAAATGAGGAAATGAATTGATCATTCTGATCCCACTTTAAAAGTTCTGGCTTGTTTAGACCCAGTGACTGCTTTGAGTGGAAAAGTTGACACTCTATTGGGACTGACTGGTCGGTTCAGCAGCTTACTTGGGAAACATGAAGGTGAAGTAGAAAGGTCAAGGAATGTAATAGAGACTCAATGGATCTTGATGATTGAGCACAGGGATGCGATTATCAGAACAATGGGAACTAAAATGTCTCCTTCGATCTTTTGGAAGACGTTAATGAATATGAAAGACGCTCAAGGGAAGCCACAGTTCGAAGAGCTGCCCCATTTCATGCTAAATCTGTGTACTCTTCCGCATTCCAGTTCAGCTGCAGAACGTCAATGTTCAGTTCTATCAAATATAAAAACGAAACTCAGGAACAGTCTACTTCTCGACACGACAGACTCACTGATGCATGCAAAGCAGCTGGTCTCTCGTACCTCAGGAACCGTGCACGACTGGGAAATTCCTTCCGATATGCGGAAGAATCTTATCGCCTGGTACAAGAAGAAAGAAGAAGAGACCAATGAGCCCTAGATATAGCCAGGGTCGAATATACTTGAAGTTCTGGGGAGTGGGGTCTGTGTGTGAGATGTTATCAAGTTGTTCAGTGCTTATATATCTGATATTCATCTGTAATTTTTAGTACAAATATGCGATTGATTTTGGCTCACATTTTTCCTCGGCCTCTAGGTCCATTAGAAGTACGATTGTAACCATTAAGACAAGAACACAGCTTAGTAGTATTGTTGGTTCAAGCTAAGCTTCAATGAGGGCACAATGAACCACAGACAAGTTGATAGACAGATAGTTGGAACTGTTTTTTCTAGGAACTCCGATTGCCGAGTCAAAGTGACATACTGTAAAAGAGAAGAAAAGTAGGCACAAAGCATGTTAAAACAAAAAGAAGCGTGTTCAGGCGTTATACTTGATTTTTACGAATTTCTTCTCGATTGAATCCAGGTCTCGGACAAGTTTTATGCTCGAAAACTAAAAAGCTCAAACGCACCTACTGTGGTCTTGTATTTTTCCGTTTTCGAAGGTGTCAACTAAAGCTTAGCCGATTACGATTACGACGTCATACAGAAAGTCTTAAATTTACTGTCAGAATTGATTGTCCCTAAAACTTTTATAAATGTAAATTTGCCCCGTTGGCCGCCCAGACCGTTGGCCAGTTCCTATTTCTCTCATGACGTCACAAAAATGTCTCGATCCCATGATAATAGCTTAAGGTTAAGTTTACTCCTTTTTGAACTGATTTGGAAAAGATTATATATTCAAAACTCTAGATGAAGATTTGACAATTAAATATGATACCACTTGTAGCAAAAAATATGACACATTTTGTGACACATTACGGAATCTGAGATGACACAAAAAGCACATTTTCGGAAAAAAATATGACACATTCCTTAAAAAAAATTGGCAGCCCTGCCCACAAACTGTTTACGTAAATAAGTTGTAGGTTCAAATGGACATTTTGGCAACATCGTAGCAATGGCTTATTCTATGAAATTGGAACTTCCACAGCTTGATGAGAGAGATGTTTATCTGATCAAAAGGTGAATGTACAAACTACTACCACTAGTGCTAGAGCTGCTAATACTGCTACTAATCTTTTTACTACTGCTCCTACTACTTCTACTATTGCTACTTTGACTACTACTGCAACTAACGCTAAGGGCAAAAAGGTGAAAATTTTAAGGAATATCTAAGAGGGAATTGAAAAGAATCAAAACATTGAGTGTGCATGCAAGTTGTAAAAAGTGCATATCAGCATTGTCTTAGCAATGGCTTGAAGTATGAACTTAAAACTTTCAAGGCTTACTGTGGGGATGTTGAACTAACCAAAAGGTGACCAAAGAAACTAGTGAAGTGTGCAACGAATTATTATTTATTTCTCTCATTATTCTTTTCGCCAGAGGCCTTTGCGTAGAAGGGGTTGTTTTAAAAACTTTTGGAAACAACTTATTTTATTGGAAATTGAATGTTCTAGTACCCCTTTAAAGAATCAAAAGTAATTGGAGTGCTATCAGCCCCGCTATTAATACTCTTTATTTTCCAAACATATTCAATAATTATTTTAAAACAGCCATTTCACTCACCATTGTTGAAAGGCTCTGAAACTATGTCTCTGAGGACATCAGCCCCCTAGAGCCCTAGAAGCAAGGGCTATAAGGTATGTGATTAACTTATTGCTCAAGCATGGTTTGGGCAGCCACTACCAGTTTCAGTTAGTTCAATATCGATATAATATTCCCTAAAATGCTCTGCCTCACTGTCAGACACTGGAAACAACGACCATTGGCTGAATGGCGATTGTTTTTAGCATTTTAGGATAAATTCCTATTTTCAAACAGTATAAGATTCAGTAAAGAGGGGATGAAATATTGCCTAGGAGCAGAGGCTGATTTTTAAGCGTTGACATACATAGGCAGTACTCAGTGAATAGAATCCAACCAATTCCCACGTGTTAAAACACCACTTAATTCTATTTCATTGGGTATTGCTGTCACAACATTTATCAATCTCAACTTTAGAATGCATGCAACAAATCTATACCCTCTTTAAAATTTATACGTTAATCTATACCGTGTAACAGATGTTTACTAACTACTAGCTGTACCAAGACCTAGTCGGTCGGAGCGCTTCGCGCCCCCCAAGTCCCCCCCCCCGTGTAAGTCGTTACGCGCCATATTAGTTACGCGCCATTGTAGTTGTGTCCCTGTGTCCTACCTGTGAATATGGAATGATATATATATATATATATATATATATATATATATATATATATATATATATATATATATATATATATATATATATATATATATATATATATATATATATATATATATATATATATATATATATATCTATATATATAAAAATAAGTTGTCTGTCTGTGGATCTGTGGATCAGGTGACGTCATGTTTCTGTGTCGGCTGACGTCATGAAATTAGTTGTCAGGTGACGTCATGAAATTAGTTGTCGTCATTTTTGCTTTGACGGTGACTTCATTCAAGATATATAAGACATATGTTCACGTAGAAATCTATTAATGTTTAAGTTTACAATGACTGATGAAGATGCTCAAAGAGTCTATGCCAAAAAACTTCCTGCTGATAGTTCCTCGGCACGCTTTCTTTTCTGACTTTCTCTATCAGCAGCAAGTTTTTTGGCATAGACTCTTTGAGCATCTTCATCAGTCATTGTAAACTTAAACATTAATAGATTTCTACGTGAACATATGTCTTATATAACTTGAATGACGTCACCGTCAAAGCAAAAATGACGGCAACTAATTTCATGACTTAATTTTAGAACTTAATTTCTGTGTTGACTGACGTCATGAAATTAGTTGTCGTCATTTTTGTTATGACGATGCTTAGTATATTGTAAAACACATTAATTTGGTTAATAATATACCATTTAAAACACCAAAATGAACATGCTGGAGTAGTCACTCGGTGAGAGAGGGTGTCAGAACGGAGAATGAAGGTCCCAGGTTTAAATCCTGGTTAGGCTAAAAAAGGTAAAAATCTAAAAACTAAAAAAAAAACTGAAAAACTAAAAAAGGCAAAAACTACAAAAAAAACTAAAAACTAATAAAAAAAAAATTAAGAATAAAAATAAAAAAAAAATAAAAAATAAAAAAAGTAAAAAGAAAAAACGAAAAAAAACTAAAAAAGCTAAAAAAAGGTAAAAACCAATAAAAAACTGAAAAGAAAAAAAGGGATAAAACTAAAAAAATTTTCATCTAAAAAACTAAAAAAAACTAAAAAAGGTAAAAACTAAAAGAACTAAAAAAAAAAAACTAAAAAAAGGAAAAAAACTGAAAAATAAAGGAGAAAAAGAAAACTAAAAAAATATAAATAAAAATAAAAAAACTAAAAAGATAAAAACTTCAAAAAAAACTAAAAAGAAAAAAGAAAAAAACTAAAAAACCTAAAAAAAGGTCAAAACCAATAAAAAAAAACTAAAAGGAAAAAAAGGGAAAAAATTAAAAATTTATTTCATCATATACCAATTCAAAAACGAATGTATACCGGGATGACGACCGGGACACAGGGAATATAAATGACACAACTACAACGGGGACGCCGGGGGGCACAGGGGGATATAAATGACGACCGGGACACCGGGACACAAGGAATATAAATGACGCCCGGGACACTCAAAGAGAAATCAGAGACTGGGACACCGGGACACAAATGACGACCGGGACACAGGGAATATAAATGACGACCGGGACACAGGGACATAACTACAAAGGGGACGCCGGGGTGCACAGGGGGATATATAAATGACGATGGCGACTCAGGGAATGGTCGATTAGCAATCACCATCAACAAAGCTCAAGGGCAATCATTAGAATCATGAGGTATAGATCTGAATACGGATTGTTTTCCCATTGACCATTATATGTTGCATGTTCAAGAGTCGGTAAACCTGACAATCTATTTATATGCACAGACAATGGGACAGCAAAGAATGTTGTATATTCGCAAGTTTTACGTAGTTAAAAACATATATATATATATATATATATATATATATATATATATATATATATATATATCTATATTCACAGGTGGGACATAGGGACACAACTACAATGGCGCGTAACTAATATGGCGCGTAACGACTTACGCGCGCAGGGGGGCTTGGGGGGGGGGCGAAGCGCCCCCACCAACTAGGTGTTGGGGTGGCGCGAAGCGCCACCCCAACAGCTAGTATATATATATATATATATATATATATATATATATATATATATATATATGTGTGTGTGTGTGTGTTTTTAACTACGTAACATTTGCGAATATACAACATTCTTCAATGTCCAATTGTCTGTGCATATAAATAGATTGTCAGGTTTACCGACTCTTGAACATGCAACATAAAATTGTCCATGGGAAAAACAATCCGTATTCAGATCTATACCTGATTATTCTAATGATTGCCCTTGAGCTCTGTTGATGGTGATGGCTAATCGAACATTCTCTGTGTCCCCGTCGTCATTTATATATCCCCCTGTGCCCCCGGCATCCCCCTGTCGTCATTTGTGTCCCAGTGTCTCAGTCTGTAATTTCTCTTTGAGCGTCCCGGTTGTCATTTATATTTCCTGTGTCCCGGTGTCCCGGTCGTCATTTGTGTTCCGGTGTCACGGTCTGTAATTTATCTTTGAGTGTCCCGGTCGTCATTTATATCTCCCAGTCGTTATTTGTGTCCCAGTTTTCCAGTCTGTAATTTCTCTTTGAGTGTCCCGGTCGTCATTTATATTCCCTGTGTCCCGGTTTTTAGTTTTCTTTTTCTCCTTTATTTTTCAGTTTTTTTTCCTTTTTTTAGTTTCTTTTCTTTTCAGTTTTTAGTTTTTTTAGTTTTTAGTTTGTTGTTTTTAGTTTTATTGTAGTTTTTACCTTTTTTTTGTTTTTTTTTTAGTTTTTTTTCTTTTTTTGTTTTTAGTTTTTTACCTTTTTTTAGTTTTCTAGCTTTTTCAGTTTTTTTAGTATTTTCTTTTTAGTGTTTTTGTAGTTTTTACCTTTTTATTTTTTTTTTTCCTTTTGTATTAATGCTAAAGCCAAGGTTCGAACCTGGAACCTCTCGGACCTGGAACCTGGAACATAACGCTTTACCAACTCAGCTACTTCGGCTTGAATACATTCGTTTTTGAATTGGTATATGATGAAATAATTCAGACGTCATATAATGACGTCACTCGACAGACAGACAGACATACAGACAACTTATTTTTATATATATGCCTGTTTTCTTGCTGTTCTTGTGATTCCTCGGCACGCTTTCTTTTCTTACTTTCTCTATCAGCCGCAAGTTTTTTGGCATAGACTCTTTGAGCAGCTTCCTCGGCGGTTGCCATCGTAGGTTCTTCAGTCATTTTACAATTAAACATTTTTTCGTCCACGTTTGTCTTTGAACGATTTTCTTAAATACCTTTAATGACGTCATCGTCATAACAAACATGACGACAACAAACTTCATGACAACATGATGACATGACGTCACTCGACAGTCATAACACACAAACAACTTATTTATATATATATATATATAAATACCATATTATGAATCTATACCAACTTAACAACTTTTGCGGATTTTTTTCTAAAAAAAAAACGAAGTTCATTTAAAAATAAAATTTGAAAATACGAAAGGTCACCTTACTTGCACTGCTTCACCAGAATCAACTTGTTTTCTAGTTTTTTATTTAACATAAATAAAAAAACAAGTTTTTTTAACGGAAAGTAAGGAGCGACATTAAAACTTAAGACGGACAAAAATTACTTCGTAAATGAAAGGGGCTGCTTCCTCATCAACGCCCCGCTCTTTACGCTAAAGTTTGACTCTTTCTCTTAGCTCTACTTATTAAAACAGTATAAAACTTTAGCGTAAAGAGCGGGGCGTTGATGAGGAAGCAGCAGCTTTTACTTACGAAGTAATTTTTGTTCGGTTTAAATTTTAATGTCGTTGAAAAAACTTTTTCACATTTAATTTTTCATTGTTTTTTTTTTAATAATACTAGAGAATCCTGCGCTCCCTTCATGAAACTTTTCTTCCCCCATGACAAATTACTCCAAGGAAAGTTCCCCCAGCATATCCCCCTCTTCTCAACCCCCCACCCGACCTAAAAATCCCCCAGAAAACGTCTGTACACTTCCAAATAACCATCACTATATGTAAGCGCTGGTCACAGTTTGTAACTTGTGGCCCCTCCCATGGGGACTGTAGGGGAGTAAGTCGTCCCCAAAGACATAGTTAAAAGGTTTTTTGACTACGCTGAATAAAATGGCTATCTCAGAATTTTAATCTGGTGACTTTGGGAAAATAATGAGCGTAGAAGGGGGCCTAGGTGCCCTCCAATTTTGTTTGGTCACTTAAAAAGGGCACTAGAACTTTTCATTTCCGTTAGAATGAGCCCTCTCACATGACTATGACCACTGGGTCGATACGATCACCCCTGGGGAAAAAGACAAAAAAAACAACAAATAAACACGCACCCGTGATCTGCCTTCTGGCAAAAAATACAAAATTCCACATTTTTGTAGATAGGAGCTTGAAACCTCAACAATAGGGTTCTCTGATATGGTGAATCTGATGATGTGATTTTCGTTAAGATTCTATGACTTTTAGGGGTTGTTTCCCCTTATTTTCTAAAATAAGGCAAATTTTCTCAGGCTAGTAACTTTTGATGAGTAAGATTAAGCTTGATGTCATGTCACGTTACCAAAAATCCTTTCTTTTATCGTTTATGTGTTCAAATTCCTTACCATTTTGTCTAGTGTCGCGTACAAATAGTAGTGGTGTACTATTAGTCGCCATCCAAATTGAACTGTCTGACCGTGAGGCAGTGCATTATGTGGAATATGCTTTAGGGCTGAAACTAGTATTGGCTGCTCAAACCATGTCCAGAAGCTGGAGCCCATCCCTTTGACACATAAAGTGCCAATCATGGTGTACAAAAATACGTCCTGATGAAAAATCTGAAGTAAGAGGAAAAAGCTCTCTTCCTAGTACCTGTTCCAAAGATTAAGAGTCACTTGCTGCAGGCGACTAGCACCCTCCCTCCCTGCTCTTGAGCCTCTCCCCACCCTGCTATCTGCAAAGTTTCAGTACCATGCAGATAGGAAAGGGTAAGGTTTTCTCTACCGTCGATCTATATATATAAAAAATAAGTTGTCTGTGTGTCAAATGACGTCATGTTTGTGTGTCGACTGACGTCATGTTTGTCAACTGACGAAATTACAGACCGGGATATCGGGACACAAGTGACAACCGGGATACCGGGACATAGGGAATATAAATGACGACCGGGACACTCAAAGAGAAAGCGACCGGGACACAAGGAATGTTCGATTAGCAATCACCATCAACAAAGCACCGGGACACAAATGACGACCGGGACACAGGGAATATAAATGACGACCAGGACACTCAAAGAGAAATTACAGACCGGGACACCGGAACACGAATGACGCCCGGGACAAAAATGACGACCGGAACACCGGGACACAGGGAATATAAATGACGACCGCGACACTCTAAGAGAAATTACAGACTGGGACACCGGGACACAAATGACGACCGGGACACAGGGAAACAACAACAACGGGGATGCCGGGGGGCACAGGGGGATATATAAATGACGACGGGGACACAGGGAATGTTCGATTAGCAATCACCATCAACAAAGCTCAAGGGCAATCATTAGAATAATGAGGTATAGATCTGAATACAGATTGTTTTTCCCATGGACAATTATATGTTGCATGTTCAAGAGTCGGTAAACCTGACAATCTATTTATGTGCACAGACAATGGGACAGCCAAGAATGTTGTATATTCGCAAGTTTTACGTAGTTAAAAATATATATATATATATATCTATCTATATTCACAGGTGGGACACAGGGACACAACTACAATGGCGCGTAACTAATATGGCGCGTAACGACTTACGCGCGCGGGGGGGCTTGCGGGGGGCGCGAAGCGCCCCCACCAACTAGGTGTTGGGGTGGCGCGAAGCGCCACCCCAACAGCTAGTATAATATAGATAGCCATCATTAAATTAGGCTTATCAACTAAATGCCTAAGCAATGTATATACATACATTGCAATAAACACAATTCACATTCTTTGCCGCATGGCCAACTGAATTTTTCATTTGTTTTTCTCGGCTAAAACGATCATGCCCAAAAAAACGTTTCTACATGTGTAGCATAAGCTTGTACCAACACTTGGTTGCAACACTGGAAACTTTTTTTTTGGGGGGGGGGCATAATTTATTCCCGTTTTTAGGCAATGACGCAAACAACGTGTTCCTATTAAAAAAAATGGTATTTTTCAGAAAAAAAAAATTCTGAAAACTTCACCTATACATCAAATTACCATCCCTCCGTCATGATATTGTATATATTGGTTGCATAAGTTATTAAGCTGGTATAGACTCATAATATGGTATAGTTTATATACATCTGTTACACGGTATAGATTAACACTACAAACTTTAAATAGGGTATAGATTTGTTGCATGTATCATAAAGTTGATATTGATAAATACTGTGACAGCAATACCCAACGAAGTAGAACCAAGTGATGCTTACACACATGGGAATTGGTCGGATTCTATTCACTGAGTACTGCCTATGTATGTCAGCACTTAGGAATCAGCCCCTCCTCCTAGGTAATACTTCATCCCCTCTTTACTAAATCTTATACTGTTTGAAACTACGCATTTAGCTACTTTTTCTTCTTGTTAAATAGTATAGAGAAGCTAAGGCATAACATCCATGCAATTTCAAGCCCTTTCGCCGCTGGGATAGCATCCCTGGCTCCGTACTGCCAAACAGAAATCAATCCTTTGAGCCACCACAGGTTTCAAATCAACTAAATTTTTTCATTCTTATGATTCCTATCCAAGGAATTACGAGCCATGATTTTAGCCCACTTTTTTTTCATTACATTCTTCAATCGAGTAAGAGTAGGATTGGGGAAAGATTTCTCTTTAAGAGATGGAATAACCAAGAGATTAGTTCTATTTGGCCTTCTAGGCAGTTCACAAATTCGTTTTATTTATTATGAGGATTATCGACCTCGTTCTGACGTCAGATATTGAACAAGCGTGGGTGGTGAGTAATAGCCCTTCAGATTTTGCCTGATTCCACTCCAAAATCCAAGAATAAAAATAGCTATTGGGGCCAATACATAAGGGGTAAAGTGACGAAATTCGAGAATTCATCCGACAGAGTTACATCGAAAAAACGAGGAAAGACTAGAAACATGGATGATCACTGGATATGGTTCAAGCTTAGTAAATAACCACCACGAGTGGTGGAGGTGGCAAAAAAGTGGAAAGTTCATAAACTCTGAAAAGACTAATTTTTTTTTTTTTTTTACTTTCTTCCTTTTTAGCAAAAAAAATTTCTTTGACTGTAATGAGGTCTTTTTCAACTTCTACACTTTTCGTGCAATGATTCTTCCAATCATCCCCTCCTACCCCCCCCCCCAATAAAAACAAATCAAGGTTTTAACATTATTTCTAATGATTTCTGAAAAATTTTCGAGGAATTAATTGCTTTATTTATTCAAATTCTACACACACACCCTCACCCAAAATAAATACACACATATGTTCTGCCTACAAAATACAGCTTAAGTCAAACAACACTATCTAATAACAGCACTTTAATATCCAGCTATTGAAGCTATGCAATTTTGACTTAACCGAAGTCTACCATGAAACTGTCGAAGTCAACCACAAAACTGTCTCTAAGGCCTTCTTGGCTCTCTTCTGTCTAAACATGGTATCTACAAGTTTTCAGTTTTCAGTTTTGTGTTAAGGATGTCAACATGTTCTTATCTCAACACGGTGAATCTATTGGAACAGTTGAAATTTTCTACTTGCAATACTTTCTGAAATACGACCTCGTATCTACATAAAATAATTTTCCACAGCCAAAACTTATACAGACAAGCTAAAATCAGATAACCTAGCATCATGTCAAACAGAAAATAGAGTAGAAAATAAGGGAAGAAAGAGGACGGAAAACCTATTAGCAAAATTTTGGATCTTCATCTGTCTTCCCCACTCAAAAAGTGAAACAATCCGCTGTTTTGTCAGTTTTTTCGAAACCTTGAAAAATTCAGATACAAGCTTCTGGCAATGAACAGCCAACATACGGATGGGCGATGTTACATGGGGTGGCAATAAGCATAAAAGTTCAATGATATCTCCGAATCAACATCTGTTCTTACTACTTTTTTTTAAAGGTCTTTTTTTACTGGACTGATATTTTTGGGCTGATAGAGCATCCAACACTAGAATCAGGTTTCTCACCAAGCAACCTCAGATAACCAATGAAGTGCGACTTAGAAGGTCGCGATCTTGAGGGCATATAGCTCGAATGAGGGCAGGACGACATCCCTATGACGTTTAAACGTCTGAACTCCTCCAGGCCTCCGGAATAGTGGTACACAACAGATCACCATTGGTCGTTCCCTTGAAGTTGAGGCAAAAGTAATACGATGTCATCCCTCAATGAGCTGTGGTATCTGGCTCAGGAGCGTTTAACATGGACGTCAGCTATTGTTCCTCCATGTTCCACTAGGCTTCAGAGGATCTAAGCAAGTATAAGTAACAACATTTTCATTCTAGTGTCCATAGTTTTTACTCAGTGACTTTTATTGTCTGGAAACCTTAAAATTAAACAGCAAAACTCCACATCAAATGATTATTTAGGCGATCATTGGGCGGGAGAGATTCTGATTCATTATCAAATTTAGTTTAAACGGTTCTATTGAGCCATCTGTTTTTAATACTTCAGCCACTAGGAAGTTATTTTAAATAGCAATGCAGCCATCAATGGTGCATTTTAACAAATATCCCAGAGGGTAAAATTCTTTCTATAAAGTGACTCTATTTTTTTGTCGTGTAACATAGCTTGCTTTTTTAAATAGCATGGTAATATACTACGACTTCTTACTATTGGGATTTCAGGATTCATTTAATAATGATCAATGATTCCCTTATAAATAATGATTCCCTTAATAATGATCCTCAGTGACTATAGTGAAAAAGTAAGGACTATTTTGATTCTTAGCCCGAGCCATGTACTTCCGATTTAAAACTACTGAAGTGAATAAACAAAGTTTAGAATAAAATACAGAAGAAACATGCATCTAAATGAACTTACAAAAAAAGAGTCTTGAATATTTTTATTATTCGTATTGCGAGATAGGATAGGCACATCTTCTTTAGTTAAGTATTATCATTTCACAAACAATATATCATCGTCCAGGCTCAAACTTGCCGAATTTACGATGCCAAGCACTTGATGATGCAAAGGTACTCTCATTTATTTTTTTCCACATTAAAATATTTCTGCAATAAACCGTGAAGCCTTAGAAAAAGAATAAACATAGATTAAAAGAAAGTTATCAATTATCTTCACAAACACAAATTCATATTTGATTTTTTTTTTCCCAAAAAATTATGTTCCCCTAATAAACTGTGAAAATCAATAAAAAAGACTAAACATAGATCAAAACCATGTTATCAAAAACAAATTAATCCAAAAGCAATTTGTGTCACCAATATGATAATGAATGGGATTGCACAACAGGAGAAGCTTGAAAGCTAAATGTGTTGAAAGCATTAACGAGGAATTGCTATCTAATTTCATTTTGATGGACGAGCAAATTTTTTTCAATATAGCATAAGCTGTACGTGTTCAAAGAAACTGATCGATCTAGAT
Source organism: Artemia franciscana (assembly GCF_032884065.1). NCBI lineage: Eukaryota > Metazoa > Arthropoda > Branchiopoda > Anostraca > Artemiidae > Artemia > Artemia franciscana. The sequence goes on along the minus strand of NC_088867.1, from coordinate 8,712,256 downwards.
TTTTCTTTTAACAATTTAGCTGCATATTAAAACCCATATTTTAGCACTATCTAAAGGTTTGTAATATGCCGCTGATCTGGAAGATATCCTTTTTCCACAACCATGGAATAAATTGAATTTACTGACTTGACCGTTATCTAAAACGTTTTAGAATACATTTCTGGGAATCTTTAATCCCAATCAGAGGATTTTCCACATAGGAATTTTATTTAGTTTTTTTACCCTTTTTTTCGTTGGTTTTGCTGTACTTTCCACGTTCGTTTTTTGATTTTTGCTTTTTCTTTGATCATATTATTTTGTTCGCGCTGAAGAAGAGAGGCGGTTGTTCTCTCGAAATATTCGCTTTCTATGTTTTCTTCAGTATTTTCATTTGGCCTTTAAAAACCCCATTTTTGATCGTTTTCTTTCTTTATGACATTTTCAAAGTTAATTCTCTAGCTCCTATGGGAAAAACATCGAACCTTAACTGAAAAAAAATACACCGGCGTTCCGTGGAAGATCCTAGAAAGTTGGGGGGCAACAAATTTGTTCGACAACAAATTATAAACTTTGGTGCACTTTTTAGATGACAGAATTGGTCGGATGGTAACTGGCCACTCTTTCAATACCTTTTATACCCTAGGGAGCCCCTTCCTACCACGCGAAAGGGAATAGAAAAAGCCGTGAATCAAAGAATCAATAGCAAAATAAAACATGTAGATTATTAAACAGTACCAGTACGGTTTATCAGAAGGATACGACCAGACTATGTCAGTGTTAGCCCTTAAAACTGTGAAAAAGCTCCGTGCTCTTATAGTCAGCACAAGATACATTGGAATGAATCACTCTCGGCTCCTTGACTTTTGTATAGTTGATATTGAACAATTCATTTACTTCGCTAATATTTTATCAATAATGCTCAAATTTATCGCAAAATTGAAGTATATGAGAGTTTTGCCCTCCCATTTAATGCCCGGTTCTCCCTTAGCCTTTGCTGTGTTCCTAGGGGAAAAGTTGTCAAAACAATCGATATTAACGGACTAAAAAATAAATAAATAACCCTGCTTAACTCCTGGTTCAATGCTAAAATAGCTACTAATATTCCTTCCTTTCTTTCCCACAGTAATACTACTTCCCCATATAACACTAATGTCTTTAACTTACTTATCTGCTAAGGAGATGAGCTAAACTATAGCTTTTTATTAACCAAATTAAATGCCTGTTCACAATCTATAGCATTCCCGACTAAAAGGATGTTACATTTCGGATACTACTCAGATTCAAGCTAATGCTTCTACTGTAAGAATATTGACTTTTATCATTATTCTTATATAAGATTTTTAATTTAACTTTTCCTAAAACGGCTAGATACTATTCATTTTTCAAAAAAAGTTTTCCAAACAAACAGTGGTGGGTCTCTAGTTTCATAAAGCCCTTATTGTATCCTTTTCCTATGATCATTAATATAAGACAGATGACTTATAGCTCCTAAGTTTAGAGACATAATTTAACTGTAGGTGAAACAGATACTGGAATACCCTCAAATACAAAAACACTGAAACAAATATTTACAAGAAGCCACATTATTTATATATATACTTCTTTTTTTTATCCACTCTTGCAATTCAGCATGTTTATGTGTTCCCATTTTATTTTAATTGGTCCCTAGTGACTAGCCATTCATCTTTTTTATCTTTTCGAAAATTAGAAAATGACACTTAACCCCATTCGCTTTTTACCTACCGATATATCATCTGAACTTCCCTTGAAACACAAAATTTGTTATCTGTATTCCTTCTTCTATTTCTTTGCTCACAGAAACAGTTTCATTTTACAAATTAGAAAAAATGTTTACATAAATTTGACTTGAATTATTCTAACTAACCTGGAACAATTCAAGTTTGTAGCAAAGAGAAAAAGAGTAATTACTGTTCTATACTTTAGTGTTAAAAGCGTGCTTTACTTTGATTGGTTTATTTCTGAGCCGCATCTTTATAAGCCAATCATAGTATTCCTTATTTCCTTGAGAGAAAATTACCACCTCTTTTTAAACCTGGTGAACTACTGCTCCGGGTTAACTTATAACTGAAAGCCAATATAGATAGACAAGGGAATGCAACTCCTGGCTTCGCCTTCTAAATCCTAATTGGTTCTTTTCCGAAAAGTATCAGGCCAGATCAAAAAGCTCTGGTTTACGACGCGAACTTTTTAAAGGTAAACCCTTCGTGTATTTGCTTTTAGCAGATTAAATATAAAAAAAAAACAAGTTTTTTTAACTGAAAGTATGGAGCGACATTAGAACAGAGAACGAGCAGAAATTACCCCGTATATGAAAGGGGCTGCTCCCTCTTCAACTCCCCGATTTTTACGCTAAAGTTTGACTCTTTCTCTCAACTCCACTTTTGAAAACAGTAAAAACTCTAGCGTAAAGAGCAGGGCGTTGAAGAAGGAACAGCCACTTTCATATGCGGGGGGATTTCAGCTCATTTTAAGTTTTAATGCCACTCCTTACTTTCAGTTAAAAAAATTTGTTTTTTTTATTTAATTTCTGAACGCTTTTTAGTTAATCCATGTTTTGATTTCGGCTCTCCGCAGATGAATAATTAAAGCGAAATTTGCATATTTATTTATTTGGCTAAATGGCTTTTCCATAATTTTGATCGATTGATTTTGAGAAAAAAGAAGGGGGAGGAGGCCCAGTTGCCCTCCAATTTTTTTGGTACTTAAAAAGGCAACTAGAACTTTTCATTTTTTTACGAACGTTTTCATTAGTAAAAGATATACGTAACTTACGAATTAGCTTACGTAACAAACTTCTATATTCGTATGTTTTTATTACGTATATGAGAGGGTTCGCCCACTCGTCAATACCTCGCTCTTTACACTAAAGCTTAAATTTTTTCCCTGAATCACAAAGGCCGTAGAATAAACAGTTGAAATTACTAAAAATAATTTAGCGTAAAGAGTGAGGTATTAGGAGGAATTGGACCCCTTATTGCGTAATATTTTCTGTTCGTTTTAAGTTTTAATGCTACTCCTTACTTTCAGTTAAAGAAAAATTTTCATATTTATTTTTTCATTGTTTTTTTTAAATAATGCTTGAAAATGCTGCACCCCCTTCATGGAAATCTTCTTCCCCATGACAAATTCCTCCATGGAAAGTTTCCCCCACATAATCCCCTCTTCCCAACCATAACATCCCCCTGAAAACGTCTGTACACTTCCCAACAACCATTAGTATATGCAAACACTGGTTAAAGTTTGTAACTTACAGCCCCTCCCACGAGGACTGTAGGGGATTAAGTCGTCCCCAAAGACATAGTTATAAGGTTTTTCGACTATGCTGAATAAAATGGCTATCTCAGAATTTTGATCCGACGACTTTGGGGAAAATGAGCGTGGGAGGGGGCCTAGGTGCCCTCCATTTTTTTGGTCACTTAAAAAGGACACTAGAACTTTTCATTTCCGTTCGAATGAGCCCTCTCGAAAAATTCAAGGACCACTGGGTCGATACGATCACCCCTGGGGAAAAAAAACAAAAAACAAACAAACAAATAATACGCATCCGTGATTTGTCTTCTGGCAAAAAATACAAAATTCCACATTTTTGTAGATAGGAGCTTGGGACTTGTACAGCAGGGCTCTCTGATACGTTGAATCTGATGGTGTGATTTTCGTTAAGATTGTATGACTTTTAGGGGGGTTTCCCCCCTATTTTTTAAACTAAGGCAAATTTTCTCAGGCTCTTAACTTTTGATGGGCAGGACTAAACTTGATGAAACTTATACATTAAAATCAGCATTAAAATGCGATTCTTTTGATGTAACTATTGGTATCAAAATTCCGTTTTTTGGAGTTTTGGTTACTATTGAGCCGGGTCGCTCCTTACTACAGTTCGTTACCACGAACTGTTTGATACTTTTGTATCTCTACTTTGGCTTAAGCATGCTTACTAATTTTAGTCTTATCATTCATTGAATTTAAACAGTAAGCCAGTAAACCGTGGTGCTTTTCGCCACGGTTTAAAGGCCTCAATTTTTGTCCAACGACTGAGAATATTATGGGAGCGTTTCTCCCCCCCCCCCCAATACATGATGCCCGTGACACAATGTCGTAGAAGGATAAATGCAAGTAATTCCCTTCCATAAAAAAGCACCGATAATATTTTAGTTGGAGTGTACAAATAAAGCAACAAAAATAGCGAAAAACATTGCCATTTGTTAAAGAATACAAAAATTTAGTCATTTAGACATTGGAATGAAGGGACGTGCTCAGATGTAAAGTACCAAATAGAGAAATCAACAGGAAAAAAAATCCAAAAAGATAAATTTTTGTGTTACTGACTTACTGTCTTGCTCAAAATTCTCCAAGTATATACTACTTGAGATTTTGCACGCCATGAAATGTGGTTATAAACAGCGCTGGAGATGGACCTTGAGGAATGACGTTCCTCAAAGAAATAATAGCTTGGTAAACGAAACACCTTTACCCTGGATTTTGGCCAATCAATAATTCATCTGAGTTATTTTCTGAATTTATGGGCAATTATGAGGCAAGAAAATGTCTTCCTAACTATTGTATTTATTATGAGTTGCTTTCCTACTTTAGTTTAATATTAATCTAAAAAACGTCACCAAAAAGATTTTTTTAAGTAAGGAATCGGATTAAAATCTAAAAACAGGTAAAAATAGCTAAAAATTAAAACGAACAAAAAATCTTTATCAATGAAAATGAAACCCAGAACGAACAGAAATTAAAATGAATAATCAAAATAAAATAAAAAGAGATGATAAAGATTCTGCTATGCATGTACAGACGAATCCTATAACAAACACGAATTTGAATGAATAATCAAATGAAACTTAATACGAAGAGAAATTACCACAAATAGGATTATGGCTACCATTCCCTAAACCTTCTAAAGGCAAGAACGGTATTCGCGCTTTACTGAAACCGGTTTTTACTTCGAGCAGTGTCCTTAATCAAGGAGGCACACTCGTGCCTCTATAAAGAGGCGACACACGACAATGTTAAGCGATCTTCGGTTCCAGTGGTCGCAGACAGATGGGGAGGGATGCATTTCGTAGCCCGAGCTCCAACTAAGAAACCTGCAAAATTTCATCCCCCTCCAACTTTTCCTTCATGGGGAAAATATGGCCGAAAGTTTCGACCTGTCAACCCAAGCCCCCCTTTAACGTTGTCCGGTCGGGATGAAATTCACAAGTTAAGGTCCCCTAGGGCCCAGGAGCTTATCCGCGAAATTTCAGCTTGATCCGATAACTCCTTCCCTGTTTTCCAGAAACCACGCATAGCCACTTAAAATTCATTTACTTTTTTTTTCCTAGACGCCTACAGGTCACAACCGACATCGGATCTGGGTGTACGAAGACTCATTCGATGCGGAATTCTCCGAGTAATTTTCCTGGCAAGTTTCGTAGGAAAATCTTAACCCCCCGAAAGTTTCGACCCTCCAACCCCCCCACCCCTTTTAACGTTGTCCGATCGGGCTGAAATTCACAAATTAAGGTCCCCTACGGCCCAGGAGCTTATCCGCGAAATTTCAGCTCGATCCGATAACTCCTTCCCTGTTTTCCAGAAACCACCCATTAGCTATTTAATTAACGGATTTCTCTCCATAAGAGCCCATGTTAATTTGAAATTTTTAAAAGCTATTGAGAAGTTATATTTACACACATGCAAGTTATTAGCTCAGTTGGTAGAGCGTGAGTCTTCTAATACTCGGGTCAAGGGTTCAAGTCCCCTATGGGCGGTTTTTTTTCACAACATCAAAAAAATTTTGATAACACCTGGACAGCTTATCATTTGAGAGATAACAGAATATTAGCTTCTTATGAGCAAAAGAAACATTTCGGTCATTCTATCTATTTTTTTTCTATTTTATACAATGATTTAAAAGCGGGGGGGGGCGGCAGCCACCCAAGTTCCTCTCCTAATTCCTGTACGAGGAGTACAGGAATTATTAAATTACATCCACCATGGATTGTAGAAAAACGTACAGAAATAATATGAAAAAAACTTCGTTTTCTTAAAGAGTTAAAGAGGCTGCGTCCCAAAGTAGAACCTTAAAACGTACAGGAATTAGAAGAGGCAGTTGGGGGGCTGCCGCCCCCCAAACCCCCAGCTTTTAAAGACTCTTTTGTACAGGTTTTTTTGGGGGGGACTTCATTGTTACTAATTACTAGTTTCGGCGCAATGGTTCTCCTGTCCTCTTGTGTTTAACATTTTTCGAAGTTATTCCATTATTCATTCATTTCAATTTTTTGTTAATTAAAAGAGGGCCTTTCCGAAGCCAAGAGCTGGGGGTTAGCAAAAAAACAAAAAACCTGTACAAAAGAGTCTTTAAAAGCTGGGGGTTTGGGGGGCGGCAGCCCCCCAACTGCCTCTTCTAATTCCTGTACGTTTTAAGGTTTGACTTTGGGACGCAGCCTCTTTAACTCTTTAAGAAAACGAAGTTTTTTTCATATTATTTATCGTAACATCAATAATAACACAACGATAGAACAATCTCATAAGACTAACCAAGGTTTACAAATAGGAATGGTTCTACTCCAAAACCATTAAACGGCCTGATCATCGCTGGTGTTCGACTGGGAACACCGAATATATTTATTCTGAAGGCTGTTATTTTTATTTTTCAAAAATAAAATAAAATCCCCATTATTATTAAGAAAGAATGTTAATTTCTTGAATTCTCGGTAATCTTTTATTTTTCTATAAAAGAAAAATATTAAATTATTAAAGGCCAAGTGACGCTCTAGCGTTTAGAAGGTTCAGTAGGTGGTTCATAGATGGTTCCTGTTCCTATTCTTCTTCTTCTTAAAAAAAGCAAATGGAATCCTAAACGGGCTACTTTCAGCATTCAACTGTAGAAATTCACAAGAATAATACCCCCCCCCCTCCTGAAAAAAATGTTACATTGACATACAATTCAATAGATAATATACGATTTGATTAACTTTTGGAAAAATAAACTTAAATAAACTTAAACGGCCTTAAATAAACTTAAATAAACTTAAGTTTAAACATAAACTTAAGCGGCCTGCTCCCTGCAGATTTAGGTCTACAGACCGGCTGGTACCGATACGACTCTTTCTACTCTCTCAAGCTCTCTTTTGTGCAAGTATACAATATACATTATAAACAAACACAAAAACAAATCCCTCAAAGCACACATACATTTTTAAAACATTATTTGCCTATCGGTAAAACACCTTCTCAATGAAATCTGGTAAAAGATCTTCCGCAATCCGGTTGATTACTAAGTAAGTATGACTGTATTAGACCCTTAATGTCCAAACCGGCGTGGGTGGTCCTTCAGTCAGGAAGTACAATAGGGGGTTGGGGGCCTACCGTCCTGAGCTTTCGCAAACCCCTCATCCTTATCTTCCCCAGATTTCTCCAGGTACCCATTTAGAGCTGGGTTGACTCTGGCTGAGATACGGAGTCACATCACTGACCGCCGTCCCAAACCAAATAACTGGCTTCGCCAGGGATTGAACCCGTGCCCATTGGAAAAAGGATTTCCAAACCAGTGCTCCAACCACTTAGCCAGAACTTGACACTGCTCGAAGTACAAACCGGTTTCAGTAAAGCGCGAATACCGTTCTTGCCTTTAGAAGGTTTAGGGAATGGTAGCCATAATCCTATTTGTGGAAATTTCTCTTCGTATTAAGTTTCATTTGATTATTCATTTAAATTCGTGTTTGTTATAGGATTAAATAAAAAAAACAAGTTTTTTCAACTGAAAGTAAGGAGTGACATCAAAACTTAAAACGCACAGAAATTACTTCGTATATGAAAGAGGCTGCTTCCTCATCAACGCCCCGCTCTTTACGCTAAAGTTTGACTCTTTCTCTCTAAAGTTCAGTAAGGAGTGACATCAAAACTTAAAACGCACAGAAATTACTTCGTATATGAAAGAGGCTGCTTCCTCATCAACGCCCCGCTCTTTACGCTAAAGTTTGACTCTTTCTCTCAATTCTTCTTTCTAAAACAGTAAAAAACTTTAGCGTAAAGAGCGGGGCGTTGATGAGGAAGCAGCCTCTTTCATATACGAAGTAATTTCTGTGCGTTTTAAGTTTTGATGTCACTCCTTACTTTCAGTTGAAAAAACTTGTTTTTTTTATTTAATTTCTGAACGTTTTTGAATCAATCCATGTTTTGATTTTGGCTCTCCGCAGAGGAATAATCAAAACGAAATTTGCATATTTTTTTTTTGGCTCAATGGCTTTCTCATAATTTTGATCGAATGATTTTGAGAAAAAAAGAGCGGGGGACGAAGCCTAGTTGCCCCCCGATTTTTTGGTTAATTAAAAAGGCAACTAGAACTTTTAATTTTTTACGAATCTTTTTATTGGTAAAAGATTTACGTAACTTATAAATTAGCTTACGTAAAGAACTTTTGTATTCTCATGTTTTTATTACATATATGAGGGGATTCGCCCCATCGTCAGTACCTCCCTCTTTACACTAAAGCTTAAATTGTATCCCAATTCATTAAGAATGACCCCCTGAATCACAAAAGCCGTAGAATAAGTAGTTGAAATTACCGAAAATACTTTAGCGTACAGAGCGAGGTATTAGAAGGAGGTGAGCCCCTCATATGGGTAATAATTTCGGTTTGTTTTAAGTTTTATTGCTGTTCCTTACTTCCAGCTGAAAAAGCTTTTTCACTTTTATTTTTTAATTGTTTTTTTTTTTAAATAATGCTAGTAAATCCTGCTCTCCCTTCATGGAAATTTTCTTCTCCCATTACAAATTCTCGAAGGAAAGTTCCCCCAGCATATCCCCCTCTTCTCAACCCCTCCCCCAAACCAAAAAAATCCTCCTGAAAACGCCTGTATACTTCCCAATAACCATTACTATATGTAAGCACAGGTCAAAGTTTGTAACTTGTTGCCCCTCCCACGGGGACTGTGGGGGAGTAAGTCGTCCCCAAAGACATAGTTATAAGGTTTTTCGACTACGCTGAATAAAATGGCTATCTCAGAATTTTGATCCGTTGACTTTGGAAAAATAATTGGCGTGGGAGGGGGCCTAGGTGCCCTCCAATTTTTTGGTCACTTAAAAAGGGCACTAGAACTTTTCATTTCCGTTAGAATGAGCCCTCTTGCAACATTCTAGGACAACTGGGTCGATACGATCACCCCTGGGGAAAAAAAAAAAAAAAAAAAAAAAAAAACAAATAAACACGCATCCGTGATCTGCCTTCTGGCAAAAAATGCAAAATTCCACATTTTTGTAGATAGGAGCTCGAAACTTCTACAGTAGGGTTTTCTGATACGCTGAATCTGATGGTGTGATTTTCGTTAAGATTCTATGACTTTTAGGGGGCGTTTCCCCCTATTTTCTAAAATAACGCAAATTTTCTCAGGCTCGTAACTTTTGATGGGTAAGACAAAACTTGATGAAACTTATATATTTAAAACCAGCATTAAAATGCGATTCTTTTGATGGAGCTATTGGTATCAAAATTCCATTTTTTAGAGTTTTGGTTACTATTGAGCCGGGTCGCTCCTTACTACGGTTCGTTACCACGAACTGTTTGATTCGTCTGTACATGCATAGCAGAATCTTTATCATTTTTTTTTATTTTTTTTTTTGGATTATTCATTTTAATTTCTGTTCGTTCTGGGTTTCATTTTCATTGATAAAGATTTTTTGTTCGTTTTAATTTTTAGCCATTTTTACCTGTTTTTAGATTTTAATGCGATTCCTTACTTAAAAAAAATCTTTTTGGTGACGTCTTTTAGATTAATATTAACCTACAATAGGAAAGCAACTCATAATAAATAAAATAGTTAGGAAGACATTTTCTTGCCTCATAATTGCTCATAAATTCAGAAAATAACCCAGATGAATTATTGATTTGCCAAAATCCAGGGTAAAGGTGTTTCGTTTACCAAGCTATTATTTCTTTGAGGAACGTCATTCCTCAAGATCCATCTCCAGCGCTGTTTTTGACCACATTTCTTGGCGTGCAAAATCTCAAGTAGTATATACCTGGAGAATTTTCAGCAAGACAGTAAGTCAGTAACACAAAAGTTTATCTTTTTGGATTTTTTTTTCTGTTGATTTCTCTATTTGGTACTTTACATCTGAGCACCTCCTTCGAAATGACTAAATTTTTGTATTCTTTAACAAATGGCAATGTTTGTCGCTTTCCAACTAAAATATTACCGGTGTTTTTTTTTATGAAAGGGAATTCCTTGCATTTATCCTTCTAATTAATTTGCCATGCTACTTGTGCTTGAAGCCTTATTTTTTAATATCTTCAAAGCTATCTTTAAGCCCATTGCATTAAATAAATCATACTTCACTTTTGAAAGAACAAAAATCCACTTTTCACTTCTTATATTATATGCTTCAACTTTATTACTGACAAAACTTCTCAGAAGTTCTGCCCACCTCTCCTTAAGAATCTATTCATTAATATTAATCACCCGTCTCATTTACTACTCACTACTACTGTTACTACTCACTACTCATATACAACTAGGACTAACAATTCATCGCAACACCAAACCTACTTGCGTTTTCCGCTTCGGTAGTGTAAGTATGACAATAAAAAAAAAAGAACATAAATACGATTCTAGTTTAGAAATAATTTAGGTGATATGTATTCAAAATTGAAACTCAAATGGTATCTCCAACTATCTTTCTGATCTTCTGTCTCAATATTTTCTTGCTAACCATATGAAAAACAAAGTTTTTGCTAATTTAGGAAAGTAAATAATATCTCTCTTTACTGAAGACAACGTAAACCAAAGCCTGGTAAATGCTGGTGAAGTATCTGTCCGGGCATTTTTGCTAAAATGCTGACTTTTGATTGCTTGCACCATTAGTTTTTCTGACATTCAGGCTTGTGTCTAAGGGATTCACAAATAAAACTATCCACCGAGGCATTCATATAGGGGGTCTAAAATAAGAACAATGTGTTAATACCGTTGAATATCCAAGTATTTTCTTAAGTTGCTATTTTTGTGTCAACTATAGCTGTGATGTGTTCTAATATATTTTTGGACAAAATCTCGGATTGGCACGTAGCTTTTACATGAATTGGCTGAAACTCTGCTTCAGGAGTTCCAAGTTGACACTGTGGGAATTATATCTGCTAGAAGACTGTTTCACATAGCAACTAGCCTAGGTGAAGCTCTTCGGGTAAATGTCCCTGATTACAAGTTTACTAATTAAAGTAATTCATGCAAATGAGGTCGTGACAGGTTCCCCTTGTTGCTTGAACTTTGACACTGGTCGTGTTGGAAACTTCTACATCATAAATTTCTTGATATCCGATTTTGTTTCTATAACAAATTACTTTTGCCATGTGACTAGTATTTGTTTAAGTACTATAAGTAAAAGTTGACACGCTCACAAATTGATTTCACATTCGCCTGACAGAAAAAAGGTTTGTGATAATGTTACCAGAAGTTGACATCCTCACAGATTGGTTCTATAATCACCTGGGTGAAGATATGTAAGTATCCTGATTTCTATAGTATATTAAACAAAACAAAAACAAGTTTTTTTAAACAAGTTTATTCTCTTCGAATGCACATCAAGTTCGTCCATTGGAAAAAGGATTTCCAAACCAGTGCACCAACCACTTAGCCAGAACTTGATGTGCATTCAAAGAGAATGTCTGGCAAGGTTTCTTTAGTTAAGTTGCAGAGTCTATAGTTAGGGTCACTATGTTGCTTCCATCTGTATTCTTCTCTTCTGTGTATTACTGCTAAGCTTGGAAAATTGGAATCAGAGCAGGAAGAGGCTTTCCATAAGAATAGAGGTTTCTAACTGCATCTCTAAGTACGATTGAATACTTTCGAGCAAGTTGTGGGTTGATTGACTTTGCTACCCCTTACGCAAGACTGTCCACTTTTTTGTTCTAGTGGATGCCTACATGGCTAGGAATATGCTGGAAAGCCACTGACTTGTGTTTAGATATAGTAATGGTTACTGGGAAGTGTACAGACGTTTTCAGGGGGATATTTTTGATTTGGGAGGAAAAGCTGGGGGGTTACGTGGGAGGATCTTTCGATGGAGGAACTTCTCATGGGGGAAGAGACTTTCAATGAAGGGGGCACAGGATTTTCAAGCATCATTTAAAAAAAATAATGAAAAAATAAATATGAAAACTTTTTTTCTACTGAGAGGGAGGAGCAGCATTAAAACTTAAAACGAGCAGAAATTATTACGCATATGAGGGATTTACCTCCTCGTAATACCTCTCTCTTTACGCTTAAGTTTTTTAGTAATTTCAACTATTTATTCTACGGCCTTTGTGATCCAGGGTTCATTCTTAAGGAATTGGGACAAAATTTAAGCTTTATTGTAAAGAGTTAGGTATCGACGAGGGGTGAACCCCTTCAAATACGCAATAAAAACACACGAATATAAAAGTTTGTTACGTAAGTTAATTCGTAAGTTACGTATATTTTTTACTAATGAAATCGTTCGGAAAAAAATAAAAAGTTCTAGTTGCCTTTTTAAGTAATCAGAAAATTGGAGGGCAACTGGGCTTCTTCCCTCGCTCCTTTTTTCTCTAAATCTTCCGATTAAAATTATGAGAAAGCCATTTAGCCAAAAAATTAATATGCAAATTTCGGTTTAATTATTTTTGTGCGGAGAGCCAAGATCAAAACATATATTAATTCAAAAACGTCCAGAAATTAAATAATAAAAACAAGTTTTTTTAAATGAAAGTAAGGAGCGACATTAAAACTTAAAACGAACAGCAGTTACTCCGTATATGAAAGGGGCTTTTCCTCCTCAACGCCCCGCTCTTTATGCTAAAGTTTTTTACTGTTTTAAAAAGTAGAGTTAAGAGAAAGAGTCAAACTTTAGCGCAAAGAACGAGGCGTTGAGGAGGAAAAGTCCCTTTTATATTCGGAGTAGTTGCTGTTCGTGTTAAGTTTTAATGTCGCTCCTTGCTTTCATTTAAAAAAACTTTGTTTTTTTTGTTTAATATACTATAGAAATCAGAATACTTACATACCTTCACCCAGGTGATTATAGAACCAATCTGTGAGGATGTCAACTTCTGGTAACATTGTCACAAACCTTTTTTCAGTCAGGCGAATGTGAAATCAATTTGTGAGCGTGTCAACTTTTACTTATAGTACTTAAACAAATTCTAGTCACATGGCAAAAGTAATTTGTTATAGAAACAAAATCGGATATCAAGAAATTTATGATGTAGAAGTTTCCAACACGACCAGTGTCAAAGTTCAAGCAACAAGGGGAACCTGTCACGACCTCATTTGCATGAGTTACTTTCATCAGTAAACTTGTAATCAGGGACATTTACCCGAAGAGCTTCACCTAGGCTAGTTGCTATGTGAAACAGTCTTCTAGCAGATATAATTCCCACAGTGTCAACTTGGAACTCCTGAATCAGAGTTTCAGCCAATTCATGTAAAAGCTACGTGCCAATCGGAGATTTTGTCAAAAAAATATATTAGAACACATCACAGCTATAGTTGACACAAAAATTTAGACCCCCTATATGACTGCCTCGGTGGATAGTTTTATTTGTGAATCCCTTAGAAACAAGCCTGAATGTCAGAAAAACTAATGATGCAAGCAATCAAAAGTCAGCATTTTAGCAAAAATCCCCGGACAGATGCTTCACCAGCATTTACCAGGCTCTGGTTTACGTTCTCTTCAGTAAAGAGAGATCTTATTTACTTTCCTACATTAGCAAAAACTTTGTTTTTCACATGGTTAGCAAGAAAATATTGAGACAGAAGATCAGAAAGATAGTTGGAGATACCCTTTAAATTTCAATTATGAATACATATCACCTAAATTATTTCTAAACTAGAATCGTATTTATGTTCTTTTTTTATCGTCATACTTGCACTATCGAAGCGGAAACCGCAAGTAGGTTTGGTGTTGCGATAAACTGTTAGTCCTAGTTGTATATGAGTAGTGAGTATATGGTAAGTGTAAGTAGTGGGTAGTAATAGTAGTAGTGAGTAGTAAATGAGACGGGTGACAAATATTAATGAATAGATTCTTAAGGAGAGATGGGCAGAACTTCAGAGAAGTTTTGTCTGTGATAAAGTTGAAGCATATAATATAAGAAATGAACAGTGGGTTTTTGTTCTTTCAAAAGTGAAGTATGATTTATTTAATGCAATGGGCTTAAAGATAGTTTTGAAAAGATTAAAAAATAAGGCTTCAAGCACAAGTAGCATGGCAAATTAATTTCTGAAATATAATGGTGATAAGGTTAGAAATAAAATTCCAAATTTATGAGAGTGATTTTTGGTAACGCAGAAGTACCTAGTAATCCTAGGAAAACTATGGTTAAGTTCTTTTATAAGAAACGTGATTAAAGCGAATGAAAGGCATTTGCTTGAGTCTTGTTTGAAAAAAGTTGCTTTGCAATATATTATTATAATACATTATATTATTGCAATTAAACAGTAATATATTATATATTATAATATACTAGGATAATCTATTATGATATACTATTATAATAGGTTCTTGTTGGAGTAATGCCCGCACCTCAGCAAATTCACATCTGCCGATAGAAACACAATATACATGAAGGGTTTGTGTAACACTTGATTTTAATGTCATAATTGCACTACTGAAGCGGACAGTTTAAGTGGAAGGATCATGGTCTGAACGCCAATTTCTTCCCCACGTCTTTACATTTTACTCCAGATAGATAAACTGTTTTTCTTCTTCTTTTACTGATTAGAGATGCTTCTCGACTACAAAGGCCATCGTATCATTCCCCTGGGGTCAAAAACCTGGGCCCGTGTCTCCAGGAGCAGATCGATTGATTGTGCCACCATACGATGAGGCCCCTGTTGTAAGCTTAAATCTTTCAACTTTCAAAAAAATTACGCCTTAAATCTTCGATCTGATTGGTCATTTATAAATTTTGAGTTTACAAGCTCCGATCCTATATCAATTTTAAATTCTTCGGTCAACCTGCCTGAGACTCTTGGCAGGCGTAACTTGGATAACAAACCGTGTATTGGTCTAATAAGAGAGGCACCCGCATACTTCCACCGTTTACCCAAACCAAATTAATCAAACACTTGGAAAACTATAGGTTCTGTCACTATAGGTATAGGTCACTATAGGTACTGCCCTAGTAATGATGCATGGACAGATAATAGATAGAAATATCTATTAAAAAATGAACTAACCTACCTCCTTTTATACAATCCTAATAAGGGGGGGGGGATTAATACCAGGTTTTTTTCAATCAATTGGACTATCTGTCTTGGCTTTTTCTACAATTAGCCATGGCTTGATGCCCACAACTATTCCACAACTATTCCACAGCTATACCGGTAATAGGTGACGCTGTAGTCGAGATTAATTTTTAAGTTTTTTTATTAGTCGTTGAAATAACAGAGGGGGAAAAATAGAAAGTTTTGGGAAAAGAATAGTGTGGTTGTGAGATTAGGTAAGGAAGAGTGAGCATAATTTTTTCAAATTATCAGCAAAAATCTGAATAACCAGACACCATTTGTTCCGAGTTTTCTAAATTCTAAACAAATATTTGATCCAGCTGACATAAAAAGATTTAGTGAAAGTCTGTATGGAGTACCGTATAAGTACAATTGCATAGTTTTTACAATAAACAACAGTTAGTGGTAACGAACTGTAGTAAGGAGCGACCCGGCTCAATAGTAACCAAAACTTTAAAAAATGGAATTTTGATGCCAACAGTTACATCAAAAGAATCGCATTTTAATACTGATCTTAAATATATATGTTTCATCAATAATGGTCTTACCCGTCAAAAGTTACGAGATTAAGAAAATTTGCCTCATTTTAGAAAATAGGGGGAAATGCCCCCTAAAAGTCATACGATCTTAACGAAAAACACACCATCAGATTCAGCGTATCAGAGAACCTTATTATAGAAGTTTCAAGCCCCTATCTACAACAATGTGGAATTTCGCATTGTTGTATCACGGATGCGTGTTTATTTGTTTTTTTGTTGTTTTTTTTTTCCCAGGGGTGATCGTATTGACTCAGTGGTCCTAGAATGTCGCGAAAGGGCTCATTCTTACGGAAATTAAAAGTTCTAGTGCCCTTTTTAAGTGACTAAAAAATTGGAGGACACCTAGGCCCCCTTCCACGCTCAATTTTATCCCAAAAGTCACCGGATCAAAATTCTGAGATAGCCATTTTATTCACCATAGTCAAAAAACCCAATAACTATGTCTTTGGGAACGACTTACTCCCCCGCAGTCCCCGTGGGAGGGGCTGCAAGTTACAAACTTTGACCTGTGTTTACATATAGTAATGGTTACTGGGATGTGTACAGACGTTTTCAGGAGGATTTTTTGGTTTGGGGGGAGTTGAGGGGGGAGGTTACGTGGGAGGATCCTTCCATGGAGTAAATTCTCATGAGGGAAGAGACTTTCAATGGAGGGGGCGCAGGATTTATTAAAAAAAATAATGCAAAAATAAATATGAAAAGTTTTCTCTACTGAAAGTGAGGAGCAGCATTAAAACTTAAAATGAATAGAAATTATTACGCATATGAGGGGTTCACCTCCTCATAATACCTCGCTCTTTACGCTAAAGTATTTTTAGTAATTTCAACTATTTATGCTACGGCCTTTGTGATTCAGGGGTCATTATTAAGGAATTGGAACAAAATTTAAGCTTTAGTGTAAAGAGCGAGGTATCGACGAGGGGTGAGCCCCCTCATATACGCAATAAAAACATACGAATAAAGAAGTTCGCTACGTAAGTTAATTCGTAAGTTACGTATATTTTTTACTCATGAAAACGTTCGTGAAAAATAAAAAGTTATAGTTGCCTTTTTAAGTAATCAAAAAATTGGAGGGCAACTAGGCCTCCTCTCTCGCTCCTTTTTTCTCAATCTTCCGATTAAAACTATGAAAAAGCCATTTAGCCCAAAAAAATTAATATGCAAATTTCGTTTTAATTATTTATGCGCGGAGAGCCAAGATAAAAAAAATGCATTAATTCAAAAACGTCCAGAAATTAAACAAAAAAAAACAAGTTTTTTAAATGAAAGTAAGGAGCGACGTTTTAATGTCGCTCCTTACTTTCATTTAAAAAAACTTTTTTTTGTTTAATTTAATGTAGGAAGCAAGACTAGTGGAATCAGAGCCAAGGTGGGTGGTGTCAAACTCCTGTACATAAAGATCATTTTCATGGACTTTTTTCTAAGGAGAGGAGCCAACTAAAAGGTAAAATTCTCTTGTACATAAATTTCGCAGGTACTTCCAGTGTCCTTCTAAATGAGATTGTTACGAAAGTAGTTGATTTTTGACAATTTAAAGAATTCAGGACACAAAAACAATCGACACAAAATTCAGGACACAAAAACAATAATAATATACGGATGTTTGCGGAGGTTGGATAGAATTCTTAGGTCACGCAATTTATCTGGTTTTATATTGGCGGGAGGATTGGCCTTTTTTTTATTACTGTAAAGTGTATCAATAAGACAAGCCCTAACTTCGTCTGGGTTGGAAATAGATGAATAAAATTTGTACAAAGAAGACTCTAAAGATGAAATCAAATCCGCCACAGGAACTTGTTTTGGAAGAAAAGAGAATTTTGGACCTTTTTCGAGAGTTTGAATTTCCAATAGTTCAAGCGTTCTAGAGGACAAATTAACCACAGCCGGTCCAGGAGTGAATCTTGGAGCATAAATAGGGGTATTTATTGATGTTTCATTTCGTAAGTTTTCCAATTATATATATATATATATATATATATATATATATATATATATATATATATATATATATATATATATATATATATATATATATATATATCAGTTATACAATTTTTCATAAATCAGTATTGCTGAGGACGGCCCTTGGACACAGGGCCGAAATATTCATTCTAATTTGTTTCCCACTGTCCTGCGAAATTCCCTATTGTTCTTCCTGTTTTTGGTGTTTGTGATGGAAAGGCAGTGTGGTCTTCATCGCTATTTAAACTAAAAGTCATGGTTGTGACTGGGGTCAAGTATGACTCTGAAACATAGGCGTTTGGAAAGGAGAAGAAAGATGTGCTGGATGTTGTCCAGAGGAATGGTTTAAAGACAGTTTTAAATGCTTGTTTAAATGACCTTATATAAGACTACTATGCTATGCAAAACTATCGCCCTTTCTTAAACTAAAATAAAAATAACCGCTTAGGTCAAGTTTTACGCATAAATGATGATATAATACATAGATAGAGCATTCCAGCAATCTATCTGGGCAAACCAAGAGCAGCACTTTATCAAATAGAGCTAGAAGAAGTAATGACAAAATATTTTAAGACAGTAGAAACTTCACGAGAGTTATTAAAGTGTGATGTTCTGAACGGGGTGCGGTGAAAGAGGATCGTGGGTAGCTATGTTGGCCTCACGCTGTTTTCCACTACAATAAATAGTGAGTAGTATGGCAGTTTTGAGCTCACGGCTTCTGCTTAAGAGTGTCTCCCTTTCAATGCATGAAAACATTGTAGAGTTTATTTACAGAAAAAAAAACAGTGTCTGCTGAGAACCTTAAAATAAATATACATCAGCTTTGGCACGCACAAAGATTTCGTATAGAAAAGGGCCCAGTGTTGTTGCTTGTTTTTCTTAGAGGGCATAACTTAAGAAAATTGTTAGAAACAGCCAAATCATCTTGCAAAGACAAGACATTATAGAAAAAAACTATATTCTAGGTAATATACAAGTCCCAAGAACTTCCCTCCCCCCAAAGTACCTTTATTTTCCTCTCGTTTATTATCATAATTTTATTGCGTAAATTAGAATTTCTTATTGCGTAAATAGAATTTCATTCCTTTATATGTCTTCTACAAACATATACCCTTTGCATCTGGCCAATGACCGCTCAATCTTGTTATATTTATAATTGACAACAAATATAATTTACTCACATAGCCTTAAAAGGGGCTTGAAAAATCAAGCCATTCGAGTGATCAAGGGTGACAGCCTTATAAATCCGTTCACTGAATTTAGAAGAGTTTTGGTGGGGCGCCCTTGTCAGATTACCTTAGATATATGCAGAGACTTATAACCAGAGATGTCATGAAATAGCTTCATTTAGACGATCTGTCAGCAAAATTAAACTTTAGGTAACGTCTTTGAACTGCTTTAAAAGGTGTTTCATTTCACAGAAAAGCTGCGAAGATATACGGCACATCAGCAGCATATAAGCAAGATTAATTGCTGGTGCAGTAAACAAAAAACACACTTTTTTGACTGACATAACTTCTTTTTCGCTCTTGGAACATACCATCAACTATCAAACTCATACTTGCTGATCAACGATATGATGTAACATGGGTTTTAACTTCAAAAGGACTCAGCATGCATTTTTTGCATAGAGATGAGAGATTATGTATGTTATGACTGTTATAATTTTTTTTTAATAAACCCGAATAAACCCGAATAAACCCGAATGAAAGAAATTAATGGTGCAAGTTTCCAAAATGACTAGAAATTTTTACTTTCTGGGGTTCAAAAGGTTGTTTTTATTTTGTTCGTTTTTTTGGAAGATCCGAGCCAACAGAAGGGGGGAATAAAATAAACATAACTCAATAGATATAAATTATGCTGCTTTATAAGGTACGCACACGGGACTTTTGTTATGATATTTAGGGGTGAGGGCACAAATTTGAAAAAGTAGATGAACTGTGCAGAGAATACAATAAAGTTATAGGGAGAATAAAATAATTTGAGACCTGAGGCGGTCGCGGACCCAAACGCCTTTCCTTTCATTGTATATCCCTGAACTGGGAATTTATTTAAATCCAGCCTTTTGTAACAGATCTTTAATAGAGTTGACAAGTCAACTTACACACGGAAGCCGAGTCTATTTTACCATGGGTGTAACTAAAGACATGAATTCAGGGTGACTACAGACCCAAACCATCCCTCCTCTCCAAAAACTGGTAATATAGGTTTTGTAAAAAAAAAGAAAAAAACGAAAAAAAAACGAAGATCGCAATAACTATGTTGGTCCCAATTTTAAATTGTGTCCGTCTTTTGCAAAGGAGACCATAATGTATCAGGGATACATACCTTGTGCTCAGAAAAAATGGTCTTAACAAGATTTCAGGGTTGACATGGAAAAAGAAAAGTTGCTTACCAACATTAAATCCTAGTTGCAATCCACCAAGCCCCGTTGCGACGCCCTGTGAAAAGAGAGTCGAAACTAGGACAAACAGTCCCCATAGAGTATCCATTGACGACCGGCCAGGTCATTGTGAACCCATCTTTGCACTGCTAGAACCCGCGGCAAGTCTTTGAAATGTGAAAGCTGCTTTTGCTACGATTCGCTCAACCTACGCTTGAACACTTTTCTTTCTCCGCTCAAGCGCCAACTAAGGTCTTGTATCAGTTCGCGGGGGAAACCAGCTGAGATTCACCTCTCATCGATCGAACCACACTTCTGCTCCTAGAAAGATATTAAAGACAGTGTTTTCATTCATGGGAATCTCCGGTAAACTTCGGACAACAGAGCAACAGGGGCTATTCGTTCCAGCTTTATAAAAAATTAAGCTTCTCACTTGGTTAAAGCTTAATTACAAGGACAAAGATTCAAGGGTATAATCTTTGTTATGTTTCGGAGGAGATCCAGCTCACTTAGGGGGAGGGTTTAAATGAGGCGAATTTTCTTGTAGTATCCTTGAACACATATATATCCCCATGCCAAAATTCAAAGTGCATATCTCATATTTTCATAACTGTAAAACAATTTGCGATTCAGTCTAATCAGAGATGATCATCCCTAATAAAATTAAGCAGAAAAAAAAAGTTTTTTTCTACTGGAAGTAAGGAAAAACATTAAACTTAAAATAAGCATAAATTATTCCGTATTATGAACGGGGTTCCCCTCTCCTCAATGCCTCTTTTTTACGCCAAAATTTGATTTTTTGTTACCAAATAGTTCGTGGTAACGAACTGTAAGTAAGCAGCGACTTGGCTTAATAGTAACCGATACTCTAAGAAACGAAATTTAATAACAATAAATACATTGAGAGAACCTACTTATTATCCTGATTTAAAATGTATAAGATTCATCAACTTTAGTGTTACCTACAACCCCTAAAATTCAACAAACCCTAAAATTCACAGATTCCTCATGAAAATCAGACCATTGAATTCAGCATACCCATGAACCTACTGTAGAAGTTTCAAGCTCCTATGCACGAAAATGAGAAATTTTATTATTTTTGCCAGAAGACAGATTACGGATACGTGTTTTTTTGTTTTTTTCGTGAGTGAGTGTTCTTTTTTAGGGGTATTCGTACTGAAATAATGGTCCTAGAAGATCGTGAAAGTGTCCATTCGAACGCAAATTAAAAGTTCTAGTGCCCTTTTAAGTGAAAAAAGATTAGAGGGCAACTGGCGCCACTACCACGCCCTCTTTTCCCAAAATTTATCTGATAAAATTTTGAGATAGGCACTTTGTTCAGTATAGTTGAAATATCAAATAACTATGTCCTTACGGGTAAAATGACCCCCCATGGTCGGTGGGGAAAGGCCTGCAAGCTATGAAATTTGCCTATTGTTAAAGTATAGCATTTGTTATTGGGAAACATACAGACATTTTTCGGGGGGGAGGTGCCTAGGGTGGATGAAAAGGTGACGTTGGGTAACGAAAAGATTGATCAGGTAGGCAGCCTCAGTTACCTTGGTAGTATTATTAGTAAAGACATTGGGAGCAGTTAAGATGTTAAATGTAGGACAACCAAGACTCAGGTTGTTTTTTCAGGATTAAAAAAAAGGTTAGAAGAATAGGAAGATAAGTCTGCAAACCAAGGTTAGAATATTGGAAGGTACAGTGATGGCAGTGGTCAAATATGGCTCTGAAGCATGGGCACTCCGAAAAGTGGATGAAGGTTTACTAGATGTTTTCCAGAGAAATTGCCTACGGGTTGTTCTGGGCACCAGGCTGACCGATCGTAATTCAAACATTAGGCTGTATGAAAAGTGTGGTTCAATCCCGCTTTCTAGGACTATAATTGAAAAAAGGTTGAGATGGTTAGGGCACGTTCTGCGGATGAAGGATGACGGATTGTCGAATATTGTCCTTTTTGGCCTACCGTCTAGGAGAAACGGAAAGGTCAACCTTGTCTGGGCCGCGAGGATGTCATAAAGAAATATTTAAAGGATATCATAAAGAAATATTTAAGTTATTAGTAGTAGTAGTAGTTAGTAGCAACGATTCTTTGGAGTAAAACAAAATGAAAATATTGAAAAACTGATAAAACTTGTTATTAATAAGACATGTGAAAAAAAAATTTGTACCAATAATAATAAAAATTCGAACATTTCGGCCTCACATCCAGTAGCCACAATGGGCTGGGAAATAACAAAGTTATCTGAAACAAGGTGTACAAAAGAAGATTAGAAAAAACGCACAAAGGCTAAAAGAAAGGTGAGAAAGTAACAAAATATTATTTTCCTCAGAGATATTTAAGAAATCAGGTATTAGTTGGGTTATCAGAGATAGATAAAGATATCGGTTAAGGCTACACTGCCTTGCTAATTATGATATATTAACTGGAATGCCATATTGGACTTCATTTATTTAGATGTGAGTTTTTCTTTGGTTTTATATAGTTTTTGTATTACGTTTATGTTTTTTCATGTTTTTCTGACTCTTATTTTGGATGTTTATTTAAGCTTCGTTTTCAGTTTTTAATTTTTTTTTCGTTGATACGGCTTCTTGAAGCAAAAATATTCGGACTTTAATTATATCTAGTACCAAACAACTTTTTTTGTTCTTTTCACGGTCTTATTGAAAAATTGTACCTGTTAAAATTTTTGTGTCTGCAGCCAAAAATTTTCGAATTGTTCAGAATGGCAGGAAACTCCTACCACTAGTCTGTCGCTATTTACTGCCTATTTTCTATGCCTATAATTAAACCCTTGTCTACGTTTAGACCATGTAAGGCTGCAGACATGAAACAATCAGCCGTCGATGGCAGTGGATATAGGGGAGTCAATCCCGAAAATTTAGAAGAAGGGGGAGGGGTAATGTCTTATTCAGAATCTAGTGGGGAAATATTGTTGTCTATTTCAGTGAAAAATGCCAAAGAAAAAGTCTTTACTTGTGAAATGTCAAAAAAGCAGTTTTTCAAATCTCATGGGATGGGGTAGAAGAATTCTAGGGGAGTTTGGAGACTTCAGATTATAGAAGCGATTAAAAATTTCAAGGAATGCAGGGGATTATTACTATGTAGACTTAGTCAAAATGGATGTCAATGTGCTATTCTTGTTAGAGCCATTTCCTTGTAGCCTATAATGGTTATATAATACTAGCAACTAGCTAACTAGCGACAACTAGCTAAAATAACAGTGAAGTTCATGCTTTGTTCTTATCAGTACTTCATTAAATGGGGTTTTATTGGCACCTTCACTTTTATGGACGGTTTTATTGCTATTTAGCTAAGTCCGCGGGCTTCAATTAGGGGAGGGACAGGGTAGAAGAGGCTAAAATAACAGCAAAAGTCAAGCTTCGTTCTTATCAGTACGTCATTGAGTGTGGTTGTATTGGCACCATAACTCTTATAGTTGATTTTATTGGTAATTTTCTAAGTCAGAGGGCTTCAATTAAGGGAGGAACAAGGGGCAGGAACTCCCCTATAGTTTATTTCCCATCAAAAAGGTTTGACCCTTTCCCCTAGACTTTTGCGTGCCCTGAACTTTTTAAAAAGCCATTTTTTGAATTTTTCATTGAAAATTACTTTTTGTGTTGTCCATGGAAAAATTGCCCCTCCCTCCTCCCACCTATGTTCTTGTGAATTGGTGCCACTTTCCAAGTCGTCAGAATTTTTTTTATTCTTGTGTCCGTTTTTTTCTTACACATGGTCTGCCAATTTTTTTTTTTTTTTTTTTTTTTTTTTTTTTTTTTTTTTTTTTTTTTTTTTTTTTTTTTTTTTTTTTTTTTTACAATGGCGGCAGAAAATTTTTCGTGCAAGAGCTTTTTAAGGCCAGGCGTGTTAGAAATGAATGAGCACATAAGGGAGTTTAGAAAAATAGTATTATAGAACTAAACAAAGTGTAAATACACTTCAAAGCGCATTCTCAGTAGCATTAAAAAGCGTTAGGTTAGTGATATATAGGCAAAAATTTAGTTTCTATTTAGAAGGAGGTTGTTCTAACAAAATTACCGTTTTCAAATGGCATTAGAGGTTAATATCTTTTTTTAAAATGATTAGTACCAAATGGATCTTCCTGAAGTGTTTCATTTTTTGATAAAATTAAAGCTGGTGCTTCACTATCCGGGTTGGGTCTCAATGGATCCAAAGTCAGGGTAGCAATTACTAATCTCCCTATACAAGAAGTTTAAAGGTGCATAAGATCGAGCATGGTGATTGCTGATTTTGGAGCTAAGAGGAACCAATTTAGTAATGTAGACGACATGATAGCACGTTTGATGGGTATACCAATGCGATCCCTACCTACTTCAAAATACTGTTTTCATATGTAAAATAGACCCAATATATATATATATATATATATATATATATATATATATATATATATATATATATATATATATATATATATATATATATATATATATATATATATATATATATATATATATATATATATATATATATATATATATATATATATATATATATATATTTATATAAATATATATATATATATATATATATATATATATATATATATATATATATATATATATATATATATATATATATATATATATATATATATATATATATATATATATATATATATATATATATATATATATATACATGTGTGTGTGTGTGTGTGTGTGTGTGTGTGTGTGTGTGTAAAAAGGTAAAGGATGAGGTAAAGGATACGGCATTGGACTTACAGTCCGTACCGGCGGTGCTGATCTCCGTTTCTTGGCCCTTCAGCCAGGAAGTGCAATGGGGGGTTGGGGGCCAGCCATCCTGTGCTTTCGCACACCCTTCCTGATTACCTTCCCCAGATTTCTCCAGGTACCCATTTAGAGCTGGGTCGACTCTTGCTAAGCTTACAGAGTCACACCACTGACCCCCGTCCCAAACTGAAGAATTGGATACACTGGGACTCGAACCCGCGTCCTCTCAGACGAAGGATCCCGAATCCAGCGCACCATATATATATATATATATATATATATATATATATATATATATATATATATATATATATATATATATATATATATATATATATATATATATATATATATATATATATATATATATATATATATATATGTATATATATATATATATATATATATATATATATATATATATATATATATATATATATATATATATATATAGACGAAAGAAAAGAAATAAATATTGATTCAAGTAATATCTTACACCCCCCCCTTCATCAAAAATGAGAAACATAAAGCCATAAAAATAAAACATTTGTGTGCTACAAAGCGTATGTGCTTGTTCTAACCAAGGAAAAATGCACAGAAAAATTTTACTCCACCTATAAGAACCCAATTAAAAGAAATTGTCAGGGCTGACATCCAGTTTATTGGATTATTTGACAAACTGCTACCCCGTTTTAGATCCAAAAGAGCACCGACCCGGGTACCAAAGACCCAACTTGTGAGATACTTTATTTTTTATAACAAACTTAAATTTTGCAAATAAATTGGATGCGAATAAAAGTTACGAGGGCCCAGTAATATGTTTTGAAAATTTGAAAGGGAAGCGTTCAACACAGCCCCTACAAGATGGTATATATACTAAAAGACATATACTTGCCAGATTTAAAACTTCTGGTGGCGATGTAATCCAGAAGAGGATAAATCCAATGTCTTAGAGGGTTTAAACACTTTTCAGTAGCTTCATTCACAAGTTTTGCACACATTTGAACAACAAATCAGTTAAAGTTAAATGAACTCTGACTATACGGGTGATTAAATCATCCAAAATTCCATTTTTAATAGCACCGTCATAAATTCGGCAGCCAGTTAAATATTTCTAATTTTGAAACCAATAGCCGAAGACAAAGTAGACAAACCGTTGTTTCTACAAAGCCCTAGGAGTAGTTAATTTAATTAATATTGTCAAGGCTTAAACTATAAATTCTTTAAGGGTGGGGGATAGGATTTCACTTCCCACAAATTGCAAACAATTAATATTCATATAATAACAACTACCAAAACTCTATACATCCCTCTATGTGACGGGTGTTACAGGATGTATTATGTTGTTTCACTGACAACATTAATAATTACGCAATACCAGATAACGCATTATTCTAGAAATTCTTGGAAACATATCAGGAAATTTTCTGCGTCCAAAAGTATTTCAAAGTCCCCAAAAATTTTTAGTCCAAAATTTATATGTTCCAAGATAATTCGAAACCCCAAGAAAATCCTTAGTCCCAAAAAATTCTTTCCAAAAAATTGTGTTGAAAAAAACGAAGTTCAAAAAATTAGAGGGGTCATTAGGGTCATGGAGGGGAACACAGGGCCCTGATGAGGGGCATTGGGTTCTGGATGGGAACTTAGGGACTCAAACTCATGCGGGGATGTATCTTATAGGCAACTATAAAATGAGTGATCTCACCTTTAGTTTCTATCAATAACATATCATCAATTTATATCAATAATATCAATATATACCATAGCATTTCATATATATATATATATATATATATATATATATATATATATATATATATATATATATATATATATATATATATATATATATATATATATATATATATATATATATATATATATATATATATATATATATATATATATATATATATATGTTTTTAACTACGTAAAACTTGCGAATATACAACATTCTTTGCTGTCCCATTGTCTGTGCATATAAATAGATTGTCAGGTTTACCCACTCTTGAACATGCAACATATAATGGTCCATGGGAAAACAATCCGTATTCAGATCTATACCTCATGATTCTAATGATTGCCCTTGAGCTTTGTTGATGGTGATTGCTAATCGACCATTCCCTGAGTCGCCATCGTCATTTATATATCCCCCTGTGCACCCCGGCGTCCCCTTTGTAGTTATGTCCCTGTGTCCCGGTCGTCATTTATTTTCCCTGTGTCCCGGTCGTCATTTGTGTCCCGGTGTTCCAGTCTGTGATTTCTCTTTGAGTGTCCCGGGCGTCATTTATATTCCTTGTGTCCCGGTGTCCCGGTCGTCATTTATATCCCCCTGTGCCCCCCGGCGTCCCCATTGTAGTTGTGTCCCTGTGTCCCGGTCGTCATTTATATTCCCTGTGTCCCGGTCGTCATTTGTATCCCGGTGTCCCGGTCTGTATATACATTCGTTTTTTAGTTTTGTTTTTCTCCTTTATTTTTTTCCTTTTTTCTTTTTTTTCTTTTTTAGTTTATTTTGATTTTTAGATTTTTTAGTTTTTTTATTAGTTTTTAGTTTTTTTATAGTTTTTACCATTTTTTTAGTTTTTTTAGTTTTTTTTTTACTTATGTCCTGGTCGTCATTTATACTCCCTGTGTCCCGGTCGTCATTTGTGTCTCGGTGCTTTGTTGATTGCTAATTTATATTATATTTATATTTATATTTTTATATTTATTAATATTTTTTTAGTTTTCTTTTTCTCTTATTTTTCAGTTTTTTCCTTTTTTTTAGTTTTTTCTTTTTTAGTTTTTAGTTTTTTTTGTTTTTTACCTTTTTTTAGTTTTTTTAGTTTTTTTAGTTTTTTAGCTTTTTTAGTTTTTTTATTAGTTTTTAGTTTTTTTTAGTTTTTGCCTTTTTTTAGTTTTTTCAGTTTTTTTTAGTTTTTAGTTTTTTACCTTTTTTTAGTTTTTTTTAGTTTTTTAGCTTTTTTAGTTTTTTTTCTTTTTAGTTTTTTTTTGTAGTTTTTACCTTTTTTAGTTTTTTTTCTTCTTTTGTATTAGTGTGAAATAATTCAGACGTCATATGCGGACAAACACGACGTCACTCGACAGACAGACAGACAGACATAACCCACAAACAACTTATTTTTATATATATTTATTCATATTTTTTTAGTTTTCTTTTTCTCTTTTATTTTTCAGTTTTTTCCTTTTTTTTTAGTTTTTTTCTTTTTTAGTTTTTAGTTTTTTTTAGTTTTTTACCTTTTTTTTAGTTTTTTTTAGTTTTTTTAGTTTTTTAGCTTTTTTAGTTTTTTTATTAGTTTTTATTTTTTTTGTAGTTTTTGCCTTTTTTTATTTTTTTCAGTTTTTTTTTAGTTATTAGATTTTTACCTTTTTTTAGTTTTTTTTAGTTTTTTAGCTTTTTTAGTTTTTTTTTCTTTTTAGTTTTTTTTGTAGTTTTTACCTTTTTTAGTTTTTTTCTTCTTTTGTATTAGTGTGAAATAATTCAGACGTCATATGCGAACAAACATGACGTCACCTGATCCACAGATCCACACACAGACAACTTATTTTTATATATATAGATATATATATATATATATATATATATATATATATATATATATATATATATATATATATATATATATATATGTATATATATATATATATATATATATATATATATATATATATATATATATATATATATATATGTATATATATATATATATATATATATATATATATATATATATATATATATATATATATATATTATATGTATATATATATATATATATATATATATATATATATATATATATATATATATATATGTTTTCCTACATTAGTGATTAATATAGATCAGCACTTGAATGAGGCCTTAACCCTACTCATCCAAACAATCACATAGGTCAAACAGCATAGCCATACACAATCAACCATAAAGAATAATCCATGGACAGGCAGTCGTGTCGTCAGTAAGTATAATCTTCATTTACCAAACATAAAAAAAGAAGGAAATTCTCATAATTTAGTCTTTAATTCCCACTACAACATATTCACTGAATCTATAGAAAACGTTCACGCTTATTTTGTGGTTATTTCTCACACATTTTCTCTATTCGATAACGATGAAAAGCACTACTTCTAGTTCCAGGGTTTTGCCCAAGCCTAAAACGACCAGTTTTCAGGGATTTGGGGATTTGATTTCCATAGCCATAAATTTATCAAAAACTTATATTAAAATAACAAAATTACCAGGTCTCTGAGGCTACTATAAAAGGAGGAAATTTTATGCAAATACGTTTAATCTATTTAAGTGCAATCTAAGCCATATTTCTAAGACTAGAATTGTTTCTGTCCAAATTCAATACATTGATAGAGTTTTGTAATTAACACCTTCCAAAGAGTGTAAAAGTTTATTTTCCCAAACTAAACAAAAGAAAAAAAATGAATTCGAATTGTGAGTTTAATGTCACTAAAAAAAAGTGAAAACATTTAAAATATATTTTTTTTTCATAAAAGAGCAAATCATGTTCTGATCTTGAAAAGGCATGGGGAGTTGGCAGCCCACTCATGTTAATTTCTGTTTGTTTTGAGTTTGACTTGGTTATTTATTGTAATTTCTGTTCGTTTCTGGTTTCATTTATTTATTGATGATGCTTTATGGTAGTTTTACACTTTTACACTTGAAGATTATTTGACTTTATCTCTATGCATTTTTGGTTTAATAGAGCTCTTTACAGTTCTTTAAAAAACTTGATTTGCGAAAAAAGTTGTATAAATCAATATCTGTTCGCTATTTTACGGTGGCCGGCACTTACCCCCAAATACCACCCGCAGAAAATACCCCTTCGGAAAATAACCCCTACCGAAAATCAATCCTCAGAAAATAGCCCCCCCCCCCTGCGACTGGTTAGTTTCAAATCACTTTCGGCTTCTCAATTTTGGATCTAATGAGCGCCCTCCGAAGTTTCTGTGACCATGAGATGGAGGTGTGGATAAAGAAGGAATAGTCCCCCTGCTATGTGAAAAAATTCTCTTTACTTTCATAATAATATGAAAAAAAACTTCGTTTTCTTAAAGAGTTAAAGAGGCTGCGTCCCAAAGTCGAACCTTAAAACGTACAGGAATTAGAAGAGGCAGTTGGGAGGCTGCCGCCCCCCAAACCCCCCACTTTTAAAGATTCTTTTGTACAGGTTTTTTGTACAATACTAAACCCCGCTCTTGGCTTCGGAAAGGCCCTCTTTTAATTAACAAAACAAAAAACCTGCACAAAAGAGTCTTTAAAAGCGGGGGGTTTGGGGGCGGCAGCCCCCCAACTGCCTCTCCTAATTCCTGTACGATTTAAGGTTCGACTTTGGGAAACAGCCTCTTTAACTCTTTAAGAAAACGAAGTTTTTTTCATATTATTTCTGTACGTTTTTCTACAATCCATGGTGGATGTAATTTAATAATTCCTGTACTCCTCGTACTGGAATTAGGACTGCCTCTCTTAATTCCTGTACGTTTTAAGGTTCGACTTTGGGACGCAGCCTCTTTAACTCTTTAAGAAAACGAAGTTTTTTTCATATTTTGTTAAAAAAAAACCGCCCGACAAGGGACTTGAATCCTTGACCTTAGGATTAAAAGTCCCACGCTCTACCGACTGAGCTAACCGGGCATGTTTGAAGTCGAAATACCTGCATGTGTATAAATATAACTTTTAAATAACTTTTAAGAATTTCAAAAAATAATTTCTAAGCTAGAAAATCGGGGGGTTAAGATTTTCCGACGAAACTTTCCAGGAAAATTACTCGGAGAATTCCGCGTCGAATGAGTCTTCGTACACCCAGATCCGATGTCGGTTGTGACCTGTAGGCGTGGCAGAAAAAAAAGGGTTTCTGTCATTTTTCTCAAATAGAAATTTTACGGATTAAGACAGAATTTTTTGAAGCTTTCAGTCAGTCTCACCATTTTGATGTACTTGATGTACATCATTTTGATGTACTTGAATGTTGAAATTCGCAACTTTTAACAACAAAAAACTTAACATGGGCTCTTATGGGGAAATGGGGGTTTTCTAAGCTAGAAAATCGGGGGGTTAAGATTTTCCGACGAAACTTTCAAGCAAAATTACTCGGAGAATTCCGCGTCAAATGAGTCTTCGTACACCCAGATCCGATGTCGGCTGTGACCTGTAGGCGTGGCGAAACAAAAAACAAAAGGAGAACATGAACATTAAGTGGCTATGCGTGGTTTCTGGAAAACAGGGAAGAAGTTATCGGATCGAGCTGCGCGGATAAGCTCCTGGGCCCTAGGGGACCTTAACTTGTGAATTTCAGCCCGATCGGACAACGTTAAAGGGGGGTGGAGTGGGGTTGGGGGGTCGAAACTTTCGGCCAGATTTTCTCCATGAAGGAAAAGTCGGAGGGGGATGAAATTTGGCAGGTTTCTTAGTTGGAGCTCGGGCTACGAAATGCATCCCTCCCCATCCCTCTGCGACCACTGGAACCAAAGATCGCTTAACATTGTCGTGGTTCGCCTCTTTAAAGAGGCACGAGTGTGCCTCCTTGATAACAGTGTAGGCCAAAATAGTCCCATAAAACATATGGGAGTATATATCAATTTCATATTTTTGATGCAGCTTTTAGACTTTCTTTTGTACCCCTTCCCTTAAACATATACCCCCTCCAAAAAAATGGTTACGGCCTTGAAATACATCAATATCTACTTCCACTCTCCCTTCCTTTCTCCCTTAGAACTAATTCTGTATTTATCTGATGGCTCAATGAGAGCTGGGACGTTTTGGGATAAAAATCCGTTTTGAGGTATCTCCCTCCCTCCAACAAACTAACTACAAAATAATCAGAAAACCTCGGTGTAGAAGCTTAATTGCCTTTTTAAGTTTTGTGATTTGTCCGTTGCATGATGATAGTTTTTGCAATTAGGAAACATTCGGACATTATTTGTGGGAGAGCTTTCTGCAGGAGGGGGAGATTGTCTGAGGAAATTGTCAGTCAGGAGAAAATTTACGGGAATAATTTTCTAACAGCGGGGACGTATTTTCCAGGGGATATTTTATGGGGGGTGGGTATTTTTCACGGCCAGGGGAGAGGGTGTCCAGAGAGGGGTATTTTCCAGAGGGTGTCTTCCAAGGGAGTAATTTTCCGTGGGGAGGTATTTTCCGGGGAGAGGGGTATTTTATGTGGGAATGTATTTTACCGGGGGTATTTTCCGACGGGGGTATTTTTCCAGGGGAAGGAGGGATAAAAGCCTAGAACCTTTATTAGCATAGTTTTTTATGGAAAAAGAAAATGTGTTATATACTTTCTTCTATAAGAATCCATAGTTTGGCTCTCTATTTGTATGTTGGAGAAACTTTTTCAGCAATTTTCAACAGCATACACACGTTTGAAAATCCTGGAACAAATAGTATTGTCTAATTGAGTTTTATACCTCCTCAGGTTGATTTGAAAAAAGAAACTTAAGAACATCCCCGAAAAATTCTATCTTTGCCCTTTGCCAACCTGAATGCACTTAAACTCTTTTTGTTTAGACAAATTGTAAGAGTAAAAGTAGTAATAGTAGTAGCCCTAAAAGTTCAACTTAATACCCCCAGTCGTTTTTGGGATAATGCTGGGATGTCTTATTGACAACAAGCATACACACAGTGCCTTTTAATTCAGTTTTAAGCGTAGTGGGCAAATTGCACAACTGTGGTAGTTGAACATACCCAATATCCCTAGAGACATAGTCACTGAACCGTTCAACTATGCAGAAGGAAATGGCTGTCTAAAATATTGATTGGATGTTTTTGAAAAATCAATGTGCTTGGGAGGAGGGGTGATCGACTTCTATTCACTATAGACTCTTAAAAAGAATACTAGAACTTTTAATCTCCAATCAAATTAGCTCCATTAAAAGTTTCAATGATTTCCCTAGCTATCATAGAGCGTATATTACTATATACCTTTTGAAAACCTGTATGCATATAGTTTTCCGTCTAATTGAAACTCCCCTTAAACGTTCCCTAGAAGTTTCACCTTAATACTCTACCGTCATTAGTTGAAGTATATGTAATAAGTTTCAATAGCATACACATGGTGCCTTCTGACTAGTTCAAAATCCACCACAACTTACCCTGAAATGTCTAGCTTAATAATGTCAGCCGTTGTCAAGATGTAACTTTGTCACCCTTTGACAATCTACATGCTCATAGTAGGTTTTAATTTAGTTCAACATCCTTCTAAATATTCCTTGACAGCCTCGCGTTATACCTTTAGCAGTAGCAATAGTTGTAGTCGCAGTAGCAGCAGTAGTAGCAGTGTGTGTATAGCAATTTTTTTTGTTCTTCAGCGTCCTCTTCAACACACGCTGAAAATTTCATCTGAATACCATCAACCGTTCCTTAAGAATCACTGATACTTTCTCTTGACAACCTCCGTGGGCATAATGTGTTTCGATTTAGTTCAATATAATTTAGATATTCCCCAAATGTTTCGTCTTAACAACCTTAGCTTTAGTAGCAGTAATAGTAGTACTAATGGTAATAGTAATAGCAGTAGAATTAATACAAGTGGCCTTATCTTTAGTAGCAGTATGAGTAGAAGCAGTAGCATTAGGATGTAAATACTGCCTTTTGGTTAGTTCAACATCCCCCACCAAGGGAAGTTGAAACTTCACACACCAAACTGTTCCTGAGATATTGTTGGTACACCCTTTTGACAGCCTCTATACAGACGACGTGTTTTGGTTAATTTCGTAGTAATAGCACTAGTACTATTAGCCACAGTAGCATTAACATATTGCCTTTTTGGTCAGTTGAACATCCCTCTCATCAAGTCCTGAAAGTTTCAATTTAATATTATTAGCCATTGTTATGACATTGCCGATATGTCCTTTTGATAACCTGTATATTCATATAGTTCTAAATTTTCATCTTAATCTTACAAGTAGGTATAATAGAAGTAGTAGTTGCCATAGTAGTAGTATTAGTAGTAACGTACACATATTACTTTTGGTCAATTGATCTTCCCCTTTAAGCATTCTCTGAAAGTTCCAACTTAACACACAAATCCATTCTGGAGATCAACGCTTTTGACAATCTACATGCACATAGTACTTTTTGATGTTGTTCAAATTCTCTCAAATTTTCAACTTCATAGACTTAGCTTTAATAGTATTAGTATCATAGTGGTAGTAGGAGAAGTGATAACAGTAGTAGTGTTGTATTAGCATTAACAGTACTAGCAGCAGTATCAATAGCAGTAGTAGCATGTGCATGTACATGTTACCTTTTGATCAGTTGAACATTCTCCTAATGATACGCCAGAACTTTCACTTTGATACGTTCAGCCGTTCCAAAAATATTGTTGATATGCCTTTTGACCCCCCTTTTGACCCCCCTTTTGACGAGCAGTTTAATAGCAGTAGAAGTAGTATTAGCAGTAAAAGTAGCTGTCATAGTATTGTTAGCAGTAGCATTCACATATTACTTTTTGGTCAATATATGTTCCCCTTCAAGCATTCTCAACCACCCCTTCCCTAAAAACCTTTTGTGTCAATAATCAGCAACTAGTATAAGTTATAGCCCTTGCCTTGAGGATTTTTTTTGGAGGGGACCTATTCAACTATGCTTAACAAAATGGCTATCATAAAATTTTCCTTTGATGTGTTTGGGGGAATTAAGCGCATGGGGGACTGGCTACCCTCCAGTCGCTATTAACTCTTAAACAGAGTACTAGAACTTTCCATTTCCAATTGAATGAGCCTCTTTTGAAGTTTCTATGACAACTCCTTCTATACGAAGGGTCTTGGTCAGAACAAAAAAAAAATAATATATTGTGCCCAAATAACTCTTTACTTAAGGAGCTTTACTGTGCTATCGATGATTAGTCTGGTAATTTACATTCAGCCATTTGCAACAATCATAGCGTTATTTTTCTTATAAGTAACCTTTACGATGCTTAACGAGCAATAATAAAAAGAAACTGTGATTCATACGGGGGCTGTAAATCACTTTAACAGAGTATACTTAAAGCAAACATTAATTCAAATCTGCTCTATGAACTCTCAATTTAATAATAGTCCTTCAGAAAAGGAAAATACAACTAAAAACATGTTATTTCAAGACAAATGGAAAAATTAAAAATGACC
Source organism: Artemia franciscana (assembly GCF_032884065.1). Lineage (NCBI taxonomy): Eukaryota > Metazoa > Arthropoda > Branchiopoda > Anostraca > Artemiidae > Artemia > Artemia franciscana. Next base: position 8,677,274 of record NC_088867.1, on the reverse strand, counting down.
TGAATATATTAACATTAATTCCAAATAAGATTTCTGGATCCTGGCGGTAATTTTTTTTCAGAATTGTCATTTAGGTTATATAAAAAATCGCGTCACAAAAATAAGGTAAGAATTTATTTTGGAAAGCTTTCAGTTCTTACTTTAAGTAAAAACAAAACAAAAAATTGCTTCGTAAGGTTCAGACAGACTTTGATTTTGCCGCGAGTTTTTCAGCCCAAATAATTACTTGTTTCCAAATCTCCCCATCTATTTACAATCTCCAAGGGTAAAAACGATTATTTTAGAATTTTACACATTTCGAAATAATACAGGAATACATCTCAACGAAGATATTGCCAATATTTTATTATCTGCTGCAAATGCCTCAAAGTCTCTTGATACTACACAGTCTAGCAAAGAACGGGACTCTAAGAATTGCAATTGACAACTAAATTAATCCTTCAGTTTCTTCTGTGAGAAAAATAAATACTTTTTTCTACTTCTTCCTTCTTATTCAAGGATAGTAGTTCCTTCTACAAAACAAGAACGAATCATAGCATGATAATGACTACTTTTTTGAGATAGTATATAAAGGAGAATTTAATTGCTCACGAATGACAAAAAGCGTCAGTTTCTCATTTATGCTACCAATTTTCGAGCTTTGTTAGCCATACCTAACGCAAAGGAAATCAACATTTTCATCGTAAAATGAATAAACATTAGGCGGCTTTACCAAGGAAAGTGATTATTGTCTTTATTAATGTTTTGCTGTTGTTTATTTTATTGATAATTAATTTAGGGATTCATATTAGGGTTTGTTATACGACAATGTTAATGACAAGACGTTCAGATGAATCCTAGTAAATAACCATAACAACAGAGCATACATAAGTTTGCAAAAGAGGAGGGAGGTTACGCTAACTATAATCAACCATTAATTAAAACCTAGGGAGAAATGCAATATGAGCAAAACTTTAAACCTCTTCCTACTGGAGCGTGTCAAACCTTAGAGGTACATGTACCAGCTATTACACAAAAACTTCTATTCTGAAATATTTTTTTGGGGAAAGTTACGCACATACAAACTTTCACTTATTTTGCGCAAACACTAACAAGAGACAGAAAACATATTTATGACAATTTTAATGACAAGACGTCCAGATCAGTCATAGTAAATAACCATAACAATAGAGCATACATAAGTTGGCATGGTAGATGGATTTACTGAAATATTAACTATCGAAATCAGGGCCGATAAGGCCACGACAAAGCTCCTCGGACATGTTTCTTCACATACATCCCCTTCCCTTTACTTTTTCTTAAAAGAATAAAACTGAATTATAGGAAAATTGTAGCACATTACTCGTTCCCTTTGAGGCTAAAAAATAATAACAGTAATTAAATAGAATCTAAACGTTATAACCAGGAAATTTATAACCAGAAGAAATTGCCAAATCCCGACAAAACTACGAAGAATGTAACTGAAAAAAAAAGATGAAAAATACACAATCTTATTAAAATGTATTTTAAAAAGAAGACGATGGTAAAAATAAGGGTATAAAGAAATTTCTACCAAAATAAGGGTGATACTACCACCCCTTAAACCTTCCGAAAACCAATACGGGCGTTTTTACTTGATTGAAAGCCAAATAACTAGCTTAAACTGAAAAATATCATAAGACCCCTTTGAAGCCCTTTAAACGCAAACCGCTCTAAGAATCCCATAGAGTTTCCTTATCAACTACATAGGGTTTCTTGAAAAAATTCCAAGTAGAAAATACGTTTACCCTTTCAGGAAAGTCTCATAGGAATACTGGTTGTCCGAACTTACCTTTAGAAAAAGTATTACAAATCAGTGGCCTTGTCCACTACAAGTATTTCCTGCCGAAAAGTTTCCTTCTGCAATTGTTTTCATTCTCTTTCTACAAGCCTTTTACAAAGTGGATGATTTACTTGAGCTGAATTATTCACATGATGAATAATTCATCATGATGATAATAATTCACACTGAATTATTCACATGAAATACATGCATGAAAATACATGCTATTACATGCTGCCGGTGCACGAGTTGAACCCCACATTCCCAAGTGACTAATCGTGGCTATCAGCCCTAGAACAATAGACACACTTAGCGATTTTTACACGATTTTTACATTTAGCGATTTTTACACTATTTTTACACTTAGCGATTTTTACACTTAGCGATTTTGACACGATTTTTACACTTAGCGATTTTTACACGATTTTTACACTTAGCGATTTTTACACGATTTTTACACTTAGCAATTTTTACACGATTTTTACACTTAGCGATTTTTACACGATTTTTACACTTAGCGATTTTACGAAACATCGTAGGCAAGGGAACTGCAATCAAGCGTCAACCTGCTTCGACGCCATACAAGTACCAGTCTTGATTAAGGCAATATGAATTAATGAGCGACCCTAAGGTAAAACTACGTATATAGTACGTTACACAACTCATAGACCTGGCAGCTTCAAAAAAGGGTAAATTATATGACTAGAATATTCATACCACACAACTGTTGATACAAGAACGACAAACTGTGGGTAGTTTTTAGAACAAACAGCTAATATTGTGGGACTCGGGGATCAAAGTTCGCCACTAACATTTTTGCTACAGATTTCTAGTGCTCCTGCCAATCTTTTATCAAGTATTTGATCACTAGGTATATTTGCACAGCTGCGTTTAAAAATCAATAAAAATTAGGGAGTCAGGCTGGTTTGAAGACGAAATGTCTTAGTACCTAAAACTAGAGGACTAGTTCCACTATTTCTAATTAAATAGGACTATCACACTAATTAAATAAAACTAAAATATAAGATTTCAATCAAATTAAGATTTAGAATTAGTAAAATCAAAAGTAATTAAAAAAAATAATAAAAATTAATTAAATAAGACTAAAAAAAGACTACTTTTACTATTGCCAACAATCGATCACAGCACCAAGCGGCCCAAAGTCATGGCAGTAGCAAAGCCTTCTCCAACCTAATTTATTCAAAGCTTCATTCATATTCATCCCCATGAAACTCTAATTCCCCCAAAGTACCTTATAACCAATCTCCAGACCACACAAGGACGTCCTGCTTTTCGTTTAGCCTCAGATTAGTGGCCGAAAGTAAAATGATTAGCAACTTATTGTTTTGCATCCGTTAAACATATTTCTTTCATCTTTGGACCTAACTAACTTGGACTTCTTTGCATCAAAGTCCGAAACCTGAGATCGAAGAGGTTATTATTTGATTAATTAAAAAAAGGTTTTCCACGAAATAAGTTTTCAAGGAAAAGTGAAGAACTTATTTAACCAAAAATGGGCCAAAATAGAATCAAATAATCTGTTAAGCGTAAAACTACCTCAAATCAGCATCAATAAATAGGTGAAACCCTAAACGAACAGAAATTACAATAAATAACCGATTCAAACTAAAAAGAAACAGAAATTAACATAATTAGGGCTCATAACCCCTACGCCTTCTCAAGGCCAGAACATAATTTGCACTTTAAAGAAAAAAATATCTCCAATAATTTTGACAGTTAAAAAGAGCCCTAGCACTTTCAATTTACAATTGAATTAGCCCTTTTCGTAGTTCCTACGGCAACTCCTAATATATGAAGTGCCCTGGTCAGAACAAAAAAAAACATTGCGCAAATATCGTTCTTTACCTAGGCAGTGCTATTGCGCTGCCTATGGTATATGGTTGGTCAAATAGTTATTTAAGACTATCCTTAGGAATCACATCCACACATCAGCCCCCATTATTCCGCCACATATGAGTAATCAGCCACATATGATTTTGTCCATACCTGAGATACAACCAATTTTGAAAATACCTCCAAAACCTTACATATACTCCCCTGCGTTGCAAGAGTCCGAATATATGAGATGGGCCCATTAGATTGAGTCGAGAAGATTCAATTCCAATGACTACAAAAAAAATTCTTTGAAAATTAGGTTGCTAAATGCTGCTTATCCATTAAATTCAAATACTATTAAGGGTTTTCCACGGCACACGCGATACCTGAATCGTTCACAGTACTAATGAAACGAGCACATGTGTACTTCATGTGGGTAGGTGGGAGTTTTTAAGGTGAGGCCTTTTGGGAAAGGGGCTGAATTTGAAAAAAATAAAAAAATTAAATTAATATGTAATATAGGGAAATGCGGCATATATTACGAACACTCCAGATGGAGTATTAAGTCTTAATCAGTACAAGGTCTTAATACCCCTCCCTCCTTCTCTTTCTCCCTCGTACATACTTCGAGTACTTTTGCCTATGGATGGTTGTTAAACTGAATTAAAATTTCCAAATTTATTGTGCCGTATTTCATGCACATGAAACACATTTTATTAGTTGTTAAATATTCAGCGACACTTATATTGTAAGAAATCTTTTCTTTGCTGATTATTTTTGGTTAATATTGGTTAATTTTTTTTAATTTGGTTAATTTTTGTTAATTTTTGGTTAATAATAGTTTGGTTAAAATTTGGTTAATAATGGTTATTTTTGGAGCCGAGGTAGAGAAATTCGTCTGCTCAAGATATCGTTCAAACGTTTAATCACAATCATAAACATTATTACAATCAGACTCTTTTTAGGTTATTTTTTTTTATTTAGCAAAATAGAATCTGGCGTTGAGCCAACTAAATAAATAACACCATTATTTTACATATCACACTGCAAATTATCTAAATCTTCCTGAAGATGTCTTTGAAAATTCCAGTATGTCTTAATGTCCATTTATTGCTCTCCATTCTTCCTGTCACATCTTAAACAATTCACTTATCGTTCTTTTTTTAATAACTTTCCTTCAGTTATAAGCTAATTTTCCTGAGAATTTCTTAGAAAACACTAATAAGAACATATTTCCATTATTTATAAACTTTCATTAATAATCCTTTTTTTTATTTATTCGAATTTCACTTTATAATTTCATTGCTTACTGAATTCCCTTCACCAGGGATCTTCGTTCCTGTTAACAGTAAAAGGCACCATAATAACCCTTTTTCGTGATTCATTTTTCTATTTATGTTTTCACTACAAGCTAAATTTTCCTGAAGAGTTTTTTTGAAAACACTAATAAGCATGTACTCCTATTATTTATACTTTTTCATTAAAAATTCGCCTATCCTTTTTCCTTCTTTATTCATTTACTCTTTATTCTTCCATGACTAGCTCAATCTCCTTTTCGTAATCCCTCACAATTCTTTGTCCTGTACATTTATCCCTTTTTCTTTACTTTTTCTGTTCTCCCTATTTATTTCTTACACAGTTTAAATTTTCGGAAATGTAATTTATGAAAAATGCTAAAATACCGGTTAGTCTTTTAAAAAAGGAAAACACAACAACTGTCACCATCTTGCGTCACATGGGAAAATCGTAAAATAAGTATCAAAAACTAAATAAAAACCCCTTTGCTTAGCACTGGACTGATAATAAAAGATACACTTTTCCAAAAAGGGATCCATATGTATTTATTATAATTTACGCTTTTTTGGGTTTACTTTACTTTGTTACAATTTCTTTGCCTGAACTCTTGCTTTTCTATACTTTTTCCGTTTACTTTTGGAATTTAAATCAAAATCTAAATAAATCTAATCCAAAATTAAAGCAATATCCGAATTAAAGTAAAGAGTATTAATTACGTTAATTAATTAAATGTAATGAAAATTATCGAAAAATTGATTATATATTAATTTTAATATAATTGCTTTTAGAAATTTAATTGGTTTTAGAAATTAAACTTAAATTTGTCCAACCTTTATTTAATTTAAGCTTTTTCGAATTTTCTTGGTTCAGCTGGGAAACACAGAACTGCCAGTGACACTACTGGTATTTAATTCCTATCGCTCTCAAGTTAAACCGCCGAAAATACTTTTCACTAAGTTTCTAGTTTTAACATCTGTTTTATCTTTTTTCATACTGTTTATTCATGAACTTTTTGTTCGCGCTTTCATGGATATTTTTTTTTTACATTTTATCGAATATTAACTTTCTAGCTCTTTATTTCAGCTGATCACTGTTGTACTATCAACAGCACCAGTAGTTTTTAATTCCTACTGAACTAAGTTCGATCACCAAAAACTCTTTTGAATTTTCTTGGTTTAAATGGGAAAACAAGATTTTGAGTGGCACAACTGGTAATTCCTAACCCAATCAAGTTAACCAAAATTCAGTTAAGTTATTTTGAACCGAAATTCGGTTCAAGTTAACCGAAATTCAAGTTCACCGAAAATTCGTTTCATTGAGTTTCCATGTTTCTTTCAAAAACAAAACTCTGTTTTATCTCTTTTCACGCTGGTTCCCTGATTATTTTTTTTTTGGTTCCACTAACTTAGCTGATTACTATTGCACTGTCAACAGCACCAATAGTATTGAATTTATATTGAGCTATGTTAGATTACCAAATACTCTTTTTACTATATTTACTTTCTTTGAAGACACTAATAATGCCATATTTCGCTTAACCATATTATGATTTTCACTAATCTCGTTACTTTTCTTCTTTTTTCCAGTTTAAAATCTTTTGTAATACTTTTAGCGCTCTCCTCTCTTTATACCTCTACTGTATCAACTTACCTTCATTCAATTTTCTCTTTATGCTTTGCTTAATTTGTAAAACTAGCTAAATTTTCCTAAAAAGACTTCTTTAAAAGCACTTATAAGTCCGTATTCTGATTCTTCACATTTTTTTTCTCTACATTCGCGTTTCTCTTCCGCTACATCAAGTTTAGTTCTCCCTTCTACTAAAACTCTCTCAGCCACCTTTTGTAACTTAAAATGCAGCATTTGTTTATGTAAAGATGGCACCACTAAATTATAGTCATTAATTTTTTTATTTAAACGTTTGACGTCTTCATCCAAGAGCTCTTTGAACTTCTCCCACTGTTGATTTTCCTCTTCTGTTAATGGAAGATCACCGACCTGTTGACGCTTAAACTCAAGACGCTTCCTTATATCCGAAATCTCTTCTCTAATTTCCCTATGTAAGGAGACCCAAGGCGGGGTAAAACCGTTGTCAATCAATATCTATAAAATACGTTTGTATAAATAAAGCAACTATCACTAAAAGATACTTTTTAATTGTCACGATCTGTTAATCAAGGGAGGGCCCATTACTCTTAACGCATGTATCTTTAAAATTTTGCGGCGAGGCACAAATAAATGCATCTTCCAATCGGCATAATGTTAGCAGCATACATAGAGAAAAAATTAGCTTAAAATTGCTGTCTTGAGTGCCTTTTGCGAGACTATCAACCATAGAAAAAAAAGATGACGCTCATAAATTTGAAAATCACCACGTGACTTGACATTATTTAAGCTTTTAGAAGAGACGATGAAAGTATCCACTTAATATGATTAATTTCAGCTATACATATCATAACATAAAATCACCTTACTGTTTCCAATGAGAGACTAGATAGCAGGAGAATTTCTTGAAGTGAAATTCACTTTAGTTAGGGGTCTGGTAATTGTTTCCCGATAAATAATTTATGTCAAAACGAGGCCGTATAAACCAAAATGAGGCCAAATTATTCACCACTACTCTGTAATTTTCACAAACATTTTTTTTATTTAAGATCTAGAACACAGGACAAGTCTCCACATGAACAAGAAACCAATTTCATATAAATTATGGACATATTAGATCCACAATTTTTGTGGACAACGATATTTAAAGCTAACGTTGGCTAACAGTCACAAGAGGCACGGTTGAAGGTGAATTCGAAGGGTGGAAGATACTTAGAACGACAATAAGTATATAAAAGACCTAATATTGAATAAAAATTCCAAATTAGAGAACTCAGCATACTCAGAATTCAAGAAATTCACCATAAGAATTTAGCAAAATCCTCAAAAATGGCGAATAGATACTCGATAAGTAGGATTACTCATCCCACACTAACACTGGCTTTGTGCCGAAAACCAAAATAGAGAAACTATAATACAAAAGAAAGCATAGCATGTGTTAGTATGGGTGCCTGAACTGTCCATCAATCAAATTGAGATAATGCGAAAGCAGGAATAAACGAAAAAAGTAGAAAATTTTTTTTTCAGCAAGTGAGTTGTCAAATTAAAGCAAATATTTTGGCAAAGGCCTTGGCTAAGCAATCTTCGGTTCTCAAAAAAATATATAAACTATAAAAGATAAAAACTAACTTGAACAAAACTATCTAGAAAAACCCTAACTAAGAGTAGAAACCCATAAAAGAAAAAAAACTAATCTATTTGATGTATAAGCAATCCTCGAGCCAAGTTTGTATTAGTGAAGGGATGACAGGATGCGTTCCTGACTTTAAGGATGTGTTGATCACAACACATTACAACTTATTTCGTCTTGTCCCTAGTTGGTTGCATTGTCTGTTGCGGTAGAACTAGATGGCTGCCTCTTATTCTTACACCACCATCACCCCCCCCCAGCTATTTCCCTTGTGCTTTTGTGAGTATGAAATATAAGAAAAACTGTTTTATAGCTAGATTTAATCTTTCCACAAAAACTCAATCATATGCTTATTTTTTGGGCCATGGTTCAACATTTAAGGATAATTTATCTTGTAGAGGTATTGCCCTTCTGACACAATACAGAATAAAGAACTTACTATAGCAAAAGAGATTACAGAATATCTTAAAAAATGATGAAGTACATGAGTACCTGTGCCCCTTTCCCAATATCAAATAGTTTACACTTTTTCCTTTAATTTATTTGAATATCCTCACAACTCGGCTTTTTGGCACTAATCAAACCACCCCAACCCACCCACCACACACGCACACACAAACGATCTGTGCGCGTGTCAAGAGCTATTTAGAAATTCTAATTTACAATCTGTTTTCATGTTAAGCCTCGTGAAAGCTATTATTCAACGTTAAACTATTTTTTAATCTGTACCCATATTTGACATCACACAAATAATTACTTCTTAAAATGAAACAAACATTTAATGTCAGAACATCCGTGTTGAAGGATTTTACACAATACCCAAAATCCATGTCCAGTCGAGATATTGCGCGAGAAAGATTTTAACCAAGTTCAAATTAGTGAAGAAATCACAGTTAAATCGAAGAGAAAAAGGGGATTCACTGTCTTATACGAGGGATTACCCGTAGTTCTGTGTTTAAAAATGCGGTTCTGTTCCATTGGTTGATTCTTGGGAAAAGCCAGTCACCTGAGCCAGTAATCTTAAGCCAGTAGAAAGAACACAAACAGTGATTGGCTCTTTAGTATGAAAGCTTAAGCCAGTAAAAAAAACAGCGAACAATTTTTAAGTCGCAATATTTCTACATGTAAACTCTGTTTCTCTGCGGTTGAGTTCCCAAATTTAACCAAAGTCTCAGCTTGAACTGTGCCTTCCATCCCTGTACACACTTATTTTAAAATACTGTCTTGTCTCTAGGCCAAAATAATACAGAAGTTGACTTCGGGGTTTCTACTTTTTTTTAAACTCCTTTAGAAATATGGACAATTTCTGCTACTTAAGGTTATCGAAGACCATCAGCTATAATATCAAAAATATTGATGAAGTTAAGAAAAGTTTAGTAGGGTTAAGGCCTCATTCAAGTACTGATCTTTATTAATCACTAATGTAGGAAAACAGTCTTCCTTTTCTCCTTCTGCCTTTTTTTGTGTTTGTGCTGTTGCATTGGTGATTTCTTTTTTCATTATATATATATATATATATATATATATATATATATATATATATATATATATATATATATATATATATATATATATATATATATATATATATATATATATATATAACTGATAAATGTAATGCAATGTATGCATATATAATGTAATATAATATACAATTTTATAAAATAATTTAAACATAACATACATAATCTATATATATAAAAATAAGTTGTCTGTCTGTCTGTGGATGGATGGATGGATGTGTCAGGTGACGTCACCTGAAAAAACTGGATTAGGTGACGTCAAAACTGAAAAAACTAAAAAAAGGCAAAAACTACAAAAAAAACTAAAAACTAATAAAAAAAATAAAAAAGCTAAAAAACTAAAAAAACTATAAAGGTAAAAACCAATAAAAAACTAAAAAAAAAACTGAAAAAACTAAAAAAAGGCAAAAACTACAAAAAAAAACTAAAAACTAATAAAAAAAGTAAAAAAGCTAAAAAACTAAAAAAACTAAAAAAACTAAAAAAAGGTGAAAAACTAAAAAAAAATAAAAAATAAAAAAAAACTAAAAAAAAGGAAAAAACTGAAAAATAAGCTAAAATAAAGGTAAAAACCAATAAAAAACTAAAAAAAAAAGGAAAAAACTAATAAATGACGACACTCAAAGAGAAAGCGACCAGGACAAAAGGAATGTTCGATTAGCAATCAACAAAGCACCGGGACACAGGGAGTATAAATGACGACCAGGACATAAGTAAAAAAAAAAAACTATCTATATATATAAAAATAAGTTGTCTGTGGATCTGTGGATCGTATATTCACAGGTGGGACATAGGGACACAACTACAATGGCGCGTAACTATTATGGCGCGTAACGACTTACGCGCGCGGGGGGGCTTGGGGGGGCGCGAAGCGCCCCCACCAACTAGGTGTTGGGGTGGCGCGAAGCGCCACCCCAACAGCTAGTTATGAAATATAATTACACAATAAAAATAGTGACACCCTCTATTTTGAACAGTATCTGGAATTTTTTGACCTAAATCCCTCCTAATTTTCAAATATAGAGCAAAATTTCATGTATTTAAAGCGAAAAGTGAAGGAATAATGAAGGAAGGTAAAACAAACTAGAATAAGACTAAGGAGAGTGCAAGAGAAATGTTAGAAAGATTTAAACTTTTGAATTCATTTCCCCTGCAAAACTAATAGAAATCCCAAATTTTCTTCAAATTTCGAGCTTGCCAAAATAGCTTGTTGCTTTTTGTTTTAAATATTCTGCTTTTTCTCATTCTTTGATGAATTTTCTCTCAGCTCAGCCAAAAGCTGGAATCTTATCAACAGCTTGCATTCCGACACGTGTAACAATGACTACGGCATCGCTGATAAATAAGTTCTTGTCTATTAATTTGATGGAAAAAGATGGTACTATTAAATGATTTATGGGATCATTTTCATGTTTTTTCTGTATTTAGTGATAAGAAATAATTTTACGCGTTTATAAATTGCTTTTAAACCGGAAAAGAGTATAGCTCTAACACCTTCATTAAAGGAAGCATTGTAGATCTCCCCTTTCACCATTAGGCTAAATAAAATATTCCTCACAAACTCAAGTAATTGCACTAATTATTACCTCATTGATCTTTCTCGTAACCTCATCAACATAGGGATAAGATGTCCTTTCTTTAAGAGGCTTCCCAGTTCCCTTGATATTAGTGAATTCACCACGTTCCATTGATTCTCTAATTAAATCTTCGACAAGCCGGTCCATGTCGTATCTAGAAGAAAATATTTGATATTTTGCTTTCTGTGTAAACTATTTTGTACGAAATAACATTTCACTATTTTTTTTTATAGATTTTTTCCGGTTTCACCCCAAAAAAATATTTTTTATTATCGTTTTTTTTAAACACACTGATTTATCTCCTGAGAACGAAAGTGGGCAAACTACTAATCACTTGAATAAAAAAAATTATCACGGGATATAGTATAAACAATATAAAAATCTAAACAAAAACAGTATATTGGTTATGCCGTGTCTTCTTTGACTTTATTAAGCATTATGGTAAACAACTCAGGACAAGGCCCGATGGTGACCAGAACCCGTCGGTTACATGAACTCTCACGAACCATCTATGGAATGCCCAGGAGAAACAAATGGCCTAGTAGTAACTACTTTTTTTTACTATACCTGAGAACAAATTGGCTTAAACGCTCGATTCTTAATTTTTTAGAATAATAACAAAAATACAAGTACAAAATTGTGCCTATTGCTAGTTTTCAGACGTTGGTTTCCTCTATTACGGAATATCATTATAGAATATTTGACTACTACACAAAACGGAGCCATAGCTATAGCATTTTGTGAATAAAGTATGTAATTATATTTCACATGATAAGACAGGACCTAACAAACAGAAACAAATGTTACCCTATATCCATTGAATCTTAAAAGCGGGGGGGGGGGAATCTTAAGAACAAAGAGGGGGGTGTGTACTTTATAACACTTTCTTGTACCCTAATTTTAGCTGTAGGGCCATTCCTGAAAGGTTACATAGCAGAATAAAACATATTTGCGCACACGAGAAGTTTATACTCATGGATGAAATATGAATACCTTCCAGAGGTATAATTCAATCACGAGATTGAAATTAAGGCTACACAAAAATTCTTGTCTTGGACATAGTATGTAAATAATTTTAAAAATGGAATCATGTTTATAACTTTATCTAAGTGCTTTTTATAATAACAAAGAGGAATAAGCCTATGGCTATTTCTTAGTCAGAATAGTAAGAGACGATTTTCAGTATGGCGCTATATCTCAGACAAGTAACTTTTCAAAAGATGCTTGTATGGTCTTAACTTTTAGTAACTATGACCCGTGGCTTGTTAATAGGTTCATAAGTTTCAGCTATGTCCGATGAAACTTATATAGTCCCTGTTTATAACGATCTGTATCGATCCTTTATGTAAATGTTTATATTAAACCATAATATATCGATGTGTCAGAGCTAACGTCAAAATATAGTTTTTCTATTTACGTCATATATGGTTCTAATGAAACTATCACGACATTCATTATCTAGTATATGAGAATGCAGTTCTTTTTAAAAATGTTTATTTTATTTTATTTTTTTGTTAATTAAAAAAGCACGTAGATGTGATAAATCTCTGATATTAACAACTACAGTACAATAGAAAAAATGCAGTTTTTCGTAAAAAAATTATTATAGTTTAGAAGTTATTTTTTAAATTAAAAAAGGCACTAGATATGGTAGTTTCCTTGAAAATGAGCCATTAAACAGCTCCCTACGATGTTCCAATTCCAAGCTATGTGAGGAGGAAACGAAAAACAAGATGCCATACATGCAGAATATCGTAGTTCAGACAACTTATCTTGTTTTTCAAGACTATTTTCCTCGTTATTCAAGCCAAGAGACAGTAAATTTCTTGTACAGTGGTTTCAGACAAGGCGGTTTTTATAGTGTACTTCTTCTTTTTTTCTGACACTATTTTCAGGAATTATGGGCAATTACATTTCTTAGTATTGGATATGATCGCCTCTTAATAGGTTGCTGGCTACCACTGAAACCCAGACTATACAGATGCTTTATGTAATAAACTAAGTCTAAGATGTGCAATCGTTAGTTTTTCTAACGGTAATATTTTAATATAATTATTTAAGCATAAAATAAATTCTTTTAAAATTGTGTCTTTGAAAGCCTGAATGGCGCAGTGGATACCGCGTTGGTATTCTGCTCCGAAGGTCGCAGGTCCAGTTCGTAAAAGACACTTTTTATAGATTTGTCTATTTAAAGTCTAAACGAAACTTCAATTAATTTTCACTTCAAAAACTTTAATTAAACTTTAAAAGCTAAACCTGACTGACACCATTTATAATGAACTACATTCTTTATGTAATAACTATAACCTATCTTTCATATAATAATACAATACTATGGGCTAGAGTTCGTTCTTAAGTATTAATTATGTTAAGCATTACAGCTAAAATCATTATATTGTATTTACTTGTACGCCATATATGGTCACAAGCTAAGGTTATGATGTCATTCATCAATCTTATACATGAAAATACAGTTTTTTGTTAAAAAATTGATTATATTCTAAAAATTATTTTTGTCAATTACAAAAGGTTTTTAAATAGGCCTACATCAATTTCCTTTGAAATAAGCATTAAAAAGTTGTCTATGATGTTCCAGTGCCCAACTAGCTGTGGAAAAAAAAGGAAAAAAGATGCCGTCGATGCAAAATATCATAGTTCAGGCAAGTTTTAATGTTTTTCCAGCCAATGGATTTTCTTCGTAACTCAAGTCAAGGAGCTGTAAGTTTCCTATAGAAGGGTTTCGAACCTTCTATATAGGGTTCTATATAGGGTCGGCGATTCTAATAGTATACTTTGTCTTTCGATCTAACACCATTTTTAGGAGTTACAGGCTACTGTATTTTTTAAGTGTGGGGCAATTCTAGAAGTATATTTGTGTTCCGATCTGACGCCATTTTCAGGAATTATGGGCTACTGTATTTCTCAGTGTGGGACGGGATCGTGTCTTGCTAGATTGCTAGCTACCGCTGCAACCCGGATTTACTAAGTTTCACAAATCTTTATAGCCATAACATTGATGACTACATTTACATTGAACTATAGATCCTTTATATAAGTTTCTTAGTTTGAATAATAAGAGATGAATATCAGTGAATTCGGCAGCTAGGTAAATGACATATGTCACCATACTCTAAAAAGCAACTTTTCAGAAGATACTTGTGCTATCTTATCTTTTAGTCATTATACCCCGGGGTTTGTTCATCACTAGTGTCAGCTATCTCTATAACTAAGACACACGTAAAAGTTACATAATCCATATACTGACCCTTTACACAGTATTTAAAAACTATTTTGTTTTAATACTTAAAGGCACTAGATGCAACAATTCCCTTAGAAATGAGCGATGATGTTTCGCTGTCCCGCTAGCTGCTGAGAAAACAAAACGAAACAAAAATAACTTCGATGCTTCGATATCGATATTCGACATACTTCGATAATAACTTCGATATCATGGTTGCAGCCACTTTTCTTGTTTTTCAAGCCAATAAATTTTCCCTGTTGTTCAAACCAAGGGATGGTAACATCCCTGTATATTGATTTGGAATATAACGGATCTAGAAGTGTACTTTTTGTTTTGGTCCGATTCTATTTTTAGGGGTTAGGGGTTATTTTATTTCTTAGTATTGGTCGTAATTGTCTCATACTAGGTTGCTAGCAACCAATGCAACCAGGATTTTGACAGTAATAAAGAAGTAGGCAAGACGACAGAACACGCGGAATTTTCCAATGGTTACAAGATGCCAATATTAGTGGAATATTGGTGGGACTTAGAACTTGGTCGGTAGGTTTTACTTTTTGGGTGCACTCCCCTTCGTTTATTTCTCTTACTCCTTTCATTCCTTTAGCAGAACAGTTCGTTACCACAAACTGTTTGAAAAAATTGATGAAAAGTGAGGTTTTTTTTTTCACCAGTGGCCACCGTAGATTCTCGCTATGATACTATGAGCTATATGTCGCTCTTTATAATATAATTGGTAGAAACTCCCAGCATATACTAAAATATAAATCTTTCATATGCTAATATATAACCTATATATAACTATGAGCCATCTGATGTATAAGTGCGAAGAATTTAGTGAGTTGCGAAATGAAAGGTATAAGGAGAGAGTAGGTTTGATGAGAAATAGTTGGTGAGTGTAATGAGTGATGAATGTTTTGCAAGTGTTAAAAATTAAGGACGATTTCTTACGCTGGCAATGGATCAAAGGAGGAGATTTATGTGATCAGTGTGTCTTTCTTTGTTTATTTGTTTACTTCTTTCTTTGTTTATGTGATGCCAATTATTTGAAAGTAACTTTTATTTTTTGTTCTGTATTGTCATATCCCTAGGGCCTTTAGCACAATAAACTTATTATTATTGTTATACTACTATTAGTTATATATACGTGATTGACATAACCGGAACGGATCCGCTCTCTTTGGGGGAGTTGGCGGGAGGGTTAATTCTGAAAAATTAGAAAAATGAGGTATTTTTAACTTATGAAGGAGTGATCGGATCTTATTGAAATTTGATGTTTCGAAGGATATCGTATCTCAGAGCTCTTATTTTAAATCCCGACCGTATCCAGTGACATTGGGGGAAGTTGGGGGGGGGCTAAAATCGTGGAAAACACTTAGAGCCGAAGAATCGGAATGAAACTTGGTGGGAAAATAATCACAAGTTCTAGATACATGATTGGCATAACCAGAATGGATTCGCTTTCTTTGGGAGAGTTGGGGGGTAGGGTTAATCTGAAAAATTAGAAAAAATGAGGTATTTTTAACTTCCGAAGGAGTAATCAGATCTTAATGAAATTTGATGTATAGAAGGAAATCGTGTGTCAGAGCTCTTATTTTAAATCCCAATCAGATCCGATGACACTGGGGGAGTTGGAGGGGGGAACACAAAATTTTGGAAAACGCTTAGAGTGGAGGGATCAGGATGAAACTTGGTGGGAAAAATAACCACAAGTCCTAGATACGTGATTGACATAACCGGGACGGATACACTCTCTTTAGGGGAGTTGGGGGAAAGGTAAATTCTAAAACATTAAAAAAATGAGGTATTTTAAACTTACGAAGAAATGATCGGATCTTTATGAAATTTCATATTTAGAAGGACCTCGTAGCTCAGATCTCTTAGTTTAAATCCCAACCGGATCCAGTGTCATTGGGGTGGGGGAGACCAGAAATCTTGGAAAACCCTTAAAGCGGAGAGATCAGGATGAAACTTGGTGGGAAGAATAAGCACAAGTCCAGGATAAGTAACTGACATAACCGGACTGTATCCGATCTCTTTGGTGGAGTTGGGGGGAGGGGAGTAATTCGGAAAAATAAGAAGAAATAAGGTATTTGTAACTTAGCAACGGGTAATTAGATCTTAACAGAATTTGATATTTAGAAGATTCTTGGGCTTTAGAACTCTCATTCTAAATCCCGACCAGATCCAGTGGCATAGGAGGGAGTTGGAGGGGGAAACCAGAAATCTTGGGAACCAAAAATCTTGGAAAACGATTAGAGCGGAGAGACCAGGATGAAACATGATGAGAAGAATAAGCACAAGTTACAAGTTACATAGATAAGTGATTGACATAATTGGAATGGATCAGTTCTCTTTGGGGGAGCTGCGGGTTTTTAATTTGGAAAAATTAGAAAAATTGAGGTATTTTTAACTTAAAAATGGGTGACCAAATCTTAATGAAATTTGATATTAAGAAGGAACTCGTGTCTCAGAGCTTTTAATTCAAATCCCGACCAGATCTGTTGACATTGGGGGGAGTTGGAGGGGAAAACTGGAAATCTTGGAAAACGCTTTTAAATGTTGTAGATTCGTGATTGACGTAACCAGACTGAATCCACTCTCTTTGGGGGAGTTAAGGGATGGGATTCAGTGCTTTGGCGAATTTGGTGTTTCTGGACGTGCTAGGACGATGAAAATTGGTAGGTGTGCCAAGGAGCTACACAAATTGACTTGATAAAGTCTTTTTCCCTGATTCGACCATCAGGGGGCTAAAGAGAGAGGAAAAATTGAGTTATTTTTAACTTACGAGTGGGTGATCGGATCTTAATGGATTTTGACAGTTAGATGGACCTCGTGACTCAGAGCTCTTATTTTTAATCCCGACCGAAATTAAGCCTCTGATTTTCTTTTTAAAGCAATCTATTGATTCGTAAAATTTTGCTAAAGCTCATGCCATATGAGCTCTTGGCTCTTCCGACTTCGTCGCAAGTGCCATAGGAGCTCTTAGCTCTCGTTTATTTATTTTTTTTGTGACTGTTATTAAAAAAAAATCTAACTTTGAGCTTGAACTAGTGCCTAATACAAGCAAGTTCTAATTTTCTTGAAATAGTCAATAGCTTTAATAAGTATTGACAAACACCAATGGTATGGCAACTCCACGATTCTGTTTAATCAACAACTTCGCTAAATGAACAATTTTGTGAAACAGTTTGTCAAAAGGAACTTATCCTAATTACTATGCACTAAAAATTAATCTCTTTAAAAGCTGGATTTGACTAATGACATTAATGGAGAGCTGTCTTAAAGTGCTAAGTTCTTTCACTCACAAGTAATTACTCAGAAAGAAAATATACGGAAGAGAAAATAAAACAGGGATAGAATGAATAAATAAGGGGCGACTTAAATGTTTTAAAGTTGACATAGTCAATAAATGACATGACAAATTCCGTCGCAGAGGCAACATGTAGTTTGTCCTCCTACACAGATCTAATGTCTCCCCTCCTACTTGCATCAAGAACGAATGAAAATTTTCTAAAAATCACCTCTCTGCCCATCTTGCCTCCTTATACCCATAAAACTTCTTGCCCGTTCTCCCCTTAGGGTCGGACCTGTACACATGTACAAATTAGTAATTTAATCAAGTTAAAACAACAGGGACATGAGTCACTAGCTTTTTACACGCCTGTAAGACGTTATCCAACACATTCGGAGGGAGAGGGCAAGTATGCACGCAGCAGGTTTCGGAGGTTGGTACAACAAATATATATTCTGGGGCAAATACTCCCTAATTTTGTGATATGATTTATAAAGTTATTCAACAAAATAAGTTTTTCAAAAATTAAAGAGCTACATTAAACCAAAGATGAGCAGAAATAATATCGCAAAGTTTTCCAAG
The DNA here is from genome assembly GCF_032884065.1 of Artemia franciscana. Lineage (NCBI taxonomy): Eukaryota > Metazoa > Arthropoda > Branchiopoda > Anostraca > Artemiidae > Artemia > Artemia franciscana. The sequence continues at coordinate 8,658,894 of NC_088867.1, read as the reverse complement.
CCCAAAACGAACATAACTCACCCCCAATAAATGAATGAAAAACAAAACAAACAGAAATTATAATAAATAACCATGTCAAACTCAAAACAAGCAGAAACTAAGAGGAGTAGGGCTGACAGCCCAGTATCTTCTAAAGACCAGATTATAATTAGCAATTTACTGAAGACAATCAATGTGTGTTTCTATCTTTGATAATACCGAAAAATTCACCATCAACCAGTTCGTGGTAACGAACTGCAAGTAGGGTGGGACTTGGCCAAATAGTTACCGAAAGTAGAGAAATGGACTGATAACAATAGATGCATTAAAAGAGTTTTTTTATGCTGATTCTGAATCTTTAAAATTCGTTAAGCTTAATTTTACCCATCGAAAGCTATGAGCCTGAGAAGATTTGCTTGATTTTTGAAAAAGAGGTAAAGACTCCAGAAATTCAATTTGGTTAATGGAGCTAATTATTTTATTTTGTTTGGTAGTATAGTAAAAAATTAAGCTCAAAAAGGGGACTATGACAATAATATTACTTAGTTGCTGTTAATTTTCTAGATTTGCGGTAGCTCTTAGCTGGTGGCCCTCTCTTCCGAACGGATATCATAAATACACCACTGCATGTACATATTGCGATCTGATCCAATTCAAGACCACACTCATCGTTCCTTAAAAGTTTAACTATGTATCGTTAACTATATATTTATATCCTTAGATTAGCAATAGTAGTAGTCATACTTAAAGAAGTAACAGTAGGAGCATTGTAAGTAGCATTAGTGATAACAGTATTAGTATTGGTAGTAAGCAGTAACACATGCTGTGCCTTTTTGGTCTAGTTACACCTGATAGTTCAAACTTAATACTTTTAGGTGTTTCTCAGGTGTCAGGTGATACCTTCCTTTAGATAAACTGCAAGCAAATAATGAGTTGTATTCAGCACAACAACATCCCCCTCAACAGTTCCTGGAAGTTCCACATTAACATCATTAGCCTTAGTAATAGTATAATTGAAAGCAGTAATGCTACTACTACTAGTAGTAGTAATATGAAAATAGTGCGTTTTTATTAGTTCATCATACACCTCAGCAAGCTCTGAAAGATTCAACCTAATACTCTAAGCGGTTCTTGAGATACTGCTGATACAGCCCTTTGACAGCCTGCATACACATAGGGTGTTCCATCTTACTTCAACATACCCTTCAATATTTCCTGAAATTTTCCGTATTACACTTAGTCTTAGCATATATTAGTAGTAGCACTAGGTATTATACATATAGTACCTTTCGGTTAGTTCAACATCCCCCTCAAAATGCACTGAAAGTTTCAACTCTAAGAAAAGTTGAATTACTCTGAAAGTAATTCAACTCTAAATACTCTAAACTGTTCATGGGATAAGAGTTTTAACATGCCTTGCAAGTTTCGACTTAATACCCTAGACCGTTCCTGGAATATTGCTGGACCCTCTTTTGATGACTTGCATGAACAGAGTGTGTTTTGATTTAGTTCAACATCCACCCAAGCATTCCCTGAAAGTTTCGGCTTCCTACCCTCAACCTGAGTAGTAGTAGTAGTAGTAGTAGTAGTAATTTGTAGTAGCAGTAACAGTATACATAGAGTGTCTTTGGGTTAGTTTAACATCCGTCCTAACACACCCTGATAGTGTCAACTTACTGCTCTAAGGATAATTGCTCATACATCCTTTTGGCAACGTGAATCCACATATTGTGTTTTGATTTTGTTCAACATCTATTTAAATATTCCATTAAAGTTTCTCCTTAAGACCCTTATCCTCAGAAGATGTGGTGTTCGTAGCAGTAATAGTAGCAATAGCGGTAACATCCACATAGTACCCTTTGGTTTGTCGAACATCAGTCTAAACATGGTATAGAAGCTCGAACTTAATGCTCTAAGCCGTTTCTAAGATATTCCTTATATGTCCTTTTGAAAACACGCATGCATTTGGTTTTTTTTTATTTAATTGAAACTGCCCCTAAGCATTTCCTGAAGGTTCCGCATCAATACTAATAGCCTCACTAGTTGAGGCTATTAGCTATCAATAGTTGAGCTATCAATACTAAAGCGGGGGCTTTAGTACAAGCTACGATAGGTCTTAAGGGAATACCCTGTTTATGTATTTTTGGTAAACAGAAACTACCACGAGAATCTTGAGAATTGGGCATTGAATTCTTATTTTTTAAAACACGTCTATTGGGGTCGTTATATGGATGAGGTAATTTCACTTTGGAAATATGAGGAAGCTGAACTTCGGAGCTTCTTAGATCATCTTAACACTTATGACCGAAATTTGCAGTTCACCCTAGAAGTTGAAATTGAAAATAAACTACCGTTTTTACATGTATTAATTATTCGTAATGCTGATAAACTGGATTTTACTATATATCGAAAGCCAACACAAAACAATAGATATCTTCACTTTAATTCATATCACCCCCACAAGTTAAAAGAGCAGTTGTAACTTCCCTCATTGATCGTGCCCTGAATATTTGCTCCGATTTATATATAAATGCAGAAATAAACTTTACCAGAGATGTTCTTTTTGGCAATGGATCCCCCATTCCTTTTGTCAATAAAATAATTAACCGCAGAATAAAAAAACATTCTTGTAAAATCGAAGGAGATACTTCACAATGTGAGGCTACTGATAAGCCCTCAAATATTGTCTATCTTCCGTATATCCCAAAGATCACAACAAAATTAAAAAGTATTTGCACAAAAAATAACGATACGTAGTTTTTACTAATAATTTTAAAATCATCAATTTCTTAAATTCGGGTAAAGATAAGACCCCAGTTACTCGCCAAAGAGGGGTCTATCAAATACCTTGTGATTGTGAAAATTACTATGTCGGCAGGACCCATCAGAATCTAGACAAACGGTTACAACAGCATAAAAATGACATAGACAAGGCCTTAATTTCAAATAGTTCCAACAACTCCTTTGATTCTGCTTTAGGTTGGCATATATTTAATAATCCGTCCCGCATGATACTTTTTGAAAACTCTTCACTCATCAGTAATGATTTGGGAATAAAACAGGTGGTTCGAGAATCAATCGAAATTAATCTTAAAATAAACAATAATATGTCTTTGAACAGGGACTTAGGGGAATACTCACTAAATTCTTTATACCCAAATTTAATTAAAAATGATCTAACAAAATATTTTATTAAACCGATTTATAATAGTACTGAACCAACTACGAAAAGGCCTTTGAAACAGGCTGCTAAACAAGCAAGATTAGCTTTAAGAAATTGCATCTAATCATTTTGTTTTCTTTAGTTTGAATGAGCTTATATTCTCATTTCATTCTTTTCGCCAGTCCTGGTTGAACTTCATTGAAGTAAGGATACTAGGGCTATTTTTAAAAAAAGTTTTAAAAAGTGTTTTTAATTATTTAGTTTTAATTCTCACAATTTGATGTAAGTTCATTTATATATATATATATATATATATATATATATATATATATATATATATATATATATATATATATATATATATATATATATATATATATATATATATATATATATATATATATATATAATATATATATATATATATATATATATATATATATATATATATATATATATATATATATATATATATATATGTATATATATATATATATATATGTATATATATATATATATATATATATATATATATATATATATATATATATATATATATATATATATATATATATATATATATATATATATAGTTTCTCTCTTATTCTTGTATTGTGCTGAAGACGGCCCTTGGACATAGGGCCGAAATATCCACAGAACTAATTTCCACTGTCTTGAAAAGATTTTCCCTATTGTCTCTACTTAGTATCTGTTTGTTATGGAAAGGCAGTGTGGTCTTCGTCGCTATTTTTTTATTCAATTCAACTTCCCCCTCAATATTCCCTAGAATTTTCACCTTCATAGCCTTAGCCTTAGTTGTAGTAGTAGTAGGATTATTATTATCAGTAGTAGTAGTACTAACTGTAGTAACAGTAGTACAAGTGGTGGTGGTATACTACTAATAACTCACTGCAGCACCAAGCCGCCTGAGGCCAACACAGCTACGCACGCTCCTCCTCCAACCTAATCTATTTAAAGCCTCCCTCTTTACACCCTCCCAGGAAGTTCCCATTTCCTTTAAATCCTTATTTATGACATCCTCCCAACCCAGACAAGGACGACCTGCTTTCCGTGTAGCCCCAGACGGTTGGCCAAAAAGGACAATCTTCGGTAATCTGTCATCCTTCATCCGTAGAACGTGGCCTAGCCATCTCAACCTTTCTTTCATTATAGCCCCAGAAAGCGGGATTGAACCACACTTTTCGTACAACCTACTGTTTGAAATACGGTCAGTCAGCCGGGTACCCAGAACAATCCGTAGGCAATTTCTCTGGAAAACATCTAGTAAATTTTCATCTGCTTTTCGGAGTGTCCATGCTTCAGAGCCATATTTGACCACTGTCATCACTGTAGCTTCCAATATTCTAATCTTGGTTTGTAGGCTTATCTTTCTATTCTTCCAAACTTTTTTTAATTGTGAAAAAACACCCTGAGCTTTAGCTATTCTACTTTTAACATCTTCACTGCTCCCACCATCTTTACTAATAATACTACCAAGGTAACTGAAGCTCCCAACCTGATCAATCTTTTCGTTACCTAAGGTCACCTGTTCATCTTCACTTATTCCTAACCTTAGTGACTTAGTCTTCTTAACATTAATTTTCAAGCCTATTTTAGCACCCTGAACTCGTAAAACCTCTAAAAATTCATTCATTTTGCTCACACTTTCATCTAATATGCTTAAATCATCAGCATAATCTAAGTCCAGGAGCGTTCTTCCTCCCCATTTGATTCCATGGTCTCCAATTGCCTTTCCTGTGCTCCTTAAGACGAAGTCCATCAAAATGATCCATATAAAGGGGGATAGAACACAACCCTGCTTAACTCCTGATTTAATACAAAACCAGTTGCTAACCTCATTTCCTACCTTAACCGCAGCAGTATTATTCTCGTACATAGCGCAAATCACTTTAATGTATTTTTCTGGTATACCATAAAACGATAAGACCTTTGTTAACGCTGTTCTATCAACAGAATCGAAAGCTTGCTCATAATCGATAAAACTAAGGACCAAAGGTGTTTGACAACGAAGGGACTTCTCAATTATTAACCTAAGAGTGAAAACATGGTCGACACATCCTCTACCTTTTCTAAAACCGCATTGTTCTTCCCTTAAAACTTTGTCTACCGCATGTCTCAGTCTAAAAAGTATCATATTACTCAGTAATTTGCTACCTACAGAGACCAGACTAATGCCTCGATAATTCCGACATTCACTCTTGTCACCTTTCTTATACAGTGGTTTAATTAAGGTTTTCCTAAAATCATTGGGTACTTCCCCTTTTTCAAAAATCATGTTCATAATCTTCAGTAGCTTATTCCTAACCTCAGAGCCACCATATTTAAGGAACTCATTAATCATACTATCAGCACCTGGGGCCTTATTATTTTTTAATCCTTCTAGTACTGTCGCTAATTCTTCCTCACTAAACAAATCTTCCTTCACATCCAAGGTATCACAAACTTTTTCATTTTCATCTATATCTTTTCCTGCAACTGTATCTCGGTTTAGCACATTCTCAAAATGTTCCACCCATCTTTCTTTAACTTTTTCCTTATCACTAATTGTGACCCCATTTCTATCTTTAACTGGGACTAGTCCGGATCAGCTACTCCCTTTCAATTTATTAACATGCCAGTATAATATTTTACTATTATGCCGTCTAGCCGCATCTTCCAGATCCTCAGCAATTTTATCCATCGCCTCCATTTCACATCTCCTTAGTTCATATTTTAATGCTTTCTCCACTTTCTTTACATTCCTTTTGTTTTCATACGACCTATCGCTCAGATAATTCTTATACAAACCCCTTCTACTCTCTATTAAACCTAAAGCTTTTTCACTAATATTCCTAGTTGCTGTCTTAGCACTCTTCCCTAGGACACCATCAGCAACTTCACAAATTGTTTTTCTGAAATTATTCCATCCATCTTCCACATTGTCAAAATTTTAAACCCTCAAGTTTAGTACTCAACTGTTCCTGGAATTTTTTTCTCAAATTTTCATCCTGAAGTCTACCAACATCATAACTTTCCGGGAGGGAGTTACTCTTCCGAGATTTCAGCTTTAAATTAACCTTAGACACTACTAGATGGTGATCTTTACTTTTAACATCAATAACGGCACTCCTATACACCCTAGTATCTTGTATTGATCCTGCTAGTCTTCTGTTTACAATAACATAATCAATAAGGTTTGCTGTCTTACCATCACGTGAATACCATGTCAACTTATGGGCCATTTTGTGACCAAACACCGTATTGGTTATAACTAGGTTGTTATACCTACAAAATTGCAAAAGCCTATAGCCATTACTGTTTTCTTTTCCTACACCAAAATTACCTAGGCTAGGATACCATCTATCCCTATTTCTACCAACCTGGGCATTAAAATCTCCTAGCAAAAACACCATATTTCTACCTGGTACCCTGTCTATTTGCTCCTGTAACTGTAAGTAAAATTCATCTGAGTCACTAGTATCTCCATCAGTTGGTTCAATGGGGGCATATACTACTATAACTGATACCCTAAACTTTTTAGTCATAAAATGAGCAATTAGTATTCTATTATTAATACCTTCCCAGCCTAAACAAGACTTAGCAGCTTCCTTATTCATCATGAGCCCTACTCCCTGTCTATGTACCCCATCCTTCCTTCCTGAGTAAACAAATTCTATGTCACCTAATTTCATGCTTCCTACCCCTGGGATATGAGTTTCTGAAACTCCTAATAAATCCATTTCAAACCGTCTGAATTCGTCAGTCAAAATGTCGATGCGATAGTCATTTTTTAACGTCGTAACATTCCAAGTTCCAATTTTCATGTTCTTTAAATCTTTTAAATTATTTTGGCCTCAAGAAAAGCAGTGATCCCGGATACCAGTGCAGGATGGGGACCAATATATCTTCTCAAGTCTACACCGAAGCGCTTAAGCCGGCTTAGAACCGGACAGCAAGAAGTCCCTGGGACCTCCAGTAAGTTGGAGGCTTTGTGCAATCCTGGGCCCATCTTGGTCACAACATGGTTTTCAGCACTTGGCGATGCTCTTCTATCAACAAGAGTCGAAATCCTGCACAGACAGTCCCAAGCCTATTACCTCCGACTCATTATATATTCATGCCTACAAATATTATGCTACTACGGGGAGGCAGCCCATAGTAGATAAATTAGCTAGGAAGAGGTTTTTCAGCCCGAAAACGCCCATCAAAACAAACCAAGCCCAGAAAATTATCCAATAATCAGAATCCCGTACGAGTGCTGTGTTGTTTACTAGGCTATAATTTCCTCGAGGGGCGCCACTCCTCAAGTGGGAAAAATTGACCGCAAGTTTCCCAGTCTTGCAGGTACCCCGAAAGGGTCGAGGCAGCCCTTTACAGAGGCCGTTGTCCATAAATCTGGATCTTACGCCCTGCCGCAGTTGTCCTCCTATAGAGGATCCTCCCACGATGGTGTTCTGCTTCACCATGCAATTTAACCCATTACTGGGAGAAGGTTTGTAACTCATCTGACGCGTGAACACGGCAGTTGGCCCTGCTGAGTGTACATTTGAGGGGCCTTCTTCCTCCTCCACCTGAAATTATGACCCCCAGGGGAGGGTTTCCCAGTTTCTATTATGGGCCCCACTGGGACAAGGTCCTACTTGGCCTAAGCCTCCTATGGAGCTACTCTACCTATCTATAGGGCTTACATATATACATATATATATATATATATATATATATATATATATACATATACGCATACATACATATACATACACACACACATATACACATACATACATATACACATACATACACATATACTCACTAACGTGCAAATATATACCCTGAATTGGTATAGGCTAGGTCTGTATATGGTGAATATTAATTTCCTTTCTGATGCAAATGCACAATAACTTTGGATTCAGGATGCAATTCTGACTATAGAGATAAGTATTTTTCTTACTTGAAGTGTATGTGCAGAATTAGAAATTCTGCTGGTACTACAAAAGTAGACCTAACTAGCCAATTTAGCCTGTCTGAAACATCTCACAAGCTAACACCTTATAAAAAAAAAAAAAAAAAAAAAAAAAAAAAAAAAAAAAAAAAAACACCTTTGATAATTTAAATGAATAAGAAAACTTATTAGAAATTCTGCTGATACTGCAAAAGTAGACCTAAGTAGCCAATTTAGCCTGTTTGAAACATCTCACAAGCCAACACCCTATAGAAAACACCTTTGAGAATTTAAATGAAGAAGAAAACTTATTAGAGACTCTGCTAATACTGCAAAAGTAGACCTAAGTATCCAATTTAGCCTGTTTGAAACATCTCACAAGCCAACACTACTGCAAAAGTAGACCTAAGTAGCCAATTTAGCCTGTTTGAAACATCTCACAAGCCAACACCCTATAGAAAACACCTTTGACAATTTAAATGAATAAGAAAACTAGTTAAAAAAAAACTCTGCTAATACTGCAAAAGTAGACCTAAGTATCCAATTTAGCCTGTTTGAAACATCTCACAAGCCAACACCCTATAGAAAACACCTTTGACAATTTAAATGAATAAGAAAACTAGTTAAAAAACTCTGCTAATACTGCAAAAGTAGACCTAAGTATCCAATTTAGCCTGTTTGAAACATCTCACAAGCCAACACCCTATAGAAAACACCTTTGACAATTTAAATGAATAAGAAAACTAGTTAAAAACTCTGCTAATACTGCAAAAGTAGACCTAAGTATCCAATTTAGCCTGTTTGAAACATCTCACAAGCCAACACCCTATAGAAAACACCTTTGACAATTTAAATGAATAAGAAAAACTAGTTAAAAACTCTGCTAATACTGCAAAAGTAGACCTAAGTAGCCAATTTAGCCTGTTTGAAGCATCTCACAAGCCGACACCCTATAGAAAAACACCTTTGACAATTTAAATGAATAAGAAAACTAGTTAAAAACTCTGCTAATACTGCAAAAGTAGACCTAAGTATCCAATTTAGACTGTTTGAAACATCTCACAAGCCAACACCCTATAGAAAACACCTTTGGCAATTTAAATGAATAAGAAAACTAGTTAAAAACTCTGCTAATACTGCAAAAGTAGACCTAAGTATCCAATTTAGCCTGTTTGAAACATCTCACAAGCCAACACCCTATAGAAAACACCTTGACAATTTAAATGAATAAGAAAACTAGTTAAAAACTCTGCTAATACTGCAAAAGTAGACCTAAGTAGCCAATTTAGCCTATTTGAAGCATCTCACAAGCCGACACCCTATAGAAAAACACCTTTGACAATTTAAATGAATAAGAAAACTAGTTAAAAACTCTGCTAATACTGCAAAAGTAGACCTAAGTATCCAATTTAGCCTGTTTGAATGCACATATCGCCTTTTTGTCAGTGGAACATCCCCCTCATCGAGCTCTAAAAGGCTCAATCTAAAACTATAAGCCGTTGCTAAGATATTACCGATATGCCCTTTCGATAACCAGCATGACCCTAGTGTGTTTTGATTTAATTACCCCCCTCAATATTTCCTGAAATTTTCACCTTAATACTCCTAGCCTAAGTTGTAGTTGCAACAGAAGTAGTAGTTTGAGCAATAGCAGCAGTAGCAGTAATGGTAGCAATAGCGCTCACGCATTGTCTTTTGGTTAATTAATGTCCCCCTAAATATTCCCTAAAAGCTCCGATTTAATACAATATGCCACTTCTGAAATATGCCCCTTTGACAACCTGCATACACATAGGGTGTTATGATTTCGTTCACTTTCCCTTCAATATTATCTTAAACTTTCGATTTCATACCCTTAGCCTTAGTAGCACTAGTATCAAAGTAGTAATAGTAGTAGTAGGAGTAACAGTAGTAGTGTCGTAATTACAGTATTAGTAGTAGTAACAGCAGTAGCAATAGTATTAATAGCAGAATTCACATTCTCTTCATCATGCCCTGAAAGTTTCAGCTTTATAAACTAAGCCGTTCCAATGATATTGCTGATACGCCCTTTCGACAATCTGTACGCATATAGTATGTTTTAATTTAGTTCAACTTTCCTCTCAACATTTCCTCGAATTTTCACCTCAATACCCTCAGCCTTAGAGGTAATCACTACAGACGCAGTAGTTGTAGTAGCGGCAGTAGTAGTGGTACCAGTAGTAGTAGTATTGTTGGCGCGCAAATATGAAATTTTTGGTCAATTATTATCCCCCTCATCATTCCTTGAAAATTCCAACTTAGTACCCTCAGTCATCACTGAGTTACACCCTTCTGACAACCTGCATACACACAGTGAGTTTTGATTTACTTTAACACTTCCTTCAACATTCTCTGAAAGCTTTGCCTGAATGCCCTTAGCCTTTTTAGACATCAAAAGTCAATAGTTCCCCCCTTTCCTTATAACAATACTGTATGTAAGGAACGGGCGAATTGCGTAGCCTACAGCCCTTGCCCCGAGGGTGGTGGTGGGTTGAAATCCCCAGATACTTATTACTGGACCTTTTAGCATTGCTGAAAAAAATCGCTGTCTCAAATTCTATGGAATGTGTTTTGGGAGTAAGGGGGCGTTGGAGGCAGCTGGTTGCCTTCCAATCACTTTCGACTCTCAAAAAGGGCACTAGAAATTTCAATTTCCAATCCAATGAGCTCCTTCCGATGTTTCTACATCGACTACTTCTATAGGATGTGCCTTGGTGAAGGGAAAATTACATTGAACCCACTTCGCTCTTTACTTAGACAGCGCTATAGCGCTGCCTATGGTGAAAATTAATTTTTAGTTGACATCAATATTTAACATAGTAACACAAGCAACGTGACTAATTTCCAAATTCTACCCCTGAGCTTAATCCAATGCACGCCTCAGAAGAATTGGAAAAGCAGCCATCTGAGAATGCACTTTTCCGTCTCTAACCCCTTCCCTCCGGACCCGTCATGGATTTCCCTCGCATGAATCAACTAAAATCCTTGACTAATATAGCAACGAATTAGACAAAGATTATCTACGAGGAGAGCTAATTTCCATATGACCAAACTGTCATTCAATTATATAGCTGTATAACAAGCATCAGTCATTCACTTTAGGTAGATCGCTGCCTTTCTCAAGGAAGATTTTAATGTCTTGATACAAGTCTTTCTTAGACCAAAAAACGTAGCCTACATTAAAAATACACTAAATTAAATATAATGAATAGAACATTACAACACAAAATATAAATGTTAAAAATAGACAACATTAAGTGTATTAGACAAAATGCAAAATGTATCTTTTATTTTAGTATTCAGTATTTCCATTTCTGTACAGTGTTGCTTTTTTTCAACCTTGGTACCGTAATAGGAAGATATTATCATGAAAAGAGAAATCACCAATGCAACAGCACAAACACAAAAAAAAAAGAAAAAAAAAGAGAGAGAGAAGGAGAAAAGGAAGACTGTTTTCCTAAATTAGTGATTAATATAGATCAGCACTTGAATGAGGCCTTAACCCTACTCATCCATACAATCACATAGGTCAAACAGCATAGCCACACACAATCAACCATAAAGAATAATCCATGGACAGGCAGTCATGTCGTCAATAAGTATAAGTATATATAAGTTTAGAATGAATTGTCTTTCAAAAATTGCTGTAGCGAGCAAAAGGTTGTCAGGTATTAACATAAGTCCATTGCCACTTTTCCACGAACCTATGCTTTTTTCGTAAATTCTTCTTTTTCTCTCTCTCTTTCTTTGTCTTTCGTACTCCAATGCTTGCATTATTGTCATAGTGTTTACAAATAAATCACTATTTTATTATATTAAACACAATAATAAAATATAAAACACAAAAAATAATCAGAATCACTTTAGGATTAACACTGTGCAGAACAAGAGGATACCAAGTGAAGGTCGTGTAATTAGAATCAGAACCTTTTTTGAAGCTATTAAAAAACTTTAGCGTGAAGAGAGGGGTACTGAGGTGAGGGTTATCCCCCTCATATACGGAGTAATTTCTGTTCGTTGTAAGTTTTAATGTTTCGCTCCTTATTTTCAAAAGAAGAAAGTTTTGTTTTATGTTTGAGAAAGGTCATTTAGATATTCTGCTGGTGAGGTGAATCGCAAGCAACTTTAGTTTTGCATGAGTCTTTTGGAATGAATTTATTTTTTTTATGTTATTAGACCTTTCTAGAACGTTGAGCAATAAATATCTCCGTTAAAATCCCAAGACTCTGTGAATTTAGATAACAATAACGAATAGAATTTACAGTTCTTGGACTAATTTTGTACCATTGCTTTTATTTCTGGTTGCTGTGGCAAAACTGCCACAAGAATACATAAAAAAGGATACAAAAGATAAATCAACTTAGAATCTTGAATCATGAATCATTGAAATTTAGTCAGGCCATCAATTTCCAGCCTTACTCCAGTCACTGCAATACTGAAATGTATACACGCTGCTTATATCTGATTATGCAAATGCAATCAGAGAAAGAAAATTCCTTTTTAAAGAGGCTTAGTTTTATACAATATACTTTTAGAATAAAATAAAATCATAGAAAAAACTTATTTAATAAATAAGACCGTATTTTAATTGGAGTTATCTAATATTTAATAGATTATTTTTATAAATTGTTACAAGTTATTCGAATGAATCAGACTTCAACCTTAACTTATTTGATCCTGCATTTTCAGCAACAGTGGATTTTCTATCAGATCTGCTCACAGCTGGAATCTTCCCAATAGTTTACATTACACAACGTGTAACTATGATAAAGGCATCCTTGATAAATAATATTTTCTCCTTTATTGATTTTGGTGCTAGGAAAATGATGAGTCAGAGATCCCATACTTTGGGTTCGGCGTCCTTTAAATGGGGTCAAAATGAGCTAGCCCTTCTTAGATCAAGTTAGCAGAGGTCCCATGGGATGTACCTGACAGAGATTTTTTGCTCACAGTTTGACTCCTTCATGAATCTGTTAAACCTTATTTTATCAATATATGTACCATATCCACTTGAGGTTCCAGATCTAAAAGATTTATTCTCTCAAATCCTAGGCCTCCTCAGAAGCTGTAGAGGAAAGAATTACTTTTTGAAATCTTACATGTCAAAAGAGCCAACGTTAAGTGCAGCTACTGCTCGCCTCAGCGTTCCCGAAACAAGAGGAATATTTTTGTAATTTTTGATATAAAATTTGGATGCTAAACGGATTTATCATTTTCAGGAATTTTCAAATTACCGAAAAATATTCGTAATGCTTTACAAGTGATGCATTCTGTCCTCAAAACTTTGTCTACACCTTCTTTTTCCCTTTAAGTATACTGGCTCAGTTGCCCAGGGTGAACTTAATGTTCAAGAGGCATTTACCTTCTATTTTGCAGAAGCGGGGAAAATAACTGCTTCTTCAGTAAACTCTTGTCTTTTAAGCTTGATTTCAAATCGTATCTTGGTCCAACTTGCTTGAAATTGATGTCCCTGCGATCAGTTTCTTAGTTTGAGAAGATTAGACTTGTCAATGCATTAAAAGCACTACCATTAAAGTTGCACTGCGTTAATGCACTACCCACCACGGTAGTGAAATTTCATTCTTCGATTATCTCTCCCATGACAAGATTCGCAAATCTACATTTCGAGAATGGAATTTTTCCCAGTTCACTTAAGAGACCTCGAGTGATTATTTTATATAAAGATGGACCTCGGAGTGATACACTTACTTATCGGCCGATATCTTTATGGCCTGCATTTGACAAGATTTTTGAAAAGACTGTGCTTTCCCGTCTACCTTTCTATTTAGAAGCAAATAACTTTTTTTTTATAGTTTTCAGTTTTGCTTCTGAGCAAATCACTCAGCTTGAGCATACTTGGGCACTTTTTTTCCTACATTCGGTTCTTGATTTAAGTCTGATTTCTACCGCAATAGTTTTCGACGTCCAAAAAGCTTTTCGTTCCTTGACCCATAAGGTTATATTCTTGAAAGTATACCATTACGGCACAGGAGAAAATGACAGCTCTTAGTTGGTTTGATTCTTATCAAACCAATTTGATTGGTTTGATTGGTTTTGATTAGTTTGATTGGTTTGAGCTGAACTGAACGGTTTGAGCTATTTGAGCTTATTTCCGTAGATCCTCTTTTTCACTCACTATCTCAGGTTGAGTTTGGTGAGCCATAAGGCTCAGTTCTAGGGCTAGTTTCATTCTTAGTTTAAGTTAATGATCTTATTTTTGACCGTTACGAACCAAAAACATACAGTTTGTTATCGTCTTACGTCACCCCGAATCTTTTCATGCCCACAATGGTAGATCTCCGTGAATTGGTGATGGTATTCTAGTTATCTTCGCAGATGAGTTACTACTGTCATATCAGACCCTTAGATCTGTATTGAGCTAACTGTTTAGTTTGAGAGAGTAATTCTGAGGTTCGATGCCAACTGCCAGGCATTAGATTTTTTAAGTCGAAATTCCGAAATTGCTTGAAATGATTTTCAAGCGAATTTCTCAGGATTGCACACAACTATCGGAAATTCTTGTTTCGATGGGTTGTCTCAGCAGCCCTACAGATCATTCTTGGTATTCTTCTTGATGAGAATCTTTCCTTCAAGCATCATATAAGTCAAATTAAAATGAAGATATCGAGGAAACTTGGAATTCTTAGAAAGCTCACACACATCCTTCCTTGGTCGATTTTAAAAATTCATTTCTATGTCTCTTATTACATAATTATATGGATTCCAACATTTTCTTCCCTTCTAATACCACTCCCTAGGGTTTGTGACGAAGCAAAGAACCTTATCCTTGCTACATAGAGTTCTATTAATAAACTCTTATTTAATTTCAATTCACTTTACATTGTAACATTTATTTTTTCGTTTTTTAAGTTACATTGTGATGTTCCTTCACTCATTAAAACTAAATGGTCTCTTTTCTCTGACCATTCCCAAGGCCGTATCCAGGGGGTGCTAGGTGCTCCGACCCTCTTCCCCAAAATGTTTGCCCAACTCGTAAAAACGTAACAAAATGAATACAAACAAATTTTTGATGCGTTTTTTAAAGTTTTTTGAACCTCCCCCTCCCCCCAAAAAATTCTTTGATACAATCTTCAAACGTAACAAAATGAGTACAAACAAATATTTGATGCGTTTTTTAAAGTTTTTTGAACCTACCCCCAAAAAAATTCCTTGATACATTCTTCATCATTCCACATACTATCTTTTTAATTACAATAATATTCGGATTTCATTCAGTCCATCAGTAAGATCAGGTTTTTGGTAATTACTTCTTGTTCTTTCTCCCTGCATTCCCAGCTGTTGTATTAACAAAATATTATCCAATCTTCAAATAAACACTAAATTTAACAATAAAGACTTAATTAATGCCGTTATAACGATGCACATAGTAAGTAAGAAAAACAAGCTATACAAAAAAGCTGATTAAATCCACTTACCTCGTTTTGATCTTTTTCGCTTCTTTTGATTCAGCTGCAACAAGTGAATTTTCATCCAGCATACCAGCTTTTTTCATTCGATGCAGGAACACATTTTCTGTCGCTTTCTCAGCTTTCCTTTTTCGATGCTGCTTTTCTCTTTGATACAGAGAGCCATGTCCATAGCCCTCATAACTTAGAAACTGCCGGTGCTGTGGCGCTGTGTGCTAAAACAAAGATTTACAATTTCCAATGAGTTTGTAATTTCATGGCGAAACAAAACTAACTACTACTACTACTGAAAACAACTCACTGCAACAACAAACGGCCTGAGACCAACACAGCCGTGTGCACTCTTTCGTTACTCCAATCTGTTAAAGTGTTCACTCTTTACCCATCCCAATAAGTTCCAATTCCCCTTAAACACTTTTTAAAGACCACCCCTCACCCCATTCATTGACAACCTGGTTTTAGTATCTTAACCTTTCTTTCATTGCAGCCAAAAAAGTCGGATCAAACCATACTTTTCGTAAAGCTTGATACGCGATCTGTCAAACGAATATTTAGGACTATCCATTAACAATTCCTCTAGAAAACATTTTAAAATCATTATTAGCCTTTCGAAGCGCCCTCGTCTCGAAGCTATTACTGGATCACTCTCATTATTGTAGCTTGCTATATTTCAGTTTTAGGTAAATTAAATTAGTTAAACAGAAATAGAATTAAAATACTATACAATTTGAAACGTGAAACTAGTAAAAGGATCTACAAAGGTATCTTACTTCGAATAGACCCCTAGGGTACCAATCAAATTCTATGGCAATAGTTCCCATTCCCCAAACATTTGTCAGTACGGCCATGTTGCACATTTCTCGAATCCATATAGGTCACAGTTTATTTACGGAATGGTGTCAGACGCTCATTCACTTTCCATGGATATATTGAATAAAAGAGTGGACATGTTGCAGCTTGCTGGGATCAAAACAGTCTAGGGTTCTTCTTCTCTTCCTTCTATTCTTTTCTAAGTTGTTCCTATTTGTGTTACCCTTTTTATTTCTTTTGTTTATTTGCTGTGCTAGTGGGGCGTGATATGGCTGTCCTTGACGTGGTGGTAATATTTGATAATGAATAGAGGAAAAGGTGGAATTCTATCATCAAGGTTAAATGAATTTGAGCGAGATTCCTTTGTTTTTTTTTCAGTATTCCAAAATATTGTAGCTAATGATAATGAAGATAATTGCAATACGTTAGATATTCTAAAAAATCAATATTTATTTCTGAATGATTCGGCGAAGAATAATGTTAATAAAAGGAGGATATTGTTTTGGAATTGTCGGTGGTGAAGGACTACACAAGATACGATTGAAACTTTTTTATCGGCATCTAATACTGATGTTTTAGGCCTATGTGAAGCTTTTTAAGACGAGTTTTTGATTGAAAGTATTCATGTTCAAGATTATCAATTTTTCATGTCGGTCGAGACAGACAAAAGCAAGGTGGTCTTGGTGTTTTTGGTTAAAAATTGCATACCAGCTCACGCAAGGCTAGATTTTTAGCCAATCAATATTGAAATGATTTTGAATCTTGTGTTGTTGAGTGTTATGTTCCAAATAATCAGAAACTGCTCATTGCAGTTACTTAACGTACTCTAGTTATGGGAGATTCGAATACTGATTTAATGAGCCTTGTATTTGCTCACCAGAATAGAATGGATAGAAACACTGTGCAGTTTTTAGAAAGTCCGTTAACTCATGGATTAAACCCTGTATGTTTTAGGCCATCCAGAATAACTGATAGATCATTTTCACTAATTGATAATATTTTTCTCACCTTACAACACCATTAATAAATACGTCATTTCTGATGATTCGTCTGATCACTGCATGATTATGGCTGATTTTCCGCTTTGTTTCCCGTATGATAAAAAAGTCAAAGGAAGCATCGAGACATTTCACATAAAAATTTGTCAAATTTAACAGAAGGGCTTGGTGACGTTGAGTAGAGTCCAGTAATCCATGAAAGGAATCCAAATCAATCCTTAGAAAACTTTTATGATATATTGACTGATAAACTTGATAAATGTTGCCTGTGTGGAATTTTAATGGGGAACAGAAATGCTCCAAGAAAACCTTGGATAAATCAGTCCCTTTTGAGGTTGATTACTAAAAAAAAACATTTATATAAAATCAAAATTAAGTATCCAACAGAAATGAATATAATGTGTTTTAAAAATTATAAAAACCTTTTGTAAGGACTTTTAGAGATAGTATAAGAGCCTACTATGAAGATTCGTTTCAAAATTCTGATTCTCCCCGGAAAACTTGGAGCTTGATCAAGTGTAAAATTGGACGAAATAAAACAATTGTCGCATCCCGAGGCATTTTATGACAAAAATAGTGAAGAAGATAGAGGACCAGAAGCTGTTGCTAATATGTTTAGGGATTATTTTATAGTCGTTGGACAATCTACCGTCTACAGAAATAGATTTTTCTTCTCGCAGGATGCATAAACATTATTCCCCTCCCTCTGAAGGTAAAAGCATATTTCTGGCCCCAGTTAGTTTTGCAGAATTCCATAAGGCTATTAAAAATATAAAAATGGTAATTCAGTGGGATATGATGAACTATCAACAAAGCTGTTAAGGAGTATTTTTGGAGTGATTTCTGCAATATTTTAATTTATGCATCAGTTCAGGTTTGTTTCCTAGTAGACGGAAAATTGCCCGGGTAATTTCGTTACATAAAAAAGGTCATAAATCTGACGTAAATAATTATCGTCCCATTGCGATTACATCGCCTTTGCCTAAAACGTTTGAACAAATTTTCGAAGAAAGGATTTCTAATTATAAATAAACTGTGTTTTACCCAATAGCAGTTTGGGTTTAGGGCGAGCCATTAGACACAACACGCAGTTACAGCTCTTTTTTATGATTAAATGATTGTTTAGATAATGATTTCCATGTGGCTACTGTTTTCTACGATGTTAAAAAAGTATTTGACATATTAAACCATGAAATTCTTTCCGACAAAATGGAAAATGCAGGCATAAGAGGGATATGACTAGAGCTAGCAAGATCATACTTGAGTAGACGTAAAATTGCGGTAGATGTCGCTGGAAAACTGTTTAACTTCAAGAACCTTAATGGTATAGATGTCACTCAATGTTCGGTATTAGGTCCACTCAAATTTTTTATTTATATTAACGATCTTCTGCAGAGTTTGCAAGGGAATATTAGTCTTACTATGTTATTTGCAGATGACACAGCTATATCTGTTAAAGCGAGGGATTCAACTACACTAATTGGAAATTTGATTGTACCTGCTACTTCAGTAAATCGATGCTTCCAATAATCTAGTACCAAATTATACTAAAACTGAATTCATGGTTTTTGGTCCCTCAAAACTACCAACTCAATTGATTTCTTGTCAGGAGCTCCAGGTTAGTGAGAATAAAATTTATAGAGTTCAGTAATATCGTTATTTAGGACTTTTCCTTGATCCATTGCTATCTTTTCGTTTAAACCGCTAATCATTTAAGGGTTAAACTTGCTCAAATATTCGGTCGATGTACCGCATGAAAAATATTTTTCCATTTTCCATAATAAAAATAATTTACCACTTTTTAATTGTTTCGTGTTTGGATTACTGCTCAATGGTTTATCTTAATACCTTTTAGACGCATTTAAAACAATTACAGGTACTACAAAATAGGGCAGTAAGAATACTTGGAAAGTTTTTACATCAACCATCAAAACTTCGAAATACATCTGAAAAAAACGATATTCTTTTTCCTAAATTTATCGGATTTAAAACGCATACGTGATGTAAATATTTCCTCATGACATTTTCAAATTCAAAATCCTAAATATTATTTCTACAATAAATCCCTGTTGATTTTGACCCCTTGTTCGGCTCGTCGGTGGGTGGAATTATACCGAATTCTTTTAGTAAGATGTAAAAGGTCAAGGTTTTCACTTAGGTACCTAATCCCATTCATTGCGAATAAATATAAGCTAAATGATAAAACTCAGATTGACCAATCACAAAAATCTCAGCTGTATTTAAAGAAGCAATTATCAAAGATTGTTTTTTAATGTTTGTTTGTTTACGTTAAATGATGGAATTTTAGAAACTTATGATATTTTTCTTTATATGTTTTGTTTTTGTCTTTATGATGGAATGGCCTCCCATACCCCTCCTGCCCAGTCTTTCTTTTCTCCTTCCTTTCTCCTTTTCCCTGTTTTCTATGTTTTTGTTGTTACTGGGTTTTTTTCTGATAGTTAAGTTAATTTTGCTATTATTACTATTATTATGACGAGATGTTTTGTTCTGTGTATGTTATATTATTTACACACCCAACCTTACGAGCTCTGCTCTCTGTTGGGGGGTTAGTGTTTTTTTTTGTACTTCTAAGTATATTAAATAAAGCATTAAAATAAAGAAGGGTAGATCCTCTTGTATAACAGGATTCTTGTATAACAGATAACAGGAGGCTCACCGGGGAGGTCTTAGGGCCTGAACCTGTTTTTATCCCCCCTTCCCCTCTTCTCAAGATAGTGCATAAAGTCATGTTAGACCTCTTTCAAATAAGAACCATTCAGGAATTGTTGATAAAACGGTATCTAATAGTTCTCGAAGATTAAGGGGCGTAGCTCCAGCATTTTTATTGGGGGCAAGGGGGCCCTACATCCGGAGAGTTAAGGAGCATGGGCTATAAAATGATTTTTTCTCCCAATTATTAGAGGAAAGTGCCCCCTCCGAAACGATGCCACTGTTTTTAGATACATTTTGTTAAAAAGTGGACCTATTACACTTTGATGGAATAAGAGCTATTCAGGACAGACAAGTAATCTGGAGCCCAAAGCTCATCCTCATCCTTGTCTATATAGACTTGCTATACCTCTCTGGAATCCTGACTGTACAAGGTCCATTTATAGAGAACAAATACATGGCTACATTTCGAAAAATGATGGATATGTTAAACCTAGTTCAAATAAAATCATGCCAGGATTCATAACCAATATAACTACAAGAACCGAGATGAGGCATTAGGGACTGATCTCCCCTCCTTTAAAACCACACATACATTGACAGGGTACATCTTTTTCTGAGCACAATCATTCAGGCACTATTTAGAGAATGGTCTATAGCACTCAAATCTGGAAACTATTACAAAACTGATAATCTCTATAACTAAAGGGTTAAAATGGATCCGGAGCCTGAGCATCCCACCAAACCTAGTCTATATGGACGAGTTACACCCTTTTCACACAAGAATTACTCAGGCAATAGCCCAAGTTTCATCTACACTATATAGATTCATCTATATAGTGAATCTATACAGAGTATATATCTATATATCTACACTATATAGAGTCAACAAAATTTCGTTGTCTTAGTAAAGAACCATGAGTTTCAAATTCGTTGTCTTAGTAAAGCCATGAGGCCATGATTTGGAGCATTGGAGACCATTAAAAAAATAATTATTTTAATAAA
Organism: Artemia franciscana; assembly: GCF_032884065.1. Classification (NCBI taxonomy): domain Eukaryota; kingdom Metazoa; phylum Arthropoda; class Branchiopoda; order Anostraca; family Artemiidae; genus Artemia; species Artemia franciscana. The sequence goes on along the minus strand of NC_088867.1, from coordinate 8,637,882 downwards.
AAAGACCCACTAAAGCCCGACCATTATATCAAATGCTTAGACAAAGTAGCATTAGATCCATTCTAAATTAGTCAAAAGCATCCTGAAAAGCATATACAAAAACCACGTCTAACATTTGTTAACTGAATTATTATGAACAGGAACTACCTCAATATCACATTCCCCTTCATTTCTTCTGCTCAGCTCCTCAGTCTTAGCACCAGTAAAGCCTTCTCTTTGCTCCTTATTTAACTTTTCTTGGAGTCTTCTGTATGCTTGTTCAACTTTTTTGAACTTTTCTGCATCACTGGATTCGGAACCACTATCAGGATGGTATATTTTTGCCAACCGAAAGAACGCGCCTCTAATAGTTTCAAAATCAGAGCCCTTCTTTACTTCAAGAATTCGGTAATCTTCCTAGAAAATTGGTTTCATCAAGTCATGACAGATATTAATACATGAATTATAAACTAAGACATAAAACAGTAAATGCATAAATCAAGGATCCATTTGAAAGGAAAGGGAGACCAACATTACCTTGGCTCATTTCACTCTGAAGTATTGTTGCAGTAAAAGGTCACCAGATCAGAAGTTTGCAGGTGAACCAGTCGGCCATTAGTTACCGATTTCCTGAAACGTAAGAGATTGATGTACCTTGACTACGTCCCTTGCATGCCAGAAGATCGACTCCCAATTGCAGTATATGAGTGGCACACCGAGGACGACCCAGACACACTCTACAGCAGCAGAACAAACAATATCTCAGAAGAGCGAAGGTGTCTCTTCAGCTGCAGTGGGAGAATGTCAGTGCTGCAGCTCAGCTCTGACATGTCTGTCAAGGCTTCCTAGATACATTATACGCCATTCCTGGCTCTAGAAGATAAAGGTCTAAGATCCACCTGAGCTGGATAATAAAAATGTATAAAATAAATCAACCAATTATTAATTTTCGGGTAAAAAACACTTTCAGCAGCCATGTTACACTACTTAGCTATTGTTTTCTTTTCATGTAAGTCAGTTTTTGTCTTGTAAGTCAATAGTTTTGTCTTGTAAGTCATTGTAAGTAGTCCTACTTCAACCTGTGTAGTTTCTATTTAAAGTTTCTTTCTATATTTTTCAGAGCATCTCAATGCAATAGCTAGTATACATACATATAGTAGCATACACACGTAGCATACATAAGGCCTTCACACCCATACCCTATCGTAGGCCCCATATAAGATATTTATCATTTTTAGAATTATTACAAACTTGTCTATAATTTTTCACATACTAATTCATCTATTTTTTGTTTTTATTTACCCGTGCTGCCAAAAAATACGTGCCCTTCTTGAATAAAACACAAACATGCCTATTAAATCAGTTTTAATTGAAATTAAGATTATAATACTTTGATATTCTATTTTATAGTAATTTGCTTCATATTAAGAAAAGGGGATTAACTAAATTTGAATTTCTTCCAATAAATCTCGAGATCAATTTATTTTGAATCATTAAAATGAATTATTAAATTATTGAATCATTAAATGATTGAATCATTAAAATGAAACATGAAAAAGTTAACTGTTTGATTACAGTCTTTGACTCTATATTACATTTTGGGTTTTTCATTTGCCCCTTTAATTTTTCTTTTTTTCCATCCTTCATTTCAATTTTTCCTGATTCTAATTTTGTTTCATAACTTTTGGCTTTTCAGGTTTTTCTTTTAGTATTTCTATAAGATTGAAGATTATCCTTAAGTGCCATCTTTTCTATTGTAGCACTGATTATTTAAACAATTTAAAATGAAGGTTACACCATGGCTGACTAAGGCATCAACAAGGGTACAAACAAATGATAATCCAATTTTGAACCTTAAACTAAATGAAAACAGCAACGAATATTTTATCCAATCTTAACTGCGTTTATTTTTATTACCTCAAGCAAAATACGAACTGGTCAGAAGCCAAGTCAGTGAAGTTCACTTTGGCCCAAATTTCTAAGATTTTAACATCAAAGTAATGGACCAGTTTCTTAGCGTAGTAAATTTGTTAAGAAGCTCAGTAAAAATGAGGACTAGTACTAAAATAAAAAAAGAATACTTAGATCATTGAATGCTGAGTTTTTTTTTATTTAAATTAAACTTGATTAGGTTTACACAAAAATGTACTTCAAAACATTCTCCATATTTGATTGCGTGAGCAAACACTGAAAAATCAAAAGATTTTTCACTATTTAGGTAGTAGATTAGAATAAAAATCAACAATCTATTGTCTTTTATTTTCAAAGGTGGGGGGGGGCAAACCTTGGGTATGCATAAATCATTTTTATTGTTATTTGCAAGAATATGCCACCATCAGTAGTTAATCATACTTACAGTATAATTTTCAATTTCTTTTTGTTGACATCCAGAAAATGTTCTACTTCGAATTGAGGCTGAGCTTATAGTGGGTATAATGCACATCTTCTTTTGGAGTGTCACAAAGTTGGAGAAAGCTACCATTTTTTTCCCGAACTCTACAGAAAAAAACCTTATATCAAAATAGCCTTTATAACAAGTCTTTACAAACTGATCACGCTCAATCTGACAGTTCAATCAAATCCTAAAAACAGCATGTAAAGGTGGATCTAAAGTAAAATCTTGGGGGGGAGGGCAATGTGACAAGGTCCCCAATAATTGACCTAACTGACAATTTCATTTTTAAAAATAGTGAAAAAAGAGAAAAAATGAGGGCGCCAGAAAAATCTTGGGGGTGGGGAGCCCGCGGTCCTTGTAATTTAAATTACACAGATTTTTTTCATAAAACTTGTGGAAAATTCCAAAATATTTTATTACAAAAAAATTTGACTCTTTGTCAATACTCTACGTTTCAAAACAACAAAAACTTTAGCGTAAAGAGCGGGACGTTGAGGAGGGGAGAGCCCCTTTCTCATACAGAATAATTTCTGTTCTTTCTAAGTTTTAATGTCGCTCCATACCTTCACTTAAAAAAAACTTTTTTTTTTATTTGATTTCTGAACGTTTTGAATTAACGCAGGTTTTGAATTTGGCTCACTGTACATGGATAATCAAAACAAAACTGACATATTAATTTTACCTTTCTTTAAACTAATAATAACCTAAGTTTGATTGGTGTTTCAGTTGTTTAAGAATAACCCCTGAATCACAAAGGCTGTTTAATTAGAATGATAGCCTTTTTTAAAAGTTGAAAAAGAAACTTTAGCGTAAGAGCGAGCTACTGAGGAGAGGCAACCCATCTCATATATGTAATATTTTCTGTTCGTTTTAAGTTTTAATGTTGCTTCTTACTTTCAATTGAAAAAACTTATTTTTTAGTTAATTGCTGATCGTTTTTTAAATAATGTCGGAAAATCCAGCTACCCCTCCATGGAAAATTCCCTTCCCCCACGACAATTTTCTCCATGGAAAGATTCTGCCATGCAACTTAAATTAGCGATATTTGCGGAATTAATTTTGACAGGCATAGTAACAAAACGGTCAAAGAGGTTGACACTATTTTTACGAGAATGAGAGTCACAAGTTGAGCAATCCTCAAATGGCTGAAATGAATGAAAGAAAAGATCTTTAAAAGATATACGTAATAATTGATGTTCCTGAAAATTTCCCCCTGAAAACGTCTGTATACTTACCAATAACAAATACTATATTTAAACAGTGGGCAAAGTTCATAGCTTGCAGTCCTTCCCATGGAAACTGTGGGGGATTAAGTCGTTCCCAAAGAAATTGTTTTTAGATATTTCGACTATGTTGGACAAAATGGCTATCTCAAAATTTTGATCTGGTGACTTAGGGAAAAAAGAGCGTGGGAGGGCGCCTAGTTGCCTTTTAGTTTGAGCCCTGTCACGAAATTCTAGGACCACTGGGTCAATACAATCACTCCTGGGAAAAAAACAAATAAACATACATCCATGGTCTTTCTTCTGGAAAAAAAAATATACAAAATTCCACATTTGTGCAGATAGGAGCTTTAAAACCTCTACACAGTAGGGTTTTCTGATGCGCTGCTCTTCATTAATATTCTATGACTCTTAAGGGATGTTTCCCCCTTTTTTCGAAAATAGGGAAAATTCTCTCAGGCTCGTAACTTTTGACGGGTTGGACTAAACTTGATGAAACTTATGTATTTAAAATCAGCATAAAAATCCGATTCTTTTGATGTATCTATTGGTATCAAAATTCCGTTTTTTAGCGTTTTGATTTGAGCGGTTATGGGCTGTTACCACAAAAAGTGTTTGAAAGAATATACTAATGACAAGAATTAGATAAGTTAGTTTAAGAATGAATCGATTAAAAATTAAGTGTTTGGGGTACATGAAAATAATCAACACAAATTATTATAAACAGATCAAGACATAGTTTGCAAAAACAACAAGCCTGAGTAGATTTTAGCTATCAAGTAGGTTGGTTGCAACCGTTTGTCACATAGGCAAACAAAAGAATCAAATTGACCATGAATTGCTCACTTTTAATTCCTGACTTTTATAACCAACAAGAGAGTAATCCATTGGATTGGGCTCAATTTGCAGAGGATATATCAAATTATAAAATATAACAAAATACACCATAGAATGTTTTATTTCTCTACTGTGAAAAAGATCCGAAAGTGGTTTATATGCTTATAATGTACAATCCTTATCGCTTGGATTTCAGTTTAATTTAAACTTATTGTATGTGGCTGTGCATACATAATGGTGAATATTAAGATGACCCTACTGAACTAATGCATTCACTTACTGGACTAATATTTGGAAGCTTGAATACAATGTGGACTCTCCATATTAGGAAGAAAAACCCAGACATTCAGTGCCACAAGAACAGTAGGGATGGGTCCTGTAATGCAATTTCCAGCAGCCACATAGAGAGATCTTGATGTCAATAAGTTGAAATTTCACATTCATGCACAAGTGACTATTGCAAAGACTAATCAGACACTTGGCTTGACCAAAAGAATGTTCACTAGCAGATATTCAATTATAATGACCAAGCTATACAACAGTCTGGTTTAACCAAGGCTGGAGTTTAGTATTTATATTGCATGCCTAATTGACAGGATTGACCAAGTAGCTCTAAAATTAGTCCACAAAATTCAGAAATTCGATGATGTCCCCTATCCATCCTGTCTCTGTAAGCTCAGAGTACCATCTCTAATATATCATTATGAAACAAAACAATCTGATAACAGCATACAGGCTTCTAAATGCTGAGCATACCAACCTGGCGTTTTACCAATCAGACAATCCAAAGTGAACTCATAGTCACCCTCAAAAGCTTTTCTAGAAGCAAGTTAACACTAGAGTAAGGAATATGTTAGTAAATTTATAATTTTCAGCATAGTATAGTTATGATGAAAGTGAATCTACGCAAAGGAGGGAAAAACAAAGGTTAGAGATTCATCTTTTAGTCATGAATATTCCCCATTGATTGAGAGTGTTTTGTCAGGACTATTAATGAGGGTAGACCATTACTGATGGGTTACATATATAGAAGTCTCAGTTGCCCAGATGCAACTGCATCTTACCAAGCTCTAATTCAGTTGACTGAACAAGCATCCAATCATAATAATCAGGACTTAATTCTTCTTGAAAATCTGAATCTACCAGATCTCAAATGGGTTGAGGGTTTGGGTTATCAACAAAGATCAATTGTCAGTAACCCATTTGTTGAATATTTAGATAACAACAGCTTATATCAAATAATAAACCAACCAACCTGGTGTAAAAATAACCAGGCACCATCCCTACTAGATTTGACAATCACTAACAACCCAGGATTGTTAGTGAACACTAAGTACATCCCTCCTGTTGGTGCCAGAGACCACGTCTGCATCTCTCATGACTTGCTACTTAGTTAACAAAGAAACAGTTGTATGAAACAAACTTACACCAACTACAGCAAAGTTAGAGAGATAATACAGGAAGTAGAATGGGACCAAGTGATTGTCAAAGGAGACATTGAGCTAGCCTGGCAAAATCTTAAGAGCACCCTGCTCCAGGCTGAGAGGATATGTACTTCAAGTTCGTTCATGAAGGCAGCAAAAACACTGCCACGAGTGAACCAGCCTATTAAAAGGGCTATGAACTGTAAGATGAAGGCTTTTAAAAATCATAACAAATGCAAATGCACACACCACTGAGATTGCTTTGCAAGAGCAAGGAATAGACTGGGACAACTGACCAGGCACTTCATAGCTGACTATGAAGATAACTTGGCATCAAACACCCAAGACAACCCAAAAAGGTTCTGGAGATATGTATCTGCTAAATATAAGAGTAGACAAACTATTCCATTCCAGCTTTACCCTGAAGGAAAAAAGCTGGAAGATCCAGAGGAAATAGCAAATTTGCTTAACACCACATTTACATCCAAATTCTCAGTGGACCTCCCAGACAAGCCACTGTGCTCTGCCCCTAGGTTGGTGGCACACCCAGTGCCAAAAATTTACATCACAATGGATGAGTTTAAGAAAAGTCTGAGTAAACTAGACCCCAACAAAGCTAAAGGCCCAGATGGTATACATCCCAGGCTCCTTAAAGAACTTGAAGATTTAGTAGCTAAGCTGCTTTCTTTGCTATTCAAATTGTTTCTTCAGACAAGTGGCCTACCTGTAGATTGGTGGACAGCCTCAATTAATCCATTATTCAAGAAAGGATCTAGAACCCAGCCTGAGAACTATCAATCCATTAGCCTGACCTTGGTTGTGGCCAAACTTATCAAAGGGCTGGTCAATGATGCAATTATAGCACATATGACCAAAAAATTACCTTTTTTTTGGTGGTCAGCATGGCTTCAGGAAAGGCATGTCTTTTGAAACAAATCTAATACTAACTTATGAATCTATAACTGATCTGCTAGAGCAGGATGTTCCAGCTGATGTATTCCTACTAGATCAAGCCAAGGCCTTTGATAAAATGTCTCACTGCTACCTTATGATCAAACTGTCACTATATCAGATAGAAAATGATGCTGCCCAGTGGATCCAATGCTTCCTATTTAACCGAATCCAGATTGTCAATGTATATGATGAAAGAGGTGACTGCATCTACTCAACACCGGTTCACATTAAGAGCGGTGTCCCCCAAGGGACCAAACTACATCCAACTCTGTTTAACCTCTGCATAAATGATGCTCTTGAGGTGGTTAAGATAACCAACAGTTTAAAAGCATGTTTCTAGAAAAACCTGCCTAGTAAGAAAAAATCAGTGTTGGTAGCAAAATCAGGATTGCAATTATTTTTTTCCTTAGCCTTAAAAGTAAATGTTAATTTGGAAACAAATTTATAAGGGGTGTCTGGCATTTTATTTTAATTTACACAAATCTCTTTTGATACTAACATTAGCTGAAGCAGCTACTAGTGGCAATTTTTTCTCACAAGCCAGTTTTTTAAACCCTTTTTAAACTTCTGGTTAGTAAGGGCTGTTTTGAGCCATTTAGGGACTCAAAATGTAATTTTCCCTGAAGCAATTATTGAAAAGCATTAAAAAAGGCATCAAGTGATGTATTCACATTCATCTTAGCTAAATTAAGTTGTAAACTATAAATTTACTATAAGCTTTTTTTTCAAATAGAGTTATCAGCATGTGAAATGCCCTTAGTGAAAAAACCAGTGACCTCAGCCAGCATTGACTGCATTCAATTCATTAGTGAACAGGGAGTGGCTCAAAACCCATGGTGCACCATTTTAGATGCCACAGATGATTAAGTATCATCACTGAATCTGGCATACAGAGGATTTGTCTTATTGCTAGCAAGTGAAATCTAAGGTAATTTAAGGAAGGCAAATTAATTCACAAACACATTCAAGTTTTGTTGCCAGCTCAATAAAGAGGTGTAGGTGCCCCATCTTGGAGTTCACACCTTATGATGACCAGTTCATTAGTGAACAGGGAGTGGCTCAAAACCCATGGTGCGCCATTTTAGATGCCACAGATGATTAAGTATCATCACTGAATCTGGCATACAGAGGATTTATCTTATTGCTAGCAAGCGAAACCTAAAGTTATTTAAGGAAGGCAAATTAATTCACAAACATATTCAAGTTTTGTTGCCAGCTCAATAAAGAGGTGTAGGTGTCCATCTTTGAGTTCACACCTTATGATGACCAGTTCATTAGTGAACAGGGAGTGGCTCAAAACCCAGGGTGCACCATTTGAGATGCTGCAGATGATTAAGTATCATCACTGAGTCTGGCATTAAATTATCTAAAGTAATTTAAGGAAGGCAAATTAATTCACAAACATATTCAAGTTTTGTTACCAGCTCAATAAAGAGGTGTAGGTGTCCATCTTTGAGTTTATACCTTATGATGACCAGTTCATTAACAAACAGAGAGTGGCTCAAAACCCATGGTGCACCATTTGAGATGCCGCAGATGATTAAGTATCATCACTGAATCTTGCATACAGAGGATTTGTCTTATTGCTAGCAAGCAAAATCCAAAGTATTTTCATGTAGGAAAATTAATTCACAAACATATTTACGTGTTTTTTCTAGCTCAATAAAGAGGTGTTCATACCTTATGATGACAAAAAATTTTCTGTTGGACCAACAACATAAATCTCCCTTTGAATTGCCTTGTCTAATCTATTCTGTTTGTAAGCCTAGGGGCTCAAATATTCTTCACTTTGTAAACATGAGGATTTAATTAAGGTTATGCCTATATTGAAAAGAAATTAATGTCTATGCTAAGATTTTTGACCTAAAACCCACCCCTTAATACAGACATGTCACAAAATCAGAAAAAAGTAAAATATTGAATTATGAATTAACCATGTTTTTAATTTTGAATATTTGCACACCTGATAGATAAGGGTTATATTTGCAAGATAGAAAGTGAAGCTGGCTTAAGGCCTTTTTTGTGTCAACCAGCTGGTTTAACCAATGACAGTTTTGGTTTAACCAGCTTGTATGTTTAATACAAAAATGTAAAAAATTTAATGGTTGAGCTCCAACAAAACTGCTGCACAAAGATTCTTCTTTTTTTTACTTGTCACATTGGGCAAATAATTTTAAACATAAGACATTTTCAAAAATGTTGAAAGTGTGATTCTCTTATAATTAAATGATTTAGCAGTGGTTTAATTTCCCCCAGATTTGACATATTTCATATTAATTTGAGGTTAGAAATGATCTAACCTACTCTTTTATGTTTCAAAAGATAGGAAGCAGCTAAATTAGTGGAACCTTTGGTTAAACTGTTCAGGTAATACCTTGGAAAATATTGCATTCATGCTGTAAAAGCGGAATCACCTATAAAAATTCTGAGTGATGAGACTTTGGCAAATTTAAGCTACCCTAAAGAGGGAATAAAATTTTAGTTTGGCTTCTTATTGCTTGGATTTTGGAATTATCCTAAAGGGCTATGGATTAATTTTCAGGTCAAATTCCAGTCTAGCTACTTTTTACTATCTTGGAAAGGGGATAGGTTAGGAGAATGATTCTTTCAGTAATGAATCCATAGCTAAAAACATACTCTTGGAAGATATTGCCAAGCTTCTGTGTTAGCCCTCTTCTAATTTCTAAGTCTTAGAATTTTGCATACTTGACTGGTTTACAGCTATTAAATTTTGACAAAGCAACATTTTAACTTAATTTTCAGCTAACAGTTACTATTTATCTAATTTTAACTATGAAAATGCAATTCTTGTTACTCCAGTGGAATTTTAAGCCATATTAATGTTTTATCTCTAAATTTAGGAAATGCATTTGCAAATCATAGAAACTTCATAAGTTGGGATTGAGCAAAGTTATGAAGCTAAAAACACCTTTTTTCTTGTCATATAAGCAAAAGATCTATTCTGCAAAGGTTTCACTTTTATAACACAGATTGTTAAGGGTGTGGGCCTCAAGAGAGAGAAGGAGCATAGGTATATGCTTCAAAAGACTTACCCATGACATTATTTAGTCTCAAGACCCATCCCTGAAAGTTTCGTTTTCCTAACCTAAACCTTTGGTAAGTGTTTAATATTGTCACAAGCTGTCTAAAGGGCATATTACTGCATATAGCAAGATTCTGATGATTGAATACTGTTTCTTTGTCATTATTAAAGAAGTGCATCCATTTCTGGTTGAACCTCCTCCTCCATGGGGCAAACTAAAAATGTGTAAATTGAGCTTGCTTACAGGTAACATTACCTGTAGAGCAAAGCATATTAGTCCACAAGCCCTGCAGGCAGAAGAGTAAGGTCTGTATTCTATACTTATTCAACAAAGAGTGATAAAACTCAATAAACAATAAACCTCAAACAAGGTTTATTAAATAGATATAGAATACAGACCTTGCCCTGCTGCCCATGGACTCATGGGCATGGACCCAGGGCTCATGGACTAATATGCTTTGCTCTATAGGTAATGTTACCTGTAAGCAAGCTGTCTTTATGCATTTCTAGTTTGCCCCTTGGAGGAGGAGTGTCTACCAGAAATGGATGTGCACCAAGAATTAGCATTTCTAAGAGTAAAATTCTAGTTAATTGACTTCTTGCTATCTCAGAAAGGGTTTAGGTTAGAAAAATGAAACTTTCAGGGATGAATCTACAGACTTAAGTATGTCCTAGGAAGGTATTTTGAAGCAACTACCTCAACTCCTTCTTCCTCTAGAGGGCCCTGACTTGATGACCTTTAAAAATATGTGTGTTATAAAAGTGAAACCTTGCAAAATAGATCTTCTGCTTAATTGAAGTACAACAAAATTGTTTTCAGCTTCATAACTTTGCTCAATTCCATTTTCTAAGGTTTTAAAAATATGCAAATACATTTCCTAAATTAAAAAAAAACAACATTGATATGGCTCAAGATTCTACTCAAATAACAAGAATTGCATTTTCAGAACTAAAGGCAGAGAAAAAGCAACTAGTGACTGAAAATTAAGGTAAATGTTGTTTTGTCAAAATTTCAATAGGTATAGACCTGTCATGTGGGCAAATTTCAGGGCCCCCTAGAGGAAGAAGGAGTGGAGGTGGGTACTCTAAAATACCTTCCTGGGACATACTTTAGCCTGTAGACCTATCCCTGAAAGTTTCATTTTCCTAACCTAAACCTTTTCTGAGATAGCAAGAAGTCAATTAACTAGAATTTTACCTTTCTAAGTACTATAGTAAGGAAACTAAGCTGCTTTGCAGCATAGTTTTTAGTTTAGACACAGTTTAGTTTTGACAAAACTTAACATCCAACCTTTTCAGGATAGACAGATGGGTTGGATGTCAAAGTGAGTGATAAGTAAATCTGGTATAAGCCCTACTTTATTGTTAATGTTATTCAAAAAACACACCCTTAGATTGAAGTGCTAGGTAAATGGTTTACATTTGAGTTGTGTAATAAATGAGCTTTGAATTTTCAAAAATAATTATTTTTGAAATATATTAATCTTGAACAACTTATTAATAAACTATTGATGTTTTTAACCACTTTTCAGTAGGCCTACCTTAACTAGTGTTGATAACTTCTCTTTGTTGTTACAAAGATGAAACATGTTTTGGGCCCCTTTTAGGGTTAATGATATAATTAGCCCCAGAAGCAGTTGTTGAATTATGAAAGAGCATGAAAAGAGGCACCAAATGACATTTACCCTTTCACCCTCACTAAATTACATCCAACTTCATATTTAAAAGTAGAGCTGTATCAATGGATATATTAAAAAGATTTAAAGTCTTAAAGATATGTGTACTGCAACACATTTACGGAATTTTTATTTACCTAGAGACAACGGAATTCCAAGCTGAAGAAGTGCTGCAGAAATTACAAATTCCACGAAAATTAAGTTTAAATTATTTGCCTTTTCATAAGCAAGCAGTCCAATATTCGTGACACCTATCTTCGCTTTCCGTCGGTTATTCCACATTGGCACTTTTTCAAACAGTTCGTGGTAACGAACTGTAGTAAGGACCGACCCGGCTCTATAGTAACCAGAACTCTGAAAAATAGAATTTTGATACCAATAGCTACATCAAAAGAATCGCATTTTAATGCTGATTTTAAATATATAAGTTTCATCAAGATTAGTCATACCCATCAAAAGTTACGAGCCTGAGAAAATTTGCATCATTTTAGACAATAGGGGGAAACACCCCCTAAAAGTCATACGATCTTAAAGAAAATCACACCATCAAATTCAGCGTATCAGAAAACCCTGTACAAGTTTCAAGCCCTATCTACAAAAATGCGGAATTTCGCATTTTTTGCCAGAAGACGAATCACGGATGTGTGTTTATTTGTTTTGTTTTTTTTTTTTTCCTAGGGGTGATCGTATCGACTCAGTGGTCCTAGAATATCGCAAAAGGGCTCATTCTAACGAGAATTAAGAGTTCTAGTGCCCTTTTTAAGTGACAAAAAAATTGGAGGGCACCTACGCCCCCTCCCACGCTCATTTTTCCCCCCAAAGTCACCCGATCGAAATTCTGAGATAGCCATTTTATTCACCATAGTCGAAAAACCTAATAACTATGTCTTTGGGGACGACTTAATCTCCCGCAGTCCCCGTGGGAGGGGCTGGAAGTTAGAAACTTTGACCTGTTTTTAGATATAGTAATGGTTACTGGGAAGTGTACAGACGTTTTCAGGGGGATTTTTTTGTTTTCTTTTGGGGGGGAGAGTTGAAGGGGGTGGTTACGTGGGAGGATCTTTCAATGGAGAAAATTCTCATGGGGGAAGAGACTTTCAATGGAGGGGGCGCAAGATTTTCTAGCATTATTTAAAATTAAAATGAAAAATAAATATGAAAAGTTTTTTCTACTGAAAGTGAGGAGCAGCATTAAAACGAACAGAAATTATTACGCATATGAGGGGTTGAACTCCTCGTAAAACCTCGCTCTTTACGTTAAAGTATTTCTAGTAATTTCAACTATTTATTCTACGGCCTTTGTGATTCAGCGATCATTCTTAAGGAATTGGGAAAAAATTTAAGCTTTAGTGTAAAGAGTGAAGTATCGACGAGGGATGAGTCCCCTCATATACACGATAAAAACATACTAATATAGAAGTTCGCTACGCAAGTTAATTCGTAAGTTACGTATATTTTTTACCTATGAAAACGTTCGTAAAAGTTAAAAGTTATAGTTGCCTTTTTTACTAATCAAAAATTGGAGGGCAACTAGGCCTCCTCCCTCGCTCCTTTTTTCTCAAAATCTTCCGATTAAAACTATGTAAAAGCCATGTAGCCCCAAAAATTAATGTGCAAATTTCGTTTTAATTATTTATGTGCGGAGAGCCAAGATCAAAACATGCATTAATTCAAAAACGTCCAGAAATAAAAAAAAACAAGTTTTTTTTAAGTGAAAGTAAGGAGCGAGATTAAAACTAAAAACGAACAGAAATTACTCCGTATATAAAAGGGGCTTTTCCTCCTCAACGCCCCGTTCTTTACGCTAAAGTTTTTTACTGTTTTAAAATGTAGAGTTAAGAGAGACTTTAATGAGACTTGCAAAATTAATTTGTCTCATCCTCAAAAAATAAAATAAATTACTAGCCTTTCTTTACCTCTTCATTAAATATTTACAAACCTGTGCAATTGTCCTCTCCAAAGTCGTCAGCAAGTTCTCTGAGAACATAGGGGCATTAGAAATAAAAATACTACTTAATGAAAAAGCGGCTGGCTTTATTATACAAAGATTTCTTTTTATGTCAGAGCCGTTCCTGATCTATCTGAAATAATTCCGCCAGATTTTAGTTTCTTCCAATCGTGCTCCTGCTTGCAAGCGGAATACTCGGTTCAATTTGATACAAGTAAAAAAATAATAATAATAAATTTCTCTCTTTATCCCCTTCTGTTTGAGGATTTTTCATAAGGTTCCAAATTCCTTAACATTATTATTGATGTTAATAATACTGGTGTGAGCTTTGGACAGCAACTTGTCCTTTTGTAAGAGGACAAAGTCAAGAGGACTTAGTAATATAAGGCAATAGATGGTAACAACTTGTTATTGGTTCAAACCAATTTCTTGTAATTTTAAATTTCCGCTTCTGAAATACAAATGTGACTTTAAAACCAAGAAGAAACCTCGTGTCATTCACCAAGACTTGGCTTTTTTCATCAACAGATGATGCTCGGACATAATCTCTAAATACTTGATATCAGGGTATTTAAAAAAGAATGTTAATCATACTTAATGTAAAATAGGAGTCAATTCCTTAGTAAAGCTTTCGAGGATCAGGACGTGATCTTACCTCAGTAAGGGAGAAAAGGGGGAGGGAGGAGGGTCCATAAATTCTTTTCGTCAGAACTTTTATTTGAAGGGGTTTTTAGATCCTCACCAAACTTAGGGTAGAATGAGAGTAAGTACCCTAGTTATGCCTTTGAGATTTGTCGTCAGGACTTTTATAGGAAGTGGTTGTTAGATCTCCGTCAAACTTTAGGTAGGATAAGAGTAAATACACTACTTATTCCTTTGAGACCTAGGACACATCCAACTTCTTTTAAAGGAGGGGAGGTTACTAATTTCTAGTTATCTCGATAACTATTCAAGGACGATGACTTCACATATTGTCACTCGATGACTCGATGACTTCACATATTGTCACTGTCCAAACTCTCATTCAATACACCCTCTTTCATTCTTAGTATTAATAAAAAGTTTGTTCTTTTTTCGGATTTTTCTCCCAAAATGAATATTGCATGACGCTTTTTTACATTATTTTTCATCATAGTTTTCTAATATATAGTGTTTTTTTTTTATCAAATCTTGAAAATCACTTTCTATTAAGAAAAACAATTCGTAAATGAAACAAATATTTTAATGACAATGTGGAGGCAATAATATACAACCCTAGAATTATCTATAAGAAATAGATGTCCAAACATGTCTTATCCACTTTTGCGAGACTATATTGAAAAAAAAATACAATTAGCACTTGAAATGGTCACTTAAGTCTGCAGATTGAGAAATGCACAAAGCAACGCTGGTGGATATTAAGAGAAATCAAGATAAGAATATTACTTCGTCCATGAGAGCAAATACAGAAAATAAAAGTTTTGACAACGATGAAGGTGAGAAGTCTGTGTAGGGAGGGGTGGATGAGAGATGGAGGAGGGAACGTGAGGCAGGGATGACCCATACTTCCCCGGAATAGTTACATGTTACTAAAGTTTCTTAAGTGCTGTAGGAAAATACAACAATTCTGGGAGGGAGGGACATCTACCCCATCCGGGTGGTGCGATGCTACTACAGTGTCTTAAATACAAAGGGAAACAATGCCAATCTCAATAATTTTGACAAAAGAATTGCTCAAAATTCTAAATTCTACTACTTTAAATATTCTTTGCAAAATTGCTGTGACTATTATAACAATAATCACTAAAAAAAAAAAAAAAAAAAACTTAAAGAGTGAATGAACCTTATACCCTCCCCCCCAAAAAACACAGCGAAATATTAATATACACCCGTTTCTTCAACACAAAAAGCTAAGCATGCCAAAAAGGAATATTGACAAAAAAGTTCAATTAAATATTTCTGCAAGGCTATGTCAAGTAACGGAACTACCGTTAATATCAAACATAAAAACAAGAAAACTGAAGAGCAAAGGGTCTTTTTAATTCTTTAGTTCTAAACTTCTCAAAATTGACAAAATTTCCAAAACTTAATGACTTAGGGCAAACACAGTAATTTGGGCGATATATATACATATATATATATATATATATATATATATATATATATATATATATATATATATATATATATATATATATATATATATTTATATATATATATATATATATATATAGATTTGACTTCAAAGCCAAATAGTTGCTCTAAGAACAATAATCTTACTAATAATAATTCTTATTCGTGTTTAGATGAACTATAACTTGCATTACTTTTACTTTTTTTATTTTCTAAAAATGCTATTAGTAAAATAAAGCTAAAGAAAAAGCCTAGCAATTATTTACGGGTTTTTTTTAAGGATATCAATCAGATAATTTTTCTTTAGAAAATCAATTCTTAAGAATCACACCACCTTTCTCTTGCTTATTGCACACACAATAAACAAGCCTAATAGTTTTTGGTTTGGACGAAACAGCACTTCCTGGAGGCAAATTTCCACGTCTTCTTTCTTCTAAATCTCAATGAAAAGAGCACCTAATGCTTGTTTCTTCTACTTTTTCCTTCTCTGCAAACGCCGCTTTGAGTGTTCTGACAGATTGACTTAAAAAAAGAAAGAAAAATAAATTAAGAAAATAGAACCAGACTAGATAGAACTGCAGCAAAACAATAAATGAGCTACAGTTTATATTAGACAAATGAAAGCGAAAAAACAGGCCATTTAATACACCGGTACTGAAAATTAAACAGAAAAACTATGGACTAATAATTCTAAGCACGTACATCTCTATCAGCTTACCAAAAAAAAAAAAAAAGCTCGGGCAACGAGAAGTATTGCAACCTTTGATCGGCTCAACCAACAGATCGTTGTAAAAAACAAAACTAGTTTTATTTCTCCACAGCCGATTAAAGACTAAAGTTGTCAGCCCCTTAAATCTGTTAAAATAGTGCATTCCGAGATTAAGTTTTTCTTCATAAAAATAACGATGACACGTTTCTTAAAGACAATCTCAAGTCACACTGTTTCTACTAAAGACCAAATTTATTATCTGTATATGATACGGTCCATGTTGTCAAACAGTTCGTGGTGATGAACTGTAAGTAAGGAGCGACACTGCTCAATAATAACCGAGACTCTTAAAACGATGTAAGTTCATCAAGTTTAGTTTTACTCGTCAAGCGCTGAGAGCCTGAGAAAATTTGCGTGATTTTTTAGAAAGGGCGGAGATACCCCTTAAAATTCAAGGAATCTCAATGAAAATCACACTATCAGATTCAGTGTATTAGAAAACCCTACTTTAGATGTTTCAAGCTTCAATACACAAAAATGTGTAATTTTACGTTTTTTTGCCATAAGAAAGATCACAGATGCGTGTTTAATTTTTTTTCTAGAGGTGGTCGTATCGAATCAATGATCTTAGAAGATCGGGAGAGGATTCATTTCATCGGAAGTCAAAAGTTCTAGTGCCTTTTTTAGGTGACCAAAAAGAATAGAATAAAAGAAAAGAAAAGAAGAATAGAAGCTGGTCCCAATCCCAGTCTTTCTTTCTTCAAAATCATATAAATAAAAATTTGAGATAGTCATTTTGTTCAGCATAGTTAGAAGGTTGAATAACTATCCCTTTGGGGATAACATGACCCCTCACAGCCCCTGGGGAAAGGGTTTTAAGTTACAAAATTATCCAGTGTTTACGCATAACAGTTTTCAGCGATGATGAACTTGTAAGAAGGGGATTTTATGGGGAGGAGGGGTTTTTACGTGGGAGGAACTTTTAACGGAGGAATTTCCCGTGACGAGAGGGAGTTTTTCGTGAAAACGATCAGAAATTAAATTAAAAAACAAGTTTTTTCAACTGAAAGTAAAGAGCAACATTAAAATTACAAACAAACAGAAATTATTCCGTATATGAAGGGGTTGCCCCCTCCTCCTCCTGGAAAACGATCAGAAATTAAATTAAAAAACAAGTTTTTTCAACTGAAAGTAAAGAGCAACATTAAAATTCCAAACGAACAGAAATTATTCCCTATATGAAGGGGTTGCCCCCTCCTCAATATCTTGAATTTTATGCTACAATTTGACAATTTATCCTAATTTTCTAAGAACGACTAAGAAACACAAAGGCCGTTTAATTAGAATAAAAAGCTTTTTAGAAAGTGTAAATTTTTTTTTAGTATGAAAGAGCTAGGTATTGAGGTAACCTAGGTAACCTTTTCATATATGGAATAAGTTTAATATTGCTATTAATATTGGAGCAATTAATATTGCTCCTTACTTTCAGTTGATAAACCTGTCTTTTTATTTAATCGCATTTAAGAATCACCATGTATACAGAGTAATGAATCAATTTGCCACAGAACATAAAAGCTAGCTCAATCTATGGTGTTGTCTAAAAAAAATCGGAATGTACAAGCTAAGACGAAGTTGCTTTGCATTAAAACACCTATTTTTGGTTTCCGATTTATTTGGTGCCATGAATAATTTGATAATATGTCTACAAACAAGTGATAACCACATAAATCCAAGTCAGTAACGATTTCGTAATTTCGCCATGGCATCAAATGCTAATTGTGTAGCCACTTGCACGAAGACAAATTTTCCTATCTTAAAATGTGTCAGACAAGAATACAAGAAAGACCAAGTAGCAAAAGTACGTAATCGTTCACTTCAGAGGGCAAACATGCTTTATGATTCTTCCTTACAAAAAAACACTCACAGAAGAGCAACCAATTAACAATACATTTTAAACCCTGATAGAGGGAGGGCCAGGGGTCAGTTCCCCTGTTTTTGGAATAAAATACCGTTAATAAGTTTTTCTTTGGTGGGGCATGGAGGGAGGACCAAACGCTAGCTCCCATGATTTATCATTGATAAGTTTTGTCAGGGGGGTGAATCGGGCCATAGAGGTCTAGGGGTAAGCTCTCATAAGTTTGGAATAAAATATCAATTATAAGTTGTTGCACAAATTATCCTATCTTAAAATGTGTCAGACAAGAATACAGGAAAGACCAAGTAGTATAAGTACGTAACCGTTAACCTCTGAAGGTGAACATACTTTATGATTCTCCTTTACAAAAAATTACTCAAAGAAGAGCAACCAATTAACAATACATTTTAAAGAATACCAGTGCCATTAAGGAAAATAAGTTACTCTGTCTTGACTAAACTCTTTTTGGCCTCACTTGCCTGCCTACTAAATTTCACATGAATCTGGAGAATTAAGCAAGAAAGGTAGAGACGTGGGCCTCTGAAAATCTCTCCTTTGCTCACTTAGTCTAAGATTCTTGGCTTATAAGTTTCAAGCGGATCTGAGTACATTCATTCAATGTTTTAGAAGGTGAGGATCCTTTTTAAAATCATCATTTATGTAGAATTAGCGCAAGATATTTGCCCCATAAATTTCAAGACAGTCAGGAAAAATAAAACCCTACCTATATTTCTAAAAAGATACAGTGGATAAAAAGGAGCCACGAACCCACTGTATGCCTTCAACCACACAAATTAGAATTTTCGCTTACAGCTTCGAACTAGATACAGAAATGCCTAGCTTTTTTCTAAAACATTGGTAGGGAGAGTAGGGAGTGAAGGGGCAACAGGCCGACTTTAAACATGAAATCTATTTCACGTCTTTCATTTAAAGAGGGTCACAGTCGTACCTCATACATCCAAAGTATACAGATTGATAATAACTAAAGAATCCCGTTTCAAACTCGATGTAATATGCCTTCTTTTTCGTAAATAACTGTTGGGAAGGGAATAGAGGAGTGAGGTGCTGAGACAAAAGCCCTACACTTTCCTTCAAGCCATGCAATTCTTGCATGATTCTTCTTAGAAAAATGTGCAACATATCTGCCTTTTTGTAAAAAAAAAATGTCAAAAACATTAGATATAGGCAATGCCATAGAGTAATTGCAACAGAGGAAACTCAGACAACTGAACAGTTTTAGCATAATCTATTGTAAATCTCAAATTTGGAAGGGAAATTTGGCAAATATCTCTATTTTATATCTCAAAATTGGCAGGGAAATGGGCGAGTTCGTTGGAACGACAACGGTGCCAATTTGGTCATCGAGTCATTCCATTTGAAAATTCTTGGCTGAGTTCGGTTCAAATAAGGTAAAACATGCTAACCTTCCTACAAAAACTTGGTATCTAACTTATCTTTCTCCAGTTTTCGAAAACCCCACGCTTCACAACTGTCCTTAACAACAGTCGTTCCCGTGGCTCTTAGAGTCCTAGAACTTAGGTTCCAGACCGAGTCTCAGGCTCAATTAAACAGGTACTTAAAACCACAGACGACTAACAAGCATCCATAGACATTAGATATAGCCAATGGCATAGAGTAATTGCAACAGAGGAAACTCAAGCGATTTTTAGTTCGAATAGTTTTAGCATAATCTATTTTATATCTCAAAACTAACTCATCGTTGAAGATAAAACACGAAATTCAACAATTCTTAGCAAGTACAGAACAAAACACATTCTGTAGGTATTCACGGGTTAGAAGAGTGAGAAATGAAACTGACAATCAGGAAGTGAAAATGAGAATCAGGCATATACACAGGGGGAGAGGGAGGAAGAGGAGTATGCCTTCAAGTTAGACCAATCAGGAAACTTCAAGATTTGTGCGGTTTCCAATAGCAATTGTAAGCTATTTATATAATAATCAGGAGGGGTTTGAGGAGAGAGTATAGTTTTTAAGATTACAGCTAAACATCTTTATTTTTTTTATCATTTTAGTAGATTGTAATTTTGTTGTTAGGGGCTCTCTAGAGATTTTTTGTTTCCCATGTAGTCCAAGAGTATAGAGTAATCCCATGTAGTCCAAGAGAGAGTATATAAAGGGTAGTGAATAAACCACAAATGTAAACTAAATCACTTGCACTCTGTCTGTTTTCCGAATATAGAGACTTGTAAAACGAAAGTAACGAAACTGCTTGTAATTTGTGTAAGGAAATAGCTTACTCTGAGGGGGGCTGAAGGGATTGGATCCTGTAGGTGTATTTGTAAGGCCAAAATTGAACCCTGTTGAAGGAGTAGAACCATAGCTAGGAGGGGACATGGCAGGCATAGCAAACGTTGGGGTGCCAGTAGGCTGTCCAAACGTTGGAGCAGCTCCAAGTTGTCCAAAAACTGGTGCAGCGCTAGGTTGTCCAAATGACGGGGTAGTAGTAGGTGGTCCGAAGGTTGGGGTAACAGTAGATTGCCCAAATTTTGTTCCAAATGCAGGTGGCGAGGCAGAACTTTGGCTAAGACTTCCACTCTGGGCAGCTGGCATACCTATAATAAACGAAAACACGTATTATATCACGATCAGCTCTAGATTTTCAAAAATACAACAGCGAAATTCAGTGAAAAATCAGGATTCAGATAGATAGAATAGAAATGAAAAATACAATAGAAATTAGTCTTGAACTCTGGGCAATTGGTGATTCCAAAATAAAAAGAAAGTGTGAGAATATTAACTGTTTTATGCACAATTAGTCCTAGACTTTTGAAAACACAACAACAAAATTAAAAGGAGACTAAAATTGTGACGGTTGAGTGTTACAGCAAATATAAAAAAAATTACCTTAAAGGGTCACATAATACGAACATGGTTTTATAAGTAAGATGTTATTTGATGTCGCATTTATGTATATATCTTTTAAACTTTTGAAAAATCAAAAATAATAAAGTTAATAAGAATTAGGCCAAAAATTCATGATGATGAACCATTTAAAAAAAAGGCTACATGTACTGATATAATATTGAGCACATTGAGACCTTTTAATTTAGTTGATTGTTGTTAAGCTATAATCATCTTCAAGCGTTTTACCCTCCCTACGCAAGACTACTCAGGACATTTTTATCCCTGAACACTAGCTGAATTTTTGCAACTCCAGTCACTGAGTAGTTACCAGGTAGTCGCTTAAAAACGTTGAGAATTTCACTTACGGATTGCAGAAGTTTTGACAAAGGTGGTGTTGGTGTATTTAGAAAGTACTCTGTTTAAATTCCTCTGACGATTTTTGGAGTTAATAAATAAATACTACAAGCAATACTAGTACTTTTACAAACAACTCACTGCAACACGAAGTCAACTGAGGCCAACATAGCTTTACACTATCCCCTTCAACCCCGATCTAATCAAAGCTTTACTCTTCATTCGACTAAATTAAACACTACTATTTCTGTCATGATTTCAAAAGGGTTTATGTTATTAAAAATAGCGGAAAGTCTCTCATACATACAAATAGTAGGCCAAACTATAAATTCTTAAAGAAAAACCGGAAGGATTCCAGCAATTATTTTCTTTTTCCGTGAAAAAGACTATGTTAATATAAAACGAACATAAATTAATTAAAACAACTTTTTCAAAAATAAAGTAAAGAACTCCATTAAACCAACAATGAACAAAAATAGAATCAAATAATATACAAAGCATACAACTACCACAATTCAGCATTAATATATAAATGAAACCCAAAACGAATAGAAATTACAATAAATACCCGAGTCAAAATCAAAACAAGCAGAAATAAACATAAATAGGGTTCAAAACCCCAATGATTTCTAAAAGCCAGCATATAATTTACACTTTACTGACAAAAAAAAATCTTTTAAATGTTTTCACTTTTATAACTCTAAGAAACCAAAATTAGTTAAGACTTTAAAAAATAAATATAACCATATGTATATTAAATTGACAATTTTTTTCTAGTAAAAGTGCAAATTATATTCTGGTTTTTAGAAAGCACAAGGGTTTTGAGCCCTACTCATGTTGATTCCTGGCAGTTGTGTGCTTGGTAGATTATTTGATTCTAATTTTGTTCATTTTTGGTTTAATAGAATTCTTTCCTTTTTTTTTGAAAAACTTGTACTGTAGAAAGTTTTTTTTTTTAATTAGTTATAGTAAAGAACGAACTCTAGCCCATAGTAACTTAAACATTAAAAGATATCAGCTTAAGCATGATGGGTACTACACACTTATGCTTCGACTAGTTGTATGTAAGGAGCGACGAGCTCAGTAGTAACCGAAACTCTAAAAAACGAAATTTTGATATCACTAGAATTTGCTTTTTATGCTGAATTCAAATAT
This sequence comes from Artemia franciscana, assembly GCF_032884065.1. Taxonomy (NCBI): domain Eukaryota; kingdom Metazoa; phylum Arthropoda; class Branchiopoda; order Anostraca; family Artemiidae; genus Artemia; species Artemia franciscana. Next base: position 8,615,293 of record NC_088867.1, on the reverse strand, counting down.
ATTAGACTCAATAAGTTTAGTGCTACTAATCAAAAGACAGATTTTTACCAGATTTTCGATAAAGTGAGGAAAACCCCCCAAAAAAGTCAAGTCATCTTAATGAAAATCGTACTATCAGATTCAGCGTATCAGGGAACCCTACTGCAATGGTTTCAAGCCTCCATCTGCTAAAATGGACAGTTTAGTATTTTTTGCCAGAAGAAAGATCACGTATGCGTGTTTATTTATTTTTTCGTTTTGTTTTCCCAGGAGTGATTGTATCGAACAAACGGTCTTAGAAAACCAATAAATCTTAATGGTAAAATTTCTTTCGAAAACAAATCTGTTGTGCTGTTTTGACTGGTGCCTTAGCATTTAAAGTTTGCAATTCGTGAAAACATCTATAAAAGTAATAGCGTGAAGAGAACAAGCTAAACGGAAGAAAAATCAAAAAAAGTTTAGAGCCGAGTCATCGAAATATCTACTGCAAAAAAAAAAAAAACAAAAACAAAGAATATTATGTAAATACACAACAAATACTAAAGTTAGGTACAGGATACACTCGTCAGAGTGGTCCATCCTTATTAACTCGCCAAAAATCTCAGATGTAAAATCAAAGTGTACATTCCAGATACGACGCCAAAGAAAATCTCAAGGAAACCAAAATCGTTATTTGGGACATTATCTCCAAAGTTCCGAGAGTCTGAAGATTACAGATTAAATAGTGAAAAGGCTCTAGAAGTAGGGGCAGATATCAATGTCCAAAGTGTAATTGTGACAATAAAAATGCTCTGTTACACGTAGCTACTCTAAAAGGTTATGAAAGTGTTGTTAATAATCTTCTGGATTACATTTATGCATGAACTGATGTTAAAAAATGCACTAGATCTATTAGAAAATAACTAAAAAACAGAAATAACTAGAAATATATTAAAAAGATATAAGTAGGTCATATTGGGCTTGCACAAAAGACTGCTCAAACGATAAGACGTGAAATCGGGAACAAATATGGAGATTTAGTATTTTTTGGTACAAAAAGCATATCGTACAAGAATATTGATTTTAAAATTGGTAGGGATCGCCCTGTAGTAACAACTTACTACAGAGCGCGACATGAACTTCGATCCTTCTTCTCCAGATTTGAGTCCCATAACCAAATTGATCGAGGATCAATCATTTATGATTTTATGACATATCTGGATTTATGATATATTCTACTTTTGCCTGATATTTTTTCTTAGCCATGGAGAGAAAAGGCTGGATGTAAAAAGAATAAAAATGCATAAGCGGATGTAAAAAGGCTGGATGTTTTTGGCTGTAAAACTTCTCCCTAGCTAAGGTTCTATTATAAATCTGCCTACCTCTAACATTATAATGTTAGAAGGAATGAAAACATAATGATTTGAAGATAATAGACTTGAGATCGCTCGTGCAGGATTTTTAATCTTGTTGATAGAAGAGCATCACCAAGCGCGGAAAACCATTAGATGATCAAGGTCATCCATCATGATCAAGGTCATACTCTGGGGAGGAAGCTAGAGATTGCAGCATACGAAAAAAGATTAATTGTAATACTTTAAAGAAAATGTGATTAATATACTTCAAAGATACATAAACTTATCAAATTATATTTTTAATTTATCTAGAAGAAAAGGTTTAGAGCCGTGATTCACAGCGTGGGGCACTTATTTCGATGGGTCATGGGCAGTTTCTTATCCGGACCATTCCAGACAAACTGCCCATTAGCAACAGCAATCTTCTGTTTTCCAGTGAAAAAAGAAGCATTTCCGGTTTTATTGACATTCATCTAAGCAGCGGGCATGTAATATTCTTAGAGGTCTGTGATATCTTCAGTTATGAGAAAACACATGATTTGCATCAAGATGTTCAGATACTGACATTTTCCTTCATCGAATCATCACCTGTAATGGTGCGAAAGCAACCTAACTCCACAGTATTTTGATTTTTGTTTTAATCGTACATCATACTGCCTATACAAGGACAAGGAAAGAAGCGAACTTATGCAGCAATATAATCGTAAGAAACATAGAACACAAATAAGTATTATTATGCAAAATATAGGTAAACATTATAAGAAGTTACTTACAAGCAAGATATTATAAGATACGCAATGCATTATTTGTCGGATGACAGTAAGTTTGTGTCCTCGCGGTACCAAACACCATACCAAAAAATTATTAATGAATTAAACTCAGGAGCTGTTGACACCTGCCTTTTAATTATCGGCAGGGGTTCTGGTTGCAAATTTATAATTTAAATGATTGATTCAGAATGCTCGCTAAAAAGATCAAATGTGTGCAAAATAGACTGGAAGTTTCACTATTTTTGAATCCCTTCCAGTATAACAGTTTAATATCCTCCTATCAGGAGCGTTGTTTCGAGGGCACAGTTGCGGTCCCCAATAATTTGGAGAAAAAATGAATATATAATCCATGCCCCTTGACTATCCGGATATGGTAGTTTGGTGGTAGTGCTAGAAAAATAATTGTCTCTAGCTAGACAATTATTTCCCTTAGGTGTAGCATGAATAACTAACTAAGTAGGTAATATTTGGTCCTAGCTTTTCATATATTATCCAACTAAACAGAGAAGTAAATTCTCTATGTAATTTGGTGGTAATAAGCTAGACAAATAATTGTCTCTCGCTAGACAATTATTTCCCTTACGTGCAGCTTGAACATCTAACTAGGTAGATAGTAGCCTACTTTGTCTTAGCTTCTCTTTCCAACTAGGCAAATAAGTAAATTCTCCAAGAAGTTTGGTGGTAATATGCTCGACAAATATTGTTTCTCGCTAGACAATTATTTCCCTTAGGCGCAGCATGAACATCTAACTAGGTAGAGAGAGAGAGAGAGAGAGAGAGAGATCGGTATATTTAAAAACTATCGTAGCATAGTGCTAAATTCAGTTTTTTCACAAAAATCATACATTTAAACAAAAATCACACACTACAACTCAGCATTAAAAACTGATGTGAAAAAAGGCACAAATGAGTTTGCGTATGGACTGGTTCGTACTTTAGGGGGTACAAGTTTATTTCGTAATCGAGTTCGGCTATTGGGAGGGGCTGGTTCGGGTAGTAAAGATCGGTGGCTCTTATTGGCTAGGATGAATTTTCCAAATTGGTGAATAAGGTGTTCCAGCCGGACTTTAAGTGGAGATAAATTTAATTTAGCGAGGGCTTGATCGTAGGGTATGCCACGGTCTCGGAGTATAATCCTTGTTGCTCTTTTCTGGACGCACTCTATGTCGCGTAATAGGTACGCTGTGCGGATAGCAGATGGACCCCACACCGGGCACGCGTACTCGAGCAACGGGCGAACATAACACGTGTAGGCATGGAGAAGGCTTTTAGTATCACACCCAAAACGCCTCATTTTGGTAAGTATCTGAAGGCTTGCAAAACCTTGTGGACGGTTAAATAAATGGGCACTGAAATTACAGTCACTAGTGAAAGTTACTCCCAAGATTTTTATTTCGTTCACAATCGGGAAAGGGACTAGAGGCATATCTATATTCCGCTTCAGATGGTTGAAACGAATTATCTTCGACTTGGCTACGTTAATGGTAAGATCATGACTTGAGCATTCGGTCTTTAGCTGATCAAATAACTGGTACTTTGTCCTAGCTTTTCTTATATTATCCAACAAGGCAGATAGGTAGGGGCCTCCACCAAGCCACTCAGTGTGTCCGCCAGGCGGCGGTAGGGGAACACCCTACAGATATGTAGGATACCTAAATAGGAGGCACGGACCAAATCAAGTCCCTTGAAGATATATGTGCAGTTCAACTTATCCTGAGCACTAGTAACGCAATTATTGAACAAAATGGAGGAACCGAAGCTTCTTGATTATAACCTTATGAAAAGAGAATGCACAACTAAAACCTGAGTTCCGAAAAACAAACCTCCAAAAGTAGGGACAGATAGCGTTGTTTCAATGCCAGAAAAAATAGCAGAAACTTACAAACCAAAAACCGAAACGACGATTATGTATAAGAAAGCAACACTAAATAGAAAGCAACAGAAAAAGGACCTTTCTATGTATAGAAAGCAACACTAAAAAGGACCTACTTAAAACAAACTTATCCTTCTGTCTTTCCGTCTATCCATCTGTATATTTTCAGAAGTTGTCTCAGATACCCACAGTAACTTATCGACAAAATTACGTAGGCGGCAGAGCATAGGAAAGTATTTATAATGGAATTACGGTGGATAATGACAAGCAAATATTTTAAAAGCATGGTGCAAGAAGTCGGTAGATCAATTCCAAGTTTCCACTACTGAGTTCAGAAAAACAATATATACATGTTTATATATACATATATATATATATATATATATATATATATATATATATATATATATATATATATATATATATATATATATATATGTGTGTGTAGTTCAGAAAAACAAACCTCCAAAAGTAGGGGCGGATGGCGTTGCTCCAATGCTGGAAGACCCAAACACATTTCCAGTCCCAAAGCTACTAGGAGCAGTTGTTTTCGGGGTTTGTACCCCAAGGGTCGGAGTCGAGCCGAAAGCCGGTTGGGAAGCTGTTCCAAATGTGGACATTGTACTGGTTTGTTGCAATGACAGGACATTAGTCATATTAGTTGGAGCTAGAAATAAAAACATTTTTTATTATCGACTCTTCACTTCAAGTCAAGTAAATTCTTCTATTTCTTTTTTAGGTAAAATAGCGCGAAAAATTTTTAGCACCCATAAAATTTTAAACCCTGATTTGAGAAAAAAATTAGTTTGGTCTCTGGAACCACAATGACAGCCATAATATCAATACTTGAACGGATATTTTACAACTATCAACGATGTGAAGGCGGTATGAGGTTTTCGATCTCAAGGTCTAGTCTTGTAAAGTATTGTATATTTCAATGGGTGATTTATCTAGCTAAGAATTTGATCTTTCCATAAAATTTTTACTAAAGCATATCTGTTTCGAAAAAGTATTTTTCACTGAAAATACTGGGCTTTTCTAATTTTGTTCAAAAGATTCCGCCTTAAAAGAACCACTACTCACTCAACCAAGAGTTCAGAAAAATATTACTTTAACTGACCTTAAAAATGACATAACATTGGCTCTTATAACAATGACAATAAAATTTTACAGCCTAAAAATTTATTCAAGTTATCACAAGCGCAGGGGAGGGGGGTACTATCTTTCCATAGCACCGAAAGTTACTGCAACACCATGCTTTTCCAGATAAACATTTCAGTCTTGATCCATAATTCAAACTTAGGACGCATGCGGCATTTGTGGGGCACAGCAATTATTTTTGGGGGGTCATCTACAGGACGTGAATATTTCCGCTGACTAAACTCAAGAGTCTTAATTTGTAAAAAAAAAAAAGGTTCTTGTGAATGACTTCTCAATTTCTTCAGGTGAATACATATAAAATTTTGAACAACAAAATTTAAATGTCACGAAGGGGCATCGAGATTTTAGAAGTGCCTCTGTGAGGCATGGCCTAAAATCGGTAAGAAATCACTGGTCTAGATCCCCAGAAATTGAGTCATTAATTCATGGTGGCCGTCAGACACCTTCTTACTCAATTTTTCTGAAAAATCTCAACCGTTGTACGAAAATATGCGAAGAAATGAACCCTAGAATCAAATAACTGTATTTTCAAGAAAAACATCCTTCTTTAGGAAATGAGTTAGATTCTATCGTTACCATTTTTTTTTTCTCAGGTGGACGGTAGGACAATGATTACCCCAAATATGAAAAAGCGAATTTGTCATTCACCTTGAAAGCTAGGTATATCCTATTGTGGAAAAATGGCATCAAAATGCAACAATTAACCCTTACTTAGTGAAGGGATATCACTTCTTTTCCACTAGTTTTATCTTAAATGATAATTTAAATGCGAACTTTTACATATATTGATTTCTATTTTCAATAATTCACAAAATGACAAATCTATAAAACAAAAATATCCATTAATAGAAAATCGAAGGACCTGTGCACAGTGGACCAATTTATTAATCAAATCACACAATTGAAAAACACAAAAAAAGTAAAAACTTTTTCATTGAGTGATTTCTATTTTCAACAATTCACAAAGTGACAAATCAATAAAATAAAAATATCCACTAAAAAAAGTCAAACGACATGTCCACGGTGGCTCAATTTATTAATTAAATCACACAATTGAAAAACACAAACAAAGTAAAAAAATTTTTAATTGATTGACTCCTATTTTCAACAATTCACAAAATGACGAATCAATAAAATAGAAATATCCACTAAAAGAAAGTCGAACAACCTGTGCAGAGTGCTCAATTTATTAATTAAATCACAAAATTGAAAGACACAAAAAAAAAAAAAAAAAAAAAAAAAAAAAAAAAAAAAAAAAAAAAAAAAAAAAAAACGCAAAGAACCACCTTTATCCCTGCTTCTCGACTAAGGAGAAACTTTTTGAACTGGGATTTAAAAAAAAAAAAAAAAACGATTCATAGCCCCCAATGCTGTCCGGAAGACTGTTCCAGAGAGTGACATTCATGTGACGAAGCACATAGTCGGACCTCACTGTATTTTTCTTCTCAAATACTAGTTTACCTGCGTTATAGTATGATAAGAATGATAATCAGGATTAGTAGAAAATATATCCACGAAATACGCTGGTCATTATATATGCAACATCATTCAAACATAGGTATATCAATTTTAATAACTGGTGATCCCAGTGATAGATCGTGCCCATTCATTTGGTTTTATTCATATTTAATTTCCTAACGATTTTTTTTTTTTGCATTTCAGAAAAGCCTAATCTCTTTAGCTTTATTTTGGAATCATTTTTGAAATTTTGAATTTGGACTTTTAGCCGACCGGTTCACTGTCTACAGGGAACTATCTTATTAGCATTCAACAAATCAAAAGGTTTTTTTTATGATTGACGGATATTAGCTCTATTCTTAAGAGAGGATAAGATCCTGATAGTCACAGTAGTTATCGACCAATCACTGTGTCGTGTTTTATCAGCAAAGTATTTGAGCATTGATTACTACCAGAAATCCATTCAAAGTGATTTTACATCTATGCTCGTTGGTTTTCGTAGGGGTTTTAGCTGCTCGCAGATTCACAATATTCTTACTTACCTTATAAAAGATGCGGTTAAATACAAAGATCCACTTTATTGCCTAACAATTGATATTTCTGGAGTGTTTGAAAACGTTCTTCATTCTAATGTCCTATATTCCCTTGCTTTACCTGGAGTATGAATTACTCCTGGCAGTTTTGGGGTATGGGTATTCTGGTTCTAAAGAACGGGAAAAGCGAAATGGGAAGCTTTCAAACTCAATACCCGTTTATAAACGGGTTCATCAAGGAGCTCTTTTGTCACCCAGTATATTCAAATGCGTATTAGTTCAATGCCTGCGGTCTCTGCCAGTCCCTATATTTTTTCTATTATGCCGTAGCAGGCTAATTGAAAATTTTTCCATGCTTAAGCTGCGTTTCGGTTACGTTGGTCTGTCAATTAACCCTTTTAAATAATAGTTTATATGTTTTAATAGTCGATACCAAGTGGCTATCTAAGATCTTAAAAATCATTCTCTTCCTTGCTTTACTTTAATTAATTGGCTGGGAATTTTGTTCGGTTGTTCTCTTGCTTCTACATGTTCCATCATGACAAATAGAGCAGTTAAGAATCTAAGGGTAAAATAGGGGAAAATTTGCCCAATAAAGGTAGATTTAATCGAAAGGGTCTTAGTAGTTGTACCACTATTTTGGTTCTTCAGTCATTCTTTTCCTTTCAAGTACTACCCATTAGCCCCGAAAAAAAAAAAATCGCTGTAGTAACCTACGAGAGGCATATTTCACATACTGTAAATGTTTGCTTCGTGTGTCACGATAGTACCGAAACAGAAAATTAGTGGATAAGCTTGAACTTATTGATATACCATCTCAGATAGATGGTGTTACTGAAGCTTTATGTATAAGAAATTTGAATGTTATTTATGTTTATGACCCTCTTTTGGATTTTTTCTTTCCTGAATTTGGTGAATTTATTTTTATTTGCTTACAGTACTTGAAGTTTTTTTGCTTTCATTTCTTTTAATTTTTTGTCCTTGTACTCCAATTTTTTTTCTGCTTTTTGTGGGTAATAAATTAATATTATTATTATGCCTATACATGAGTTTATTTTCCTTAATTTCGGATTTTTAAAAACGTTCTTTTATAAAGCAATGTCAGTGCCATTTGCTGTCTATTGCTAAATAAAACACTGAAATGCAAGTTTGAAGAGTCCAGGATTTTGATACAACGGTGACATCTAGTTTGGAGCGATCAAAAATTATGATACAATTTCAAATGTGAGAGTTGCAAATTATCAGATTCGTCAATGCAGCTACTGTGAAATGATTTACTGATTTGGAACTCAAATTCTTAATGATTTTGATAAAAATTTTATATGAGATATGAGATATACATTTATTAAGAAAAGAAAACATAAACATAATATGTTTATAAAACATATAAACATAAACAAGTTGTTACAATAGGTTGTGACTATGAGTAAAGAGCCGTCGCCCTTTCTTCTTTGCGTGCATTCCTAGATAGCATGGATATTCGACTCTTAATATTAAAAATTTCATTAGGAAAGAAAATTCTTACGATTTCTGCTATTACAAAAATATGACCATTGCTAGGAAAAAAGTACATAAATGATGCTGCAGTAGCTTATGTTTTTATTGAAGAAAAACCAAAATTACGTCCAAAGTTGACGAAAAAGTACGTAAATGATGCTGCAGTAGCTTATATTTTTATAGAAGAAAAACCACAATTGCGTCTCCAAAAGTTGACGAAAAAACAGGTTTTAGATAATACTTTCAAAAATAATGACGAAAGTAAATTATGGAAACTTTAAGAAAAACCCTCAAAAACGGCGGCGGATAAAAATAAGAAGTATATCACTGGAATTATCATTGTTGAAAACACTTAACCGGAAACAATTAACACTTATCCGTCCTTTTTTCCTGGCATTAGCGGGGCACTGGAACATCGTAGAGCTATTTAAGGACTCAGTTGAAAGCTACTACGAATTCTACGAATTTTTTATACATTTTACATAAGAAAACAACAGATTTAAGAAACAAATCAAAGATTTTGAATGAGACAGAAAAAAAGATGTTATTAACGACTAATTATTCTTTAAAACAGATTTAAAGAAAATAATTACAATATAAAGCAATGAAGAAAAGCCCTAATTTATTCTCTTAAACAGCATTAACAAATATAATTTAAAAAAAAAACCTACTACAGTAAACAGAAAGGAATTTGCAATCTGTTGTAATTTGCATCAGTTGCAAAACCTTAGCTTTTTCGGGGGCAAAACCTTAGCAAAAAGTAATTTTTTATCTGTTACAAAACCCTAGCTTTTTCGGGGGCAAAACCCTAACAAAAGTAATTTTTATCTGCTGCAAAACCCTTGCCTTTTCGGGGGCAGCGTTTCCATATCGTCTGAATTCTGTTTCAAGTCTCGACACTAGATTACTGGTTTTCATTCTTGTTTTCATTATTTACATCCAAATACAAAAAAAAACCTATTTTCGAAGGCGACGAGAGATTAACTGATACTCTGCTTAGACCTCTAGTTTATTCTTCATCTACTTATATAGCCTTATCATTCCCAGAACACTTTTAGAAAAATTTATATTTATTTCTATATTTAAAGAACAGAAACTTAAAACGAACAGAAACTACCCCGTATATGGAAGGGGCTTTTCCTCCTCAACACCCCTCTCTTTACGCCAAAGTTTTTTTTACTGTTTTAAAAAGTAGAGTTAAGAGAAAGAGTCAAACTTTAGCGTAAAGAGCGGGGCGTTGAGGAGGCCCCTTTCACATAAAGCCCCTTTCATATACGAAGTAATTTCTGTTCGTTTTAAGTTTTAATGTCGCTCCTTACTTAAAAAACATTTTTTCTTATTTAATTTATAACAGGCTGTGGAGGGGGATTGTCATCATCAAAGACATAGTTACTGGACCTTACAACTACGCTGAACAAAATGGCCTTCTTATATGTTTGATTGGATGTGTTCGGAGAAGTGATGGGTGTGGAGGGGGCGTGTGGGTGTGTTTGCCCTCCAATCACTTTAGACTATTAAAGAGAGCACTAGCCCTTTCAATTTCCGTTCGAATGAGCCCTCTTCAAAGTTTTTACGACAACAAATGGCCAACTCAAAATTTTTATCAGATGCATTTCAGTAAAATATGACGTGTGTATGTTGGAGGGGGTATTTTCCCTTCGATCACTATGACTCTTAAAAATAGCAGTGGAACTTCTGATCAACAATCCAATGAGTCCTTTCAGAAATTTATACGACCACCCTTTTTATAAAAACCTTATATGCCACAAGGGCATAACTTACAACCTTTGCCGTGAGGGCTGTGGGGAAGTTATGATCCTCAAAGACATAATTTCCGGACCTTAGAACTACGCTGAACAAAATGGTTATCTCAAAACTTTGATCGGGTTTGTTTAGGGAGATGATTGGCATGGGGGAGAGAGGGGGGCCGGTTGCTCTCCAATCACTTTCGACTATGAAAAAGGGCAATAGAACTTCTGATTACCAATCCAATGAGCCCTCCAAAGTTTATACGACCAAACTTTCTATAAAAAAACTTTATATGCCCCCAGGATATAACATAAAATCCTTGCCATGAGAGCTGAGGGGGGGTGTTACCCCTCCCCTTCCCTCAGGAGGATTGCTGACTTTCTAACTACGCTGAACAAAATGGCTATCTCAAAACTTTGATTGGATGTATTTGGAGAAATGATTGGTGGAGAGGGAGGCTGGTTGCCCTCAAGTCACTTTCGACTATTAAAAAGGCCACTAGTCTTTCAATTTCCAATCGAATGAGCCCCTTTTGAAGTTAGTAGAGGGGGGCTGGTTGCCCTCCAATCAATTTCGACAATTAAAAAGGGCACTAGTCTTTCAATTTCCAACCGAATGAGCCCCTTTTGAAGTTAATACGACAACTCCTTTTTTACACAGTGCCTTGGTCTAATAGCAAAAAAAAACAAATAAAAAAAAAAAAACAAATAAATAATACATTGTGCCCACACCGCTCTTTACTTACGCAGCACCATTGCACTGACTATAAGTAATTTTGTTCAATTATCCTAATGCATTTATTTTTGTACTTATGTCGTAGCAAGTTTGTTTTCTATGTACTACTCAATTTCTCCTGTTTATCCAGTGGGTTATAAATAAATTATTACTATTGTCACGGGAAAATACCGCAAGGTTTTTAACCTCCTCGAGAAATCAGTTTTTCATTCGAGTGATTAAAAAAAAGGCGAATTTGTATCGCATATTACGACATTTCGACAAATGTTACCAGTAGAATAAAATAGACCAGTAGAAAAAGAAGCTTTTAACAAATTTCAAAAGAGCATGTAATACTCGTATATACATATATTTCCTATTCAGGCTTTATCCTTGGAAACAACACCTCAATATCTACTTATATCTTAGCATTTATATCTATTTATATTTCAATTTTAAATAGATATATTAAAATTTTAATTTTTCTTAATTTTAATTATACTTTTTCTATATTATATTTATATCCCTATTTTAATTTACGTCCAGCCCCAGACTGGATCCCGTTTCTTGGATTAAGCCTTCAAGGTATCTTAAACTCCACTACCTGCACCAATGCTTTATCCCCACACTTTATTCCCAGTAGCGAGTCACGTGGACATGGAATGAATCAAACGTTGTACTGTTAACAAATGCATGAATTAAATACGCACAGTGTCTGTCCTGTTAACAGGTTACATAAAACGACAAGGCTAGAATCCCGTTCATGTATATAATAAAAGAGAATTAATGGAATACCAAATATAAGTAGTGCATATATTAACCCAATGGGAATTTTTCCCTAGGCCAAACCTGCAAAAAAAATAGGGCATAGTAACCGTAAGGTCTATTTCCAAATATTAATATATCCAAGAAATAGTAGTTGAGCGAATAATAGGTAAATGATATGTTGAAGGATTATTTTTAAAAATGAATAAGTATTCATTATTTTTCGCATCTGTTCTTGCAACATACAACTATTTTCCTCATTCTCTTTTGAACCGAACGGATCTGCCCACAGCTGATCTTATTCCTTCATTACATTTTAATATGAAGCCACAACCACACACACACGTTGCGTTCTTTCAGGCTCAGCCTTCTCTCCCCGCGCGGAGAATATAGAAATCTGGAAATTATTTCTACAGCTTCTTTTCCTATTTCTCCCAGAAATAACCCTTGCATTTTTTAAAATCTGAACTCCGTCTGCTAAGCATCCAAGTCCCCTCGGAAATTTGCGCTTGCGCATATGCCTGTTTAGCATCCCTCAAAGAATTACCCTTCATTTGCAGTTCAACTTCCTCAAAACATATTTTTGGGTATGAAAAACACAACAAATAAAGATAGTAAAAGATATACGTACCCTGAGTGAATGAAGAAGTTGTGGCTGTAGCAGATGTTGGTGGGAGACTTCCTGGTGTCAATCCACCAAAAGCAGGGGCCGAGCTGACAGCCATTGACAAATTAGGCGCGAAGTTTGATGTAGGGAGACCTATAAAAAGTTCAGCTAATTCATTGTTTCAAAAGAAACGAAAGAGAGAAAAAAAAAAATCAAAGATGAGAAAAAGAAAAGTACATTAAAAACAGAATATTTCAGAATTGACCTTTATCAATTCGTTATCTAGCATACACTGCATTGCCCTTCAAGGGTTGACATCAAAACTACGAAGGGGCGTTACCTTCAAATCATTTTGCGAACCTCGGCATCGGCTGAACGTCACAAAAACGAAGGGTCCATTAAAAAATTCTCACAGGATAATAGCCATCATCGACAGCAGTAGAGTATTGACGATTTCATGTGAAATTTGACTGAAAGACAATGACATTTTACGCCCTATTTGTTGGCGAGCTTGTCAATCAAATGGGGTTGCACCACAGCTTACAGTGCAGTGGAATTGCTCAAATGGTAATCACTTTAATCTGATTATTAACGTTTTGCTAGCAGGCACACATTTGCTAGCAGCACACATATGCTAGCAGCAAGCTGCATTTTTAGGAACTGCCCTTTCTTGAACTTTTAAAAGGAAATTCTGCTCCATTTAATCGACAAATAAAATTCATACTTTCTGATAATGTAATTTTCATCAAGACTAAGTATCTCTATCTCCAGCAGAAAATAAGATAAGTTAAATGGTTTTCAAAGATTTCTAATAAACTAATAAAGGATTTCTAATAAACTAGAATATAGGAAAAAAACACTTCAATTTAGGGTTTATAAATTAACTTTTTATTTTAAAATAAAATATTGGAATATTTTTTAATAGGCAGTATAATGTCTGGTCCTAAGTTCTTAGCCAAATTGAAATCATGAATTTTATAGAAAAAAGAAACAAAGCAGGTTGGAAACGTTAAAAGGTTCTGACAACATTACACTTTTGAAGATCTGCCAAGGGGAGGGGTAGTGTTCCTTAAACACCCAGAGAATCAAGAGATAAAAAAGATCGTAGAAGGTTTAGATTTTAAATCCCGGGTTGAAGTGGAAGCCTATCAAGGTTGAAACAAATTCTTACCTCCAAAGTTAAACGTGGGCACAGTGGCGGGACTTGTACTTTTCACGGTTGGAGCAGGCATGGAAAATGATACCACGTTTGGGGGCTGAGATACTGCCACAGAAGTAGTGATTTCTTGTCCGGCTAGAATATATACGAGTAATCTAAATGAATTCGGTTTTATGACCGCGGCTAAAGAAAAAAGTGCTCACGGAGCGGAAAGGGCATATTGTAGTTAAATAAAACTAATACAACAAATATTTTCTTTGTGTTTTTATAATTAATTCTATGATATTGCTTGTTAATATTAGGTCTCAACAAGTATTTTTCTTTCTGTTCAGGAACAAACTTGGATTTCCTCTCTTACCAATCCATCCTCCCATTCTGATTGATATTTTGTAGAATTTTACTGTTTCACCCATAGGCCCTTTGCACTGGAGCGTCTATTGGGGCTGGGGGGAGCATTTGCCTCTCTAAATCTCCCTGTCAGATTTCAAAGAGTGCCTTTTCTGGTATTTTTATCACAAAATACCTTTTTTGTTGTTTTCATCGAAAAAGAACAAAACGCCCCCCCCCCCCTAATAGATTAGACAAAATACTTTTTGCCCTCCACCCTTGAATTTTCGTGAGGTGACACTCTTTTATATATTTCAAAATATTCTCCCCCGCGAAAAACTCCCCCACGCGTATCAATAACATATTTTCAAATTTAAAAGTATTAGAAAAATTCTCTCGCGGACAATTCCCCCATGCACTTTTTCTGTCGATTCGACGCAGTTTTTAGTGGCTATTTGTTTCATCGGTTTTCATTTGTAGTATTTTTTGTCCTAACACTAAGTGTTAGGACAAGGAAAAAATACTACGGATAAGTTTATGTCTTATTAAATCGGTTTCAGGCTATTTGTTTGGTTACTATGGACCGTCCTTTACTAGATCGCAACTATCGCTGCAAGGACGATGCCATGGCACTCGGAGAGATTCTTTTTTTTAATTGATTTTATTACTGATCTAAACTGATTTTATTCAAAAAAAAAAGCAAATGTAGCAATTTCCATTAAAATGAACGTTTAAGCAGCTCTTTATGATATTCCAGTGCCCCACTAGCTGCAGAGATAAAAGAAGAGGACATTGATGGTGATTCCCATGCAAAAAATGGATTTCCCTTGTTGTTCAAGCCTATAGATTTTAGTTGTTGTTCGAGTCAAGTGACTGTAAGTTTCTTCTATAGGGTTTTCCGAAAAGGTGATTCTAATGGCGCACTTTTTGTTTCGATGCAACTCTGTTTTCAGAGGTTTCTGACAATTTTTTTTCGTTTGTATGGGGCGTGGTTCATCCTTTACTAGGTCGCAGCTACCACTGCACCCACGATACCATGGCACTTGGATGGGATTTGGTTTGCGTAAGATTTTTTATTCAATATATTATACTGAGATTGAAAAAACTTATGATAAAAACTGGATACACAAGAATCTTACGAAGGAATTGTTTTAGGTAAGGGAGCTCGGGGTTGTTTCGGACACTGCCATTGCAAAATCGAGTTTTGGACGAAAACTTATGCCAAAAATCAGGATCAAGTATTGACGAGTAGCCAATTTTGCGCAAAAGTTTCAAAAGTTTCCGAACGCACATTCTAACACTTTTTCTAACACTATTTCCACTAACATGCACCAGTTTTTGTAGCTCTGTTGTTTACGTGAGTACATAGTTCAGTTTTGGCAGGTACTTAGACTTATCTTGTCGCTAGCTACAGCTAGTCACAAATTGACTCACCTTCACTATTTTCTTTCTAGAAGCAATTTTATAGAAATGGTCAGTATTAGGTTAATTCGGACGTCATAGTCGGGTTGGTTCGGACAAGTTTTTGAAGTGTCTGAAATAACGCCGTTTTGTCAAATTAACCCCAGGAGGGGAGATACAAGCGCAAAGAGAGATAGAAAGGCCTTTTATAGCATCCGATGCGTTGCTTCTGTGTTTGGTCCAACGAAATAGGCTAAGGCTTTGCTATTGAGGTAAATATGGAGCAGTCCGTATTTCTCACCTACGAGTAAACTGAACATACCACTCGATGCCTTTTTTATGCTCTTTATGCTTTTTCCTCTTTTTCATCCCAAGAAATCAAGGCACAAGCTACGAAAGACTGGATGTCTGCATTCCTCAAGCGGAACAGAGGGATTCCTATCAGATCCTCCGAGGAAAAAAGTCAAGCTAAAGCAAGCGGTTTCAAAGAAGTAGTTGAAGGGAGATTGTTCAATAACTTTACCTTAGTCTATACTTAATAACAAATCCCTCCAGAACGTATTAGGAACACCAACGAAACAGGTGTCCCAACGGTGTTACCTACTCCTAGAGTGCTTCCTAAGAAGGGCCAGAGGCAAGTGGCCAAGAAGACATCAGCAGAACGTATTCAAAATGTAAGCATGGCCTGTTTTGTTAGTATGACAGGTAACCAAATACCTCCAGTTTTTGTTTCTAAAGGGTTAATTTCCAACCTCGGATGTTGAAAGATGGGCCCCCTCGTTACTCTGGAACTAACTCATCCAAGTGGTTGGACTAATTCTGAAATATTTTTTGGAGACGATGAAACATTATTTGAAGCACACCAGATCAAGAAACCAAAATTTACTGTCACTGGATAATCATGACAGTCACCAGGACATCCAAGTAGTCAATTACTGCGAAGAAAATGGGATAATCTTAAATATTTCCTAACCTCACTGCTCACATCCCTTGTAAACTTAATACGATTCGGTCTAAAGACCATTCAAACAGCACTGAGAAGCAATTTTAATGAGTGGCTGAACCTTCATACATGCCAACGTATCTCCATATGTGAGGTAACAGAACTTAGTCATGTTCCATACCTCAAGAAGTTTAGCATGAGTAAAATTGTGGCTGGGATTAGAAAACCCGGACTGTGGCCATTCGACTGCAACACTTTCTGCCTTGCCCACTTTTCTGCTGCTTCAGTCACAGATCGTCAATTGCTGGACAGTCATTCTCAACTTGCTGAACCAGATCCACATGAGCCAGACCGAGGTATTGACGAAACATAAGAGTCTTTTGTAGTCTTTTCCGTAACTCCAGAGCAACTAAGACAATTTCCCCGCACGTCAACCACAATTACTAAGGGTAGAAGAGTAAAACAAAAAGGAAGAACCACAATGCTTACAGAAATACAGGAAAAGCAAGAACTAGAGTGAATGGTAGAAAATAGAAAAAGATCTCAGAAAAAAGTTGTCGCCACCCTTCCAAAGAAAGCAAGAAATCTGAGCATGGCTGACCCGCCACACTCATCTTTAACCAGTTAAAGATATTGAGGTTGAGTTACAAGAGTGCTTATTCATAGATGATCGTTCTGATGAATCTCTACATCTCGGGGAAACAAAACCAGACAATCTGTTTAATGTGAATATCCTAGCTGCTGATGACTTTGTGCTTGTGATATTCGTCGCTGGAAAAGGAAACATTTTTTTATGTTGCACGTGTGGCAGAAACTGGTGATGATGAGATGGAAGTGATGTTTCTAAAAAAAAAAAAAATTGACAAAGTTTTTTTTTACCTCATCCTTTTGACCAGACTCCTGTTTCAAAAGACGATATTATCTTGAAGCTTACTTGCCAAGTTTCAACGGGCGGTACAAAGAGAGATTCTCTGCAGAGAACGAAAGTTCTCTGCTTCAACTTTTATTTTTCCAAGTTTAACTTTCGCAAAAAAAGTTTTGTATTAAGATGTTTAATAATAATTGTAAGTTTTTTTTAACTATATTACAACGTGCCCGAAGCAACTTGTGGCATGTCCAAAACACTTCGTGTTCTGGGGTTGTTTCGGACCATTTTTGTTTGGTTTTTAAACTGTTTCAGGAAAAGCCTGCGAAGGAAAAAATCGAGAAAAAATCTTGCAGGTGCAAAATTCCTGGAAACACATTGGGGTGCTTGAAACACCCAGATATGTCTGTTAATTCAATCAATCAATCCATTTATTAATACTAAAAGAAAAACTATTACAAAAGTAAAGCGGTTAAAAGGCCCAAGAAGCTTTGCTTGTAATGGACCACAGAGAACAAGAATAAAGCACTTTTATAAAATATATACAAAAAAAAAAAAAAAAAAAAAAAAAAAAAAAAAAAAAAAAAAAAAAAAAAAAAAACCACTGCAACAAGACAAGTCTTGAAAAAAGAAAAAAGTCTGGATCAACCCCCAGCTCCCTTATTCATTTGACTGAGCATATATTAATAAATAAATTAAAAAAAAAAAAAAAAAAAAAAACGATTCGACCTTACTTTCTAAAGCTATAATGAAAAAAAGGTTATGACAAGGTCATGTTCTATGGACAAAAAAACAACAAGAGATTGCCAAAAATTGTCCTTTTCGAGCATCCATAATGGGTCAAAGGAAAAGCAGGTCGTCTTCGAATGGGGTGGGATGACGTCATAGGAAAAAAATTCAAATGATACTGCACTTTACAGGAAGGAGTAAAGAGTGATATTTAAATAATTAGGTAAAAGAATACAGCGAGAAGACAAAGCAGATATTTCGGCAAGGACCTCCACTAAGCCGTCCTCAGGGCTCAACACAGAAGAAAAGAACTCACTAATCTTTTGAAGTAAACTCTAATAAGACAGAGAAAACAATGGAAAAAATCAAGTAAAAAAAGATATTAAAAAAATGAAACTTTCAAAAATAGATTGGGTAAGAATTTTATCTCTAGCGATTAACCCAGCCTGTCTACTGACCTGATTTGTTTTAGTAAGTTCAACTGAATTTGGCTTAAAATGCGAAGGAATATTAGTGTATTTGAGTTATTTTAAACTGGATTATCGTAAATGTCTAGTCGGTGTAGTCTTAAAACGTATTTAGTAGAAGTAGTATGACACTATCGGTGAGATGGTTGCCGGCCAATAACAAATTCATTGCCTTATTCAATTTGTTTATTTTTCCTACGGAATGCACATGTCTCAGTAAAAACATTACTCAGTACAAACATTACTGCCCTAGGAAACATACTATCTATCTCGCTCGGTGATATTTGCTTACTCAATCACTCCCATTTGTCTCTATTCCCATAAACACGTATTCTTAATTCTGCTTTGGTGAAAGGTGAAAAAGAAATTTAATTACCAGTCGCTGTATTCCCTGATGAGGGCTGTCCCAAATTGATTGATAGGCTACTTGATGTTGTAATAGGCTGACCAAAGGAAAAAGTCGTGGTTGTTACGGCTGTTTGTCCCCCTAAAACAAAAACTAAGATAACTTAAAAATAAAACAAGAACAACATTGAAAATAATTCCTGCAGGAATTTACAACATATATATAAAAGCTAAAGCACTTCAGGTCAAAAAGAAATAAATCATATTGACATATGACATGTGACTTGCTTGAATAATCAAATATTTTTGAAAGGACTTTAGTATGAAAAGACATTAAATTGCTTAGAGAGCAAAAAACTGGTAATTCCATAAACATTTGTATGCATTTTAACAAGTGATTACAACAATTCAAAAACCTTAAAAAAGAAAACCAAATATTTGAAGCTTAGTAGACAATCGGTGTTAGAAATCGGACTTAATAATCAAGTATCTTTGAAAAGACTTCCGTATAAAAAGACGTATCAGTATGAAAAACTTATCTAGAGATAGACCCAAAAAAAGAAAATTTACAAGTGTTATAGATAATAATTCGTTGGAAGAAAAAGAAGTTTTGCCCTACTACCTGAACAATTAACAAATCTATAACCTGGACCATCATGTAATTCTAGACCAATAAGGCAGCTAAAGCAAAGGTCATTGGCATTAAATTCACAATGGGTGAAAATCACCAACCTGGACAATAAAATAAGAAAAGACCCATAAAACAAAAATTTACAGTTGTTATAAATAATAATTCGTTGGAAGAAAAAGATATTTTTGTCCCACTACCTGAAGAATTAATGAATCTACAACCTGGACCATCATGTAAGACTAGACCAATAAGGGAAGCTAAAGCAAAGGGCATTGGTAAATTGTCTGAAGTAATGAAAACCAAACATGATGAAGAAATAAAAATGAGGCTAGAAGATAAGCGACAGCGAGAATCGAAACGTGTCAAAATTGAAAATGATAGCGATGAGAATTATAATGACGATTCTTTGGAACTACCTGCACTATCAAACATGATAAACCAAGAGACCAGCCCAAACAAATTTAATTCATATCGGGTGAAAATCAACAACCTGGACTATCAAAAAAGACAAAAAGCACAAAAAGAAAATCAACAAGTGTTATAAACGATAGTTCGTTAGAATAAAATAAGTTTTTGTCCCACCACCTGAGCAATTAACAAATCTACAACCTAAACCGTCATGTAAAACTAGACCAATAAGGGCAGCTAGAGCAAAGGGCATTGATAAATTGTTTGAAGTAATGAAAATCCAAAATGAAGAAAAAAGAAAAATTGGGTGAGAAGATAAGCGACAGCGAGAATCAAAACGTGTCAAAACTCAAAATGATAGTTCCGATGATTGGGCTTGTGATTTTGACATGGATTAAGATCATCAATGCTTACCATGCCTTTTTTTTAAAACGAGGTTTCGGCAATATGTATTTCATAATGATAAAAGATAAGCCGGGGCAAAAGTCGACGTCCAACATTTTTAAAAGCTCGAAGCGGTGAAATAGCTACAAACAAAGTGTCCTTTGGTGGCGCAGTGGATTTGACCTTAGCTTGGTAATACGGGACCGAGAGATCGAATCACGCAGCAGGAATGCACTGCAGGGCCGACGCAGGGACCTTAGTAGTCAAGAAGCGTCGTTAATTCTTTGTTTGTTGTTTACAAACAAAGTCATTGGAGTTTATAAGGACGGTAGCCAAGAACCTGATACTACATCAGCCTCTGTTTATAAAAAAAAAAAGTTCGACGTCATGTTTTTTACAATGACAAAAGACAAGAAAGGGCAAAAGTTAAAGGTCCAATAAGAACAATAAAATATAATTTTACAAAGGCGCAAATTCTAATTTATGGTCACTTAAGATATTTAAAGGGTTGATTGATGAGAATGAAGCACAGATAAACGTGATAAGAAAACTAGTGAAAGTGAGAAACGCAACAGCTAAAGAAAAAGGCATGGAACAAGCGACAGCGAGAATCATATTGAACTGTAAACAATATTTTTGAATAATACTCTGTGGTTGGAAATTGGAAAAGATAATGTGTTATCTATAAAGTCTTAGAAAATTAAATATATTCATGTATGAATCTAAACTGCTAAAGCAAAAGGCGTGGATAAAACTTTCTGAAAAAAATGGACAATGAAATCTACGATTGGAAAACAAGGAACAGCCATGACTGGCCACGGAAACGGTCTAAATTGGTCAGGACTTTAAAAAATGATTCATATTTTTCACAGGACACAGCCTGTGACAACGTCATCACATCACGAGACAAGCAACAATGAGAATCCATATATAGAAGCCTGCCACGGGCCAAAAAGTGCAATGGGGGGTTTGGAGCTAACCATCTTTCGCTTTGACACACCCTTCCTTTTTACCTTCCCCAGGTTTCTCCAGGTATCTATTTAGAGCTGGGCCGACTCTAGCTGAACTTATAGAATTACGCCACTGACACCCGTTCCAAACCAAATAACCAGCAACACCAGAACTCAAACACCTGTCCTCAAGGACAAAGAATTTCAAGTATAGAATTATTTAAAACACAAAAGCTTCTGGACAATGTTACTAACTAAACTCTAAAGTCTGAAATGTGCTTAGTCATGCTTTTGCAAAGTTACTTCCGTTACTCATGCGGTTCCACAAAAGCTATTAGTTATTTATTACAATTCATGGCAGTTTTACACTTGAAAAATTAATAGACTTAATATCTGTTTATGTATGATGCCTTTCAGGGATGTTGGGGGACTGATATACAGTCAGATTTGATATACAATTAGATATTTTAGATTTAAAAAATATAAATATTAATATCAAACGTAGAACTTACCATGAGCCCTGCTGCTCTTGGTTTAAGCTCGTTTTGAGATTGACTCGGTTATTTTTTATTATTTTTTTTTTTTTGTTCGTTTTGGGTTTCATTTCTTTATTTATTGCAATTTATGATAGTTTTACAGTAGAGAAATTATTAGACTCTAGGGATACCTCTCAGGGATGATGGCAGATTCATATATTTTACCCTCGGAGGAGGTTTAAAACAAAATCTGAGAAACAAGTCGGATCGAAATAGATTATATATACCAACTAGCTGTTGGGGTGGCGCTTCACGCCACCCCAGCACCTAGTTGGTGGGGGCGCTTCGCGCCCCCCCCAAGCCCCCCCACGCGCGTAAGTCGTTACGCGCCATTGTAGTTGTGTCCCTGTGTACCACCTGTGAATATAGACAAAAGAGAAAATATTTCTCTTTTCGTTATAGATATACATTTTTTTAACTACGTAAAACTTGCGAATATACAACATTCTTCGATGTCTCATTGTCTGTGCATATAAATAGATTGTCAGGTTTACCGACTCTTGAACATGCAACATAAAATTGTCCATGGGAAAAACAATCCGTATTCAGATCTATACCTCATTATTCTAATGATTGCCCTTGAGCTTTGTTGATGGTGATTGCTAATCGAACATTCCCTGTGTTCCAGTCGTCATTTATATTCCCAGTATCCCGGTCGTCATTTGTGTCCCAGTGTCCCAGTCTTTAATTTCTCTTTGAGCGTCCCGTTCTTCATTTATATTCCCTGTGTCCCAGTCGTCATTTGTGTCCCGGTCTATAATTTATCAGTCGTCATTTATATTCCCAGTATCCCGGTCGTCATTTGTGTCCCAGTGTCCCAGTCTTTAATTTCTCTTTGAGCGTCCCGTTCTTCATTTATATTCCCAGTATCCCGGTCGTCATTTGTGTCCCAGTGCCCCAGTCTTTAATTTCTCTTTGAGTGTCCCGGTCGTCATTTATATTCCCTGTGTCTCGGCATTTAGTTTTCTTTTTCTCCTTTATTTTTCAGTTTTTTCCTTTTTTTAGTTTTTTTTCCTCTTTCAGTTTTTAGTTTTTTTTAGTTTTTTTATTAGTTTTTAGTTTTTTTTCTTTTTAGTTTTTTTTTGTAGTTTTTACCTTTTTTTTAGTTTTTTTTTTCTTTTCTAGTTTTTAGTTTTTTACCTTTTTTTTGTTTTTTTTTAGTTTGTTAGCTTTTTTAGTTTTTTTAGGATTTTCTTTAGTTTTTTTTTGTAGTTTTTACCTTTTTTAGTTTTTTTCTTCTTTTGTATTAATGCTAAAGCCAAGGTTCAAACCTGGAGTCTCTCGGACCTAGAACCTGAAACATAACGCTTTACCAACTCAGCTACTTCGGCTTGAATACATTCGTTTTGAGCAGCTTCCTCGGGTGTTACCATTGTAGGTTCTTCAGTCATTTTACAATTAGAAATTTCTCTTTCAACGATCTTCTTTGAACGATACCTCTGTCCTGGTCGTCATTTATATTCCCTGTGTCCCGGTCGTCATTTGTGTCCCGGTCTGTAATTTCTCTTTGAGTGTTTTTTCTTTTTAGTTTTTTTTTTCAGCTTTTAACCTTTTTTCTTTTTTCAGTTTTCTTTTTCTTCTTTATTTTTCAGCGTCACTATGAAATACATATCGCCGAACCTTTGTTTTTTTAACTAAAATCTGGTAGGCATTGATGACCTTATCCAAGTCAAAATCCTAAACCCAATCATCA
Organism: Artemia franciscana; assembly: GCF_032884065.1. Taxonomy (NCBI): domain Eukaryota; kingdom Metazoa; phylum Arthropoda; class Branchiopoda; order Anostraca; family Artemiidae; genus Artemia; species Artemia franciscana. The sequence goes on along the minus strand of NC_088867.1, from coordinate 8,592,015 downwards.
TCGCTATCATTTTCAGTTTTGATATGTTTTGACTCTCGCTGTCCAGGTGGATTTTCATCTAACTGCGCGGTTTTGCGTTTTTTAGCCGCAAGCCTGTTTTCTTGCTGTTCTTGTGATTCCTCGGCACGCTTTCTTTTCTTACTTTCTCTATCAGCCGCAATTTTTTTGGCACATACTCTTTGAGCAGCTTCCTCGGCTGTTGCCATTGTAGGTTCTTCAGTCATTTTACAATTAAACATTTTTCCGTCCACGATCTTCTTAAAATTAAAAATTTGTCTTTGAACAATTTTCTTAAATACTTTTAGCCATAATTTTTTCACTTTCTCTTTTAGCAGCAAGTCTGGTTTCGCGTTGCTCTTGTGATTCCTCGGCACGCTTTCTTTTCTTACTTTCTCTATCAGCAGCAAGTTTTTTGGCATAGACTCTTTGAGCAGCTTCCTCGGCTGTTGACATTGTAGGTTCTTCAGTCATTTTACAATTAAACATTTTTCCGTGAACGAATGTCTTAAATACCTTTAATGACGTCATCGTCATAATGACGACATGACGACCTGATGACATGACGTCACTCGACACACAGACAACTTATTTTTATATATATAGATTTACTTGTTTTCAACATTACGTTCACTTTTGAATATATTATCACAGATCTAATCAATAAATTAATGCGGTAAAATGTATACTGATTCAACTCACAGCAAACTTTTCTTTGTAAAATCGTTATTAATATAAGTATTTTGAAATACAAAATCACCAAAAGAATTAACTACATGAACTGTACATTTTGAAACTGAAACTGTACATTTCGTTACTTTATAGTTACATGACGTCAGCGAATGCCATATTTTATTTAGTTACTACAAGGCTCTGCCTGGAGTAATTATTGTACCTTTTGTTTATTCTTTTATTCTATATTTATCTTCTCTTCCTGCTTTCATCTTTTTCTCACCTTTGTTTCTACTTCCGCTTTCTTTGGTTATCTTCTGCGCTAAATATGTGGTGTTCGATCAGGCGAAATATTCCCTTTAATTATCTGTTCGCTCGTCTCTTCCCCTAGCCTTAGAGTCGTTTTTTTTTTTACCTTTTTTGACCTAAGTCACTGCGGTATGCCTCTATTGACTTTTCAAGAATTATTTTGTGTATGGTCTTCGCTTTTGTGCAACTCCCTTTATCAGCAAAGGTACGCATCGTCAAAACGGAAAACGGATGAAGATTCTCTAGACGTTTTCAAGAGAAATCGCCAAATGATTGTTCTGGGTACCCGGCTGACCGACCGTATTTCAAACACTAAGATGTACGAAAAGTGTAGTTCAATCCCGTTTTCTAGGGCTATAATGAGAGAAAGATTGAAATGGCTGGGGCAAGTTCTGCAGATGAAGGATGACAGATTGCCGAAGATTGTGTTTTTTGTCCAACCGTCTAGGGCTAAACGGAAAGCAAGTCATCCGTGGTTGGGGTGGAAGAATGTCGTAAAAAAAGTTTTAAGGGAAATGGGAACTTCCTGAGAGGATGAATAGAGGGGGGCTTTGAATAGATTGGGATGGAGGAGGGGCGTGCGTAGCTGTGTTGGCCTCAGGCGGCTTGGTGCTGCGATCAGTTGTTAGTGTAGTAGTAGTTGCATGTGAAGGTTTTGTCCGTCCGATCCCCTACATACATAAATGTGCTATGATCAATAACAAACATATAACTTACCATGAGATTCGGACGCTGCGGAGCTCTTCGTTTCATTAATCAATGTAGCAAAGCCACCTTTGGTGCTGACAGTTACAGCGGAGGCTGATGGAGGAAATAAAGCTGCTCCTGAATCTGACTGCGCTGGTTGTGTGCCATTTGTAAACGTTGGCATTGCAGGTGAAGCCACACTTTCTGAAGTAGTGCTTTGCGTAGAAGCTGCGAAAGGACCGCCAAAAGATGACACTGTAGCTGTGAAAGGGGATACAGTTTTGCTGAGTAAAGATTCGTCTGTTACAGACTGAAGTGCTTCAGAAGAATCACGACCAGAAATGAACCTAACTTCTGGCTCTTCAACTATTTTAATGCCGACAGCCTTTCTAAATGCTTTTTTGAACCCTGCATGTCGTTTGTCGTCGATTTCTCTATCTTTTTTCAAGTCTTCAGCTGAAACAATTCTCTGTGATGGGGTGATAACATTTTCTGGTTCAGCTGTAATTCGGACTGTAACACGTTCAGGTGTCTCTGACCTCTCATCTGTTTGTAGCCTTAAGCTCTGCTCATGAACTTCTTCCATGGTTGATACAATCTCGGCCTCTTCCATCTGAAATATTTTTTTTAGGTATATTACACACATGTCCAGAATTCCAAAAGAGACGATTATAGAAAACAAAGCAGGATCAAGTGTTCAACACTACAATCATCTGACCGCAGGTAAGGTTCTCCAAACGCCCCAAATACTCCCAAACTACCATGGATCAAATTAAAGTCATCAGTTCAATTGGTTGGACACATCAACGACGGGTGTACGTCCTGTACGAGTGTACGGGACGTACACCCGTCATTTACAAAAGATAAGGACGAGTAAAGAACAGCCAACCCCGGTAGGACCAACAAAAATATGAATTAAAAACCGATTTTTTCTCTTTAATAGGACCTTTTATCCTGAATTTAAAATATAAATGTTTTTATAATTATGTCTAAATATTTTTGACTTTATAAATCTAACATATTTACCAATCTATGCATAACTCCTGCAGTTTGAAGTCTTATGTTCCAAGATTTTAAAGCTCAAGTTTCCAAAACGTACTTAAAGATTCCGAGACAGGAAAAAAAAAATTTTTAACCATGGGCGCTAACATATTATACTGTAAAGAGTAAAGTTACAGAAGAACTAAAATGTACTTCATGCAAGTAATGGCAAAAAAAACAGAGGGTAGGGGGGATAAAACGATAATACATTAAGACTATCACAGACTAAAAGAAAAAAAAATTAGCCGAATTCATATTCCAAGTCAAATACCATAAAAACAAAAACAATTAAAATCAGTGTCAATTAACTGTCTGAAGTATTTAGAATTAAAGAGAGGATTGTGCAAAAGACTAGGTTAAAAACAAAATAGAGATAAAATAAGCATCATAAACGGGCAAAATAAAAGTGGTCAAAGACAAAAAATGGGCATGATTATTGTGACTATACACCATCAATAAAATAAGGAATGGAGGAGTCAAATCTTGGTTCAGGACAAAGATCAGGAATCATTAAGAAGGTGCTGCTAACAGAGGGAACGTGCGGAATGATAATTCCGCACTTGAATACTTATACTAAGCCTGCATCGTAGACACTAAAAACGGTACAACCATTACTGAGGCAAATATGACGTATGTATGCTCTTGAAATGTGCTAATAAATATAACGTCATTAATATGAATATTTTTCCAAAATTATAGCTTTTGTTCAGTAACTTTTGTTTAGTAATTTTGTTTGTTCAGTAACTTTGCTATTGACCAGAATTAGCTTAGTACCTTTGCTATTACCAAAACTTAAAAACATAAATGCAGCATCAAATAGCAACTTTATGCAATCCCGATATGGATCCAGTGAGCCTTTGTTAGACGGAGTAAAATTTATATTATCTGATTTAAATACATACCTGATAAGTAATAGGATTGCTTGGAAAAAATTCGTCAAACGATATTTACTAATTTGACTTCATGTATTGTAAAGAATCTATTTTCCAAAAGAAAATATTAGATAAAATATTAAAGGATTAACGTGGGATTTGTTTGTTCAAAAATTTTCCCAAAATAAATTACACTAAAGCTAAAGCATTTTCCCATCCTATACATCTAATCTTCAAGAGAGTCCTCATTTAAGTTTTATATCTTTATAGCTTTACTTTTCAGACAGAATTCAAGAAACTCGTAAAAGGTGAGCTAAATGAAAATTAGAAGAAATTCAACGTAATCACTGAAGTGTTGAAATTTTGTGTAGACCGAGAAATTGGGCCCCTACCACTTCATGCCTGTCTGAGCAGAGGTAACAAACTTAGGGGAAAACTAAGGCATTTCTTTCAAATTCTTTAGATTTTTTTTTTATTTGCACAAACACAAGACAAAGAAAATCAGTAGAACTTAGCCTAACATTAATGACGTTTACATTTTTCGTCTACATTAGTGAAATATACATGAAATCTAGAATAATAGTAAAACTTACCATAACATTAGTGACATCTGCATTTTTCTTTTTCTGGGAAGAGATCAAGACTACCTCAGGTTCCATGCTGCCACGATCCTCTGATCTCTTGCATTTCTTGCAAATAACAAAAGAATCTAAAATAACGACACAGAATTAATGTAATATGTAAATTAATTTATATAATGTAATACCTCACTATTTTGTAACCTTACTATATTACACCTTACTATACCAATACTATTTTGTTCAGCATTGTTGAAAGGTCCAGTAATTATGTCATTGGGGATGTCACCCCCCAGAGCCCTCAGGGCAAGGGCTGTAAGCTAGGTAATTTCTCCATTGTTTCCATATAATATATATTACCGAGAAAACTAAGCATGTTTGGACTTTACTTTCCAAAAAGACAAAGGATATTCAGGTGAGTCTTTCAGAGGATCCTGAGAAACTAAATTAAAACACATCATGTGCATGCAGGTTGTCAAAAGGGCGCAACTCAGGAATTACCAAGTATATTAATTTAGAACTTTCAGGAAACGATAAGAGGGATGATCGATTGGCGAAAAAGGCAATATTTACACATGCTGCAACTGCTACTATATTTACTGCTACTAATACTGCTACAACTAAAACTACTGCTTCTGTAGCGAGTGCTGCCAAGGCTGAGAATATTGAAATGGACATCCGAGGAAACGTTGAGGAGAAAGTTGAGCTAAAGCATAACATACTATGGGCATACAGATCGCTGATAGAGGCGTATCAGCAATATTTATGAAACTTTTCTCCATATCAAAGTGAAACTTCTAGAGCATCATGAGGGGGATATTCAACGGACCAAAAAGCAACATGTACCTGCTACTACTGTTTTTAATACTGCGGCTACTTATATTAATATAACACTATTACTGCTACTACTGCTCCTAATACTACCACTACTACTTTGACACTACTACAAACAAAGCTACACGTATGAAGGTGAAAATTTGACAGAATATTGAGGGGAAATTTGAACTAAATCAAAACCCACTATGTACATGCACATTGCCAAAAGGACGAATCTAAAGAATAAATTTTAGTATTAAGTTGGGACTTTCAGAGAATGCCTAAAGAGGATGGTCAATTGATCAAAAGTTAATTCATACATGCTACTGTTAATACTACTAATTTTACTGCTACTGCTGCTACCACTACTACTGCTTCAACTACTGCTTCAATTTCAACTACTTGTAAGACTAAAAGTATTAAAATTATAAGCACGTCAAAAGGGCACAGCATCAATATTTTTGGAACGGCTTGCCGTATCAAGATGAAGCTTCCGAGGTGTTATGCGGGGGGGGGGGGGTTAACAACTGACCAAAAGGCAACATATACATGCTACTACTGTTACTAATACTCCTGCTACTATTGTTACTACTACTACTGATACAATACCACTACTGCTACTACTTCTCCTACTATCACCACTACTACTATTATGGCTAAGCGTATGAAGGTGAAAATTTGAGAGAATATTGAGGGGAATTTTGAACAAAATCAAAAACCACTATGTGCATGCAGAGTTCAGTAAAGTGAAAATTGACTTTGACTCGGTTATTTATTATAATTTCTGGTCGTTTTGGGTTTCATTTATTTATTGATGGTGATTTGTGGAAGTTTTACACTTGGAAGATTATTTGACTTTATTTCTGCTCATTTTTGGTTTAATTTTCTTTGAAAAACTTATGGACTATATCTGAAAGTAAAGTATCTATGGTTCCTCAACGTCCTGCAATTGATATGTAGTAGAATATAAAATAACACAAGGATAAAGGTGGCCATACACAGACTATTAACAATAAGGCAGTTGGACAAACCTCAACAGTTTTACCAATAATAAGAAACGGCAATAGATAAATAATATAAAGCATCTATAGTCTCTAAATGTCATTTTACTAGCACTTGAGTCTAGAAGACTCCAAACAGACTCTAGAATACTGAGTAGCGAAGATAAATGAGGCTCGACGTGAATGCAGAACCACAACCACTTTAAAAGCAGCCCAATTGGTATCCTGGAACAAGTACAAGATGAAGTTGTTACTAATGATATGACAGTCAACCCTTTCAAGTCAAGAATTTTAATAATTAATTTCCTTAAGAGCTCCCACTTCTTTCATCTGCCCAATCCCCCCTAAAATGTAAGTTAGTAGAATGAAATTACTGGGTGTCATCCACTCTAGTGACTTCATTCTATATTAATGATATGTTAAAATACACAAATATCATATTTTCTTTCTTTAAGCTCCTTGAAAAATTTGAATGTCACATACCCCATTGTTACAGAATTTTCCTCGTAAATCTATGCCCAATCCCTGAGTAGGCCTATTCTATTTGGCATCCTGACATCTCTGACGAATCTCTGACATCTCTGTAAGACAGAGTAGAAGCAATCGAAAAAAGAAACTTAAGAATTATCTTCATTGAGGGTGAAATCCCTTATATCTCCCTTCTCTGGAGAGCCAAGCTGGTCACCCTCAAGGAAAGGAGAATAGAACTTTCCTTGAGTACCGCCAACAGTACCTTCCATAAAACCTGGGCAAGTTCCCTTTTCCCTAGTCAATTTTCCCCCTCCAACCTCGCCTACCTTTTTCTTCTTCAAACAAAATCCCTTACTTACACCAATAAAATTCTTTCACAAAAGATATAAAGAACTTTCGTCATGTACATAGTTTATATGTTAAATAAGTGAATCCCCTACCTCCCACTCTCTTTTCTACCTTTCGGTTGTTTAATTAGCGAATTTAGAGCTTTGTTTTTAGAGTCTCTTGTTTCTTTGTTTTGTTTGCTTTTCCTAATAACTGTGTTTTGTAATTTTTAGTCACGAGACTAAAATTGTATTAGTGCCTTTATTTAGTTTATTCCCTTTTGATCCAGTAAGTTTTAAATGTTTTTTTTTACCTTTTTTTAACATTTTTTACAGCCTCCTTCACATATCGAAAACTCACTTCTTCTTCTCCTTCACTTTTTTTTTTATTTCATGACTGGCCCTATTATATTGGCTTGTTTCGTGTGTGTGCGTGTGTTTACTGACTGACTTTGCGAATTCGGTGCATATGGGTTTGTGATAAACATTTTCGAGAAATAATTCTCATCTTACTTTAAGACAGGGCTAGGTCTAGGGGGTGGTAGAGGGGACAAGTGCCCCGATGGGCACGCCCAGGGCAGCAAAACAAGCTTAATTTGTAATATTTTTGGGCAAAAAATGTAATATTTACAATATTGATGGTAAAGCAGAGGGCAACAAAGTCTAGAGTTACCCCCCCCCCCTCTCTATGAAAAAACCTAACTCCGGCTCTGCTTTAAGAAAAATAAACGTATAAATATATATTAATTTCTATTCAAAAATAATAAATGAAGATATTATGATTAACAGAATTCTGATCGTATAATTGTTCACTGGGGGTTTGAAAATGTTCACCATAAGCTTCAATACACAAATTAAGATGTCTCAACATAATCCCAAAAAAACTTGCCAGTTTTTGACTTCTAGCTCAAACTGGATTAAGTTCAGTGATGCATGCCATGACCCCCTCGCCTTGGTTTTATCCGCAGTTATTAGTAATGGTGCTTCTGACGCGTGACATAAACTATCGAGTATTTTTGCCTCAGTAAAGTGAGGGGATGCAATTTTGCTGCTCTTTTTTTGCAACGTCCGTGTCTGTGTGTGTTTTTTTTTAGTTATTGTCTTATTTTTCCTTTTCTCTATTTACTATATTATTTACTCCTTTCTTGCTTTCTTTTGAAATGTGCGTATCTATGTTTTTTTTTATATTTATTTTCTTATATTTCTCTCTCTCCATGTTATTTACTCTTTTCTTTACTTTTTTACTTGTAAATATTTTTCCGTTCCGGGGCGAAAATTCAAGTTCGTGCCTTCGCCTTATGAATTTGCTGTCATTAGGATGTCTGCGTCACCCGTGTTCACTCGACTACAGCGTGGTCTCTATTCATCACCTATATTGGTAAGTAGTAATGTATGAAATTGAGTTTTCATCGAGGACTGACGCTAATCTCACGAAAAGGAAATTAGATGAATATGAAAGTCGTAGAGTAAATTTTAATGAAATTTTAAATAACCCGATAGGAAGAACACCGAATATGAATTTTGATGAAAATTTAGATAATATTATTGATAGTAATTTTGTGGAGGAGTTTGGGTTATGGGATGTTGGAGCTCGGTGGGAGGATGTCCTCCGGGTTGTGCATTTGAATGCTCAAGGGCTGAATTCTTCCCTGGATGATATACAGCTTATATGTAGGAATTCTCGCCCTGAATTATTGGCTTATGTGAAACTTTTTTAAATGAAAAGAACCAGCTACTTATGGATATACCTGGATATAATTCAATATTTCTAAATAGAAAGATAGCAAAGGGGGGGGGGGGGGCTAGGATTTTATGTATTGAGCAATCTGGCAGTTGTAAGAAGAGATGATCTGTCTATAAACGTTGAACGGGTATTTGAATCTCTGTTCATAGAATTGGCTACTAGCTCCAATGAAAAGATAATAATTGGCGAAATATACAGATCTCCAAGCGGATCAATGAAACAATTTATGGAAATATTAGAGATTGTTCTTGGGAAAGTATTGTCTGAAAAGGCAGAAATAATTTTAATGGGTGATTTTAACGTTGACATGATGGATATATCATCGAGTCAGGCTTGTAATATACTGGCACTAGTAATCTCGTCTGGGTTAACTCCCTGTATAAATATCCCTACACGAATTTCGAACCAATCTGCAACCTTAATTGACAATGTGTTCTCATCTATACATTCTGTAAAAAATGAAGTGCTACTATCAAATACATCGGATCATTTCCCAGTAGGAGTTTTACTTCCACTCCCCCGGCTTGCCCGCCGAATAGCCCCTGATAATAAACCAAGATTCCGATATACACCAGCAAACATCAAAAGCTCAAAGATGATTTATTCACTACGTCACGGGAGTTTAAAATACCTGATAGGGTGAGCTTAGAAAATTATAATAAGGCATTTGATTTTTTTTATGAAACAGTAAAGGAGAAATTTATCCACCATTGCCGATCACCTCAACCAAGTCTTTCTAAGAGATCAACACCCATAGCCCCATGGACTACAGCTGGAATACTGAAGTCAATAAAGAGGAAACAGAACCTTTGGAAAGAGTACAGGGACAGACCAAGTGATGCTAAATTAGAGGTTTTTAAACTATACCGGAAGATACTTAAAACTTTGATTCGAAAAGCTAAAATTACATATTTTTTCCCGAAGGTTTGCGGATTGTGGCAAAAATATTAAGAAAACTTGGGATGTAATTAAGGAAGTTACGCAACCATCGGCAAGACCTAGAAAGCTCCCTAAATCACTTAATGTTCAGAATAAACTTTTCTTGGACGAAGACCAAGTGCGACATCAGATGACTAAATTTTTTGCTGAGGTTGGGAAAACAACGGCGTTAGGTGTGGTTCCTTCTTTAAATTCTAGGTCTTGGAAGCAGTTCCTCGGTCCTTCCTGTGCAAAATCGATGGTTCTTGAGTCAGTTACGGAGCAGGAACTGATAATAATAATTTCGTCATTGAAAAATTCTTCTTCTGGATTCGACCAAATTCCTGCCAAATTAATTAAACAGATTCTTCCCTCAATTATTAAACCACTGTGCCACTTGGTTAACCAGTCATTCAAGCTCGGAATATTCCCTCAGCGTCTCAAGTTAGCACGAGTGATAGCAGTATTTAAAGGAGGTGACCGGGAGGACCCGGGGAACTATAGGCCTATATCTCTTCTGTCTGTTTTTTCTAAAATATTTGAAAAGGCTATGCTAAAGCGTTTGCTGAGTTTCCTAGACGCGAAGAAGTTTTTTCTTCGGCACCAATTTGGTTTTCAGGAGAAGTGCTCAGCAGAACATGCATGTAATGTGCTTCTTCATTTTGTACGACAGTCTTTAGACTTCGGCCTTATCCCTGCGGCAATATTCCTTGATGTGAAGAAAGCTTTTGACAGCCTCACACACGAGATACTTATTGGTAAGTTGTCGCATCAAGGTGTTCGTGGGGATGCTCTGTCCTGGTTTTCTTCATTCCTAACTGGCCGATCCATTGCAGTAGAAGCTTCTGATGAGCATGTTTTAGTGGAATATGGAGTGCCACAAGGCTCAGTTCTTGGGCCATCCCTTTTCCTCATACATGTCAACGACCTCTATCGACTATTTAGCAACCCACGATCTGATTTCTGTTGTCATTTGTGCCAGAAAGGAGATGCTGTGGTTGGAGCCTTGGATTTCTATCTTTCAAACGGCATGTTGAGTCAATGAGATTAAAGGTTTCTCAAGGCCTTGGAATTATTCGGAAGCTGAAGCGAGTCTTTCCTTTTTCTATCCTTCGTCTATTATACTACTTCTCTCTTATTTACCCTTATTTATGCTACTGCTCGTCAGTGTGGATGTCAACATTTCCATCTGTACTTACACCTTTACATAATCTCCAACTGAAAGCAGCAAAAATCCTTCAGTATACCACCCATATTTCTGTTGAACTTCTAAAGATTAAAGATATTCATACATTACAACTCTCTTTCATTGCATTTCAGTATTTCCGTGGAGACCTTCCATCAAGTTTTTCCGGGCTTCTTGAAACTGTTCGAAATGTCAGTCCTTATGAAACTAGAAACAAGGATGATGTGCAAGTGCCATCCACCCCTGCAGTGCGCTCGGACTTTGGTCTGATAGCTGCTGTCGGACATGCCTGGAATTCCATTCCTGTTGGGATTCGACAGTCCTGTACCCTAGGCTCCTTCAAGAAACGGTTGAAAAATTTTTTAATTAAAAAAAAAAATTTAAATTATAATATTGATCAGTTATTTATATTGTTTTGTATCAAGATTTATTTTATTTATTTAATTATTTAGATTGAATTTAATTATTTAGATTTGGGTGGTGTGAGTGTCGGATCCTCGATGTATATATATATATATATATATATATATATACTAGCTGTTGGGGTGGCGCTTCGCGCCACCCCAACACCTAGTTGGTGGGGGCGCTTCGCGCCCCCCCCAAGCCCCCCCGCGCGCGTAAGTCGTTACGCGCCATATTAGTTACGCGCCATTGTGTAGTATATATATATATGTTTTTAACTACGTAAAACTTGCGAATATACAACATTCTTTGCTGTCCCATTGTCTGTGCATATAAATAGATTGTCAGGTTTACCGACTCTTGAACATGCAACATATAATGGTCCATGGGAAAACAATCCGTATTCAGATCTATACCTCATGATTCTAATGATTGCCCTTGAGCTTTGTTGATGGTGATTGCTAATCGACCATTCCCTGAGTCGCCATCGTCATTTATATATCCCCCTGTGCACCCCGGCGTCCCCTTTGTAGTTATGTCCCTGTGTCACGGTCGTCATTTATATTCCCTGTGTCCCGGTCGTCATTTGTGTCCCGGTGTTCCAGTCTGTGATTTCTCTTTGAGTGTCCCGGGCGTCATTTATATTCCTTGTGTCCCGGTGTTCCGGTCGTCATTTATATCCCCCTGTGCCCCCCGGCGTCCCCATTGTAGTTGTGTCCCTGTGTCCCGGTCGTCATTTATATTCCCTGTGTCCCGGTCGTCATTTGTATCCCGGTGTCCCGGTCTGTATATACATTCGTTTTTTAGTTTTGTTTTTCTCCTTTATTTTTTTCCTTTTTTCTTTTTTTTCTTTTTTAGTTTATTTAGATTTTTAGATTTTTTAGTTTTTTTATTAGTTTTTAGTTTTTTTGTAGTTTTTACCATTTTTTTAGTTTTTTTAGTTTTTTTTTTTACTTATGTCCTGGTCGTCATTTATACTCCCTGTGTCCCGGTCGTCATTTGTGTCTCGGTGCTTTGTTGATTGCTAATTTATATTATATTTATATTTATATTTTTTATATTTATTAATATTTTTTTAGTTTTCTTTTTCTCTTATTTTTCAGTTTTTTCCTTTTTTTTAGTTTTTTCTTTTTTAGTTTTTTTTTGTTTTTTACCTTTTTTTAGTTTTTTTAGTTTTTTAGCTTTTTTAGTTTTTTTATTAGTTTTTAGTTTTTTTTTAGTTTTTGCCTTTTTTTAGTTTTTAGTTTTTTACCTTTTTTTAGTTTTTTTTAGTTTTTTAGCTTTTTTAGTTTTTTTTTCTTTTTAGTTTTTTTTGTAGTTTTTACCTTTTTTAGTTTTTTTTCTTCTTTTGTATTAGTGTGAAATAATTCAGACGTCATATGCGGACAAACACGACGTCACTCGACAGACAGACAGACAGACATAACCCACAAACAACTTATTTTTATATATATTTATTCATATTTTTTTAGTTTTCTTTTTCTCTTTTATTTTTCAGTTTTTTCCTTTTTTTTAGTTTTTTTCTTTTTTAGTTTTTAGTTTTTTTTAGTTTTTTACCTTTTTTTAGTTTTTTTTAGTTTTTTTAGTTTTTTAGCTTTTTTAGTTTTTTTATTAGTTTTTATTTTTTTGTAGTTTTTGCCTTTTTTATTTTTTTCAGTTTTTTTTTAGTTATTAGATTTTTACCTTTTTTTAGTTTTTTTTTAGTTTTTTAGCTTTTTTAGTTTTTTTTTTCTTTTTAGTTTTTTTTGTAGTTTTTACCTTTTTTAGTTTTTTTCTTCTTTTGTATTAGTGTGAAATAATTCAGACGTCATATGCGAACAAACATGACGTCACCTGATCCATCCACAGATCCACACACAGACAACTTATTTTTATATATATAGATATATATATATATATATATATATATATATATATATATATTTTTTTTAAGTAGGTGGTGCGGAGATCAGTTGTATTCGGGTGGGGATTGGTGAGTAGACTTTAAATATATTTTAAGTGTGAATGTATTTAATAGTTATTTATGTTTTTTTTTTCCCAAATAACGGCCATTGAGCCCTTTGGGATATTTTTTGTTTATAAATGGATGGATATTTATAATAAAAGGAACTTGAACTTGAACTTTATTTTGCCCTATTTAGGCAACTGTATTACAAATGATCTCTCAAAATGTCTGTTGTTGGTCAATGAACAATCCCAAGAAACGCTTAAAAGATACCTCCAGATGATACAAAAATACGCTGTTTCAGACTTGCTAATTGGCATGTCGAAATTCATGGTAAACATTTTCAACACCTTCTGCAAACCATTGAATGTCCATGTTCTTATTCATAATATCATAAGATAATATAATATTCATACTATATTATATATGGTAATTACTTTTATATTATAGTGCATTAACAATTTACTATTCTGTAGGCATTTGCGCTTTTGTATTCACAGCGGTTATATTTCATCTTAGCAAATGGAGTTACCATAAAATACAAATTTGAATATATTAGCTTTTAGAAAAGGTGCTATTATAGGTCCATGAAGCATAACAGCTGGGCTACAAATTTTTAGTAGAACAAGGACAATCGCACACTTTTTAGAGTACATAATTATATTCTCCCTCTTACAGCCCCATGTGCACACGTGGTAGCACTACATCTTTGACGAGACCATCCAAATTCTCAAGTTCAAAAAGCGCACTTTTTTCACCAAGCTCACTTAAAACTCACGGATTTTGTGACTTCTCCTAAATTATATACAGCAGTCTTAAAACAAAGAACTTAGTTTTTACAATTGTTAAGTATTTGATACCCCCTAAAAAAGGCAAGTACATGAACCCTTTTTTTAATGTTTCAGATTTTCAATGATCCTTCATTGTTTCAGATTTTTTTTTACGAGAATAAGAGAAAAAAGGATTGAAACAGAATGATAGTAAAGCAAATATAAAAAATAAATCTGGGTGAAATTTTTTTATATTTCATTTTGGTATCTAATTACCCTCTTTTTAGAAATTTCTAGTCTTCTCAATTACTTCGTTTGGTATTGAATACAGACAAAATCTATTTAAAATTTGGCAAACTCAAACGTACTTTTAAAGAAATAGATAATAAATGAAGTTGTTCTACAGATTTTCTTTGCGCTCTGTCTTTTTAAAGTCTCTGTGGGTATCTTAAGCTTAGTAATATTGCTTTTTTAACAGATTAATAAATAATTTACCCTCTGAAATTTCTGCTTTACGAGCAGGTTTCCGCGTTGATGAAGACAGAGAAGCAGTCATTTCATCCACTTTGATTGGGGTTCTTACAAATTGTTTTTTGGCTTCCTTCTGGGAATCTTCTGCCTCCTCCAAAGACCTCTTTGATCCTTTTGATGTAAACTCCACATAGCGTTCAACTTTACTTCGTTTAGTTGAAGTGTCAGTGTCAGGAATAAAAGGTCTTTTGGGTCTTTGCAATGGTGCCTCGTCTAATCTAATTTCAGAAGCTATTCTAAAATGAAAAAAAGAACCAAGTAAGTGAACATTTTTCCTAGTAAGAAAAACAACTTTTACAGGGTTGTCGTTTTCATTGGCCAGAATTGAATTGGCCAATTTTCAATTGGCCAATTGAATGGCCAATTTTCAATGGCCATTTTCAATTGGTTCCTTATTTACTTAGCGACTGGACCAAAAATGTCATTAGTCTTTATTAAAAGAGCCTGTTTAAGGTTGTTTATAAAACATCTCAAGTTGAGCTTACAACTAATGTCTTATCCAGTCCATAATTAAACAATTATTTTCTAACAATAATTTTGAGCCCCATTTTGTCTTGAGTCCCTAATACTTTCAAAAAACCACAACTTAATAGAAACCATTGGGAAAATTTTAAAAAAAATGTTCCAAAGTAAAAATGAATCTTTTTAGCTTCGTTTATTACAATGATAATTATCTTTCATAGACTTTTATAAAATATAGTAACTTCTTTTTATTTAATGTCTAGCTGATGTGAACCATATTAGTTAGAACATGGGTAAACTTTGCATACTCCAGTCTACTCCAAAGTTTTATTTAAAAATTCATCTCAGGAAAAATAGATTTTCAGGAGCTTTACAAAAAAGAAAGAAAGAAAGAAAGACCATGATGAATTCCTGCTACCTGAAGTTGAAGTTGCTACATAATACCTGCTTTTGGTTATTGACCTGCTCATTCTACTCAAGTTCAATTTAGCTAATTAGTACAGTGATACAAATGGTCCAGTTTTAAGAGGGTTACCAAATCCTATACCTCACAACAAAACAACAAAACACGAAAACGAATATGAAACGTGAAAAACAAAATATCTGAGGAGCAAAGACATAATTTTGATTAGATTTTCATTGATGAATATCATTTTCCTAAGTCATTCGTAATATATAGCCTGTCTTTAGAATGATTTCAAGCAGTATAGAAACTTAATGCTGTACTTATGTTGTCACAGGTCTAACCTTCTATTGAGGGAGAGTCTTCCACACAGGTACGAGAAGGGACATCAGCAACCACTGGATATATCCAGTAATATATCGACTATATATCAACCTTCGTAATTTTAACCAAGCTACTGCAATTATATTGCAACTTAAAGCTGACCTAAAATCAAGATTGGAATTTTTTGGCATGACAAATTTGTAATCTTTAGTTCAAACAGAATTTATGCAAGCATTTGTTTGTGTTTTGTTGCCCCATCCCCCTCATACGAAAAATTATTTGATATGCCTTTCCTCAAAAGGGCTAGAATTTTGTATAGCTCCATGGATTTTAGCATATTATTTAATTATCTAGTATACTATTTACACGGAGCAATACACATGGAAGACATAAAACCGTGACAAAATCCACAATGTCTTTCAATACATAACATGAGATGACAAAGTCAAAACAATCCGAGTATCTTTTTTTAAAGATTACAAAACTGTTTCTTTTCCTGCTGTCTTCAGGACGTTTCCCTGTTTATTTGGATTTATCTTTCTTCTGAAAGATGGAAGATAAGGGGAAAGACCTCCAAATGATACAAAATTCGTGTGAAAACACTAATATAAAAAGGAGCTGGACGTTAAAAAGATTTTGTTAGATAATTAGATGGAAAAAATTCGTCTGTCAGCAACCCCACAAATTTTTAATCTGCTCCCCAAGTACATACAAACACGTCGAGCGTATTCCCCCTGACAATTCTCCCTGTATGTGAAATTGAGCAGCCAATGGGAAATTAAGACAAATAAAAAGAATGAAGAAAAGAAAGGATTCTTAAATATTCTACATATATTCCAAAATACATAAAGAATATGTGATGCATAAATTAAACAGTTCATGATAACAAACTGCAAGTGAGGAGCAACTCTGGCCAATAGTAACATAAATTCTAAAACAGGGAACTTGCTATAACAATTAACACATCAGATAATTGTCTTTTATGCTAATTCTAAGTAAGTTCAGTTATCTTAATGTTACACACAAATGCTACAAACATGAGAAAATCAGCCTCATTTTCGAGAAATGTGGAAAACACCATCAAAAAGGCAAGTGATTTTAATGAAAATTATACTATTAGATTCGCTATATCAAAGAAATCTCTACTGTGGTGGTTCAAAACACGCCTATAAGAGTGTTTACATATTCCTTTGTGTGAAAACGCAGGCCTACTCCTATAAAAAAAACAAAAAACAAAAAAACATAGTTTGGTTTTTTTCCTAACAGAAATACAAAGATGTGTGTTTTCTTTTTTTTGTTCCCAAAAGGTGATTATACCAAATCATTGGTCCTGGAAGATCAGGTTAGGGGGGCTCATTCA
The DNA here is from genome assembly GCF_032884065.1 of Artemia franciscana. Classification (NCBI taxonomy): domain Eukaryota; kingdom Metazoa; phylum Arthropoda; class Branchiopoda; order Anostraca; family Artemiidae; genus Artemia; species Artemia franciscana. The sequence continues at coordinate 8,575,200 of NC_088867.1, read as the reverse complement.
AGCGGAAATTAAAAGCTCTAGAGCAGTTTTAAAGTGACCAAAAAGATTGTGCAACAAGAAAGTGGCGTTGTCTGCCATTTTGTGGCACAAACCACAATATTGCCCCATGGAGGGCAAAGTGGCCATCAAATACAAATTCTGAGATAGCCAATCAATTTAAAAGAATAAATAAACAATATCGTAGGCTTCCCAGTTTCTGAGAAAGTAATGCTGCACTGATGCGTAAGTCCATACAGGTAAATGTACTTCAGACTGGAAAACCCTCTGATGTATGCCTAGCAAATTTTTGTGAACAGGGGCTGATGACTTTTTGAAAACTTTTTTTACATAATCTATTGCTTACCTATCTGGAGTAAGGAGCTCTGTCAGTCTTATATTTGCTCGGTTCTAACTTAGAATTTGACTCCTTGTTTTTGAAATTAAAGTAGAAAAAAAAATGTCCTTTGAAGGTACCTCAGACAGAAAACCTTATGATTTACGCCCAGTGGATGAGTTCTCGATCGCAAAAGGATACAGGTATTATGTATTACAGCTATCGCTAGGAACGTCATATGTGGGGGAGGGGGACGCCCTTCCCCAAATATTTTCAGGCTGTCGGATAAAAAATTGTATTTGGTAAAATAGAGGCCATTATTTTACTGACTCAATATTTTTTTACATTAGGGGAATTGGTCTGATTAATTATATGATGTAAAATCAATTATTGAAGACGGCAAAGAACAAAAAATAAAGTTATTTTAATAACAATATTACCCAAATGAGTCAGTAAAAATGACTGGTCAATTGGTGAATGACCAGCCTGTCTGTAAAAAGTATAACTGTCTCCTCAACCCTTTGCTGCAACTAATATAGAATAAATTACTCTTCAATAAGGTTCTTGGAATACATTCTAACAATAATATTGAGCCCCATTTTGTCTTGAATCCCTAGTACTTTCAACAAACCACAACTTAATAAAACCCATTGGGAAAATTTAAAAAAATGTTCCAAAGTAAAAATGAATCTTTTTAGCTTCGTTTATTACAATGATAATTATCTTTCATAGATTTTTATAAAATATAGTAACTTCTTTTTATTTAATGTCTAGCTGATGTGAATCATGTCAGTGAGAACATGGGTAAACTTTGTTACTCTTTAACACTATCTCCTCCTCCTCTTCTTTTCACATTTTTATAGGCTCATACCAAGGCCTTACATAAAACCACAATTATTTAATAATGACATAGTGGATTGCTGCTTCATAAGTGTGTTAAGCACACGTAGGATGGGAGGGAGTGTTGCCAAACCAATCTTAGAAAAATTCCTCTTTACAAAAGAGCCTTTGCATGTTTTGCAAATCCTCAGGTTGTACAATGACAATGAGCGAAGAGGGAATGTATATTACCCTTACCTGCTGACTATTAACTCGAGACCTCCTTTTCTGAAGAGAATAGAGTTTTTAAAACATGGACAAAGTATTTAACACAATTTGGACTACTAACAAAGAAAATTCATGGAGCAATTTTTCGGTGAAGCAGTTTACCGATGGGGGTGGGTAGAATTTCTCCCCTCCCCACCTGTTGGTTCTAGCAATATGTTAATTATCTTGCTTGACCATATATCCTAACTTCAAGTTGTTGTAAGGACCCCTCCATCCCGCCACAGGAAGTTTATGCCAAATACATGTAAATCCCGATATTCTGGCTTTTAAAAAAAGATTGGTCTTCTCTCTCAAAAGTTCCTTGTTTGTTTTTTGGCATTGATTGTATTCCTCTAATCCTTTAATTAAACTTACCTAAGAAGATAACTTACCCATTAAAAGAAGAAATAGTTGTATTGTTCACAAATTCATGCTGGACCTGTAATACATCAGAAACAGGCATTGTTTGGTTTCCTTCATGTTTCCTCTGTTCTTTGCGTTTTCCTTTGTTCATTGCAGCACGATGAATTTCCCAAACATGATCATTATTCTCAATATTGCCACCTTGATTTGGAGGGACTGTATCTAGATTGACCATAGGGACTCTATTAGATTGAGGGTGACTTCTGCTTAAATCAATCCTGCTCAGAGGCATATAGGTACTATCCAGTCTTGGCAAAATAGGATACATCCCATTAGATATAGAAGCTGGTGTATTTCTTAAGTCAACAAAACTAGATCTTGAATATGAAATTTCACTAGACTTGTTGGACAAATCCTGCTGAAATGATGTTAGTGTTTCTGCACTACTCCTAGTTGGATTTGCTTGAATCCAAACATCACCTAAGGACTGAATCAAATCACTTAAAACTGGTTTATAGAGCCATATAATAGCTCCTGAACAAATTACAATCGGCCAAAAAAATCCAAATGGAACAGCTGCAGCAGCCAAAACAGAACTTGCAATAACAGCATATTGTCCAAGTGGTACCATGCTATGTTGTACAGTCCTAAGCTTCAATAATATGTTGGTCAGTTTTGAGGCTTCTGCAATTCCTTAAAAAAAAAAAGAATTTCATAGTTTCCCTTTTTGTTAAAATATTTTTCTTATTTATGCTCTAAATACATTTCTCAAAAAGATATTTTTATGAAAAAAATACTTAATATTTGGAACGCAATATATTTCCTTTATTATAACTATTATTACTTGAAAACGTTCTGGCACACTAATTTAAAACGAAAATATCAAGTTATTTTATTAATTTTTCTAAGAACATTCCAAAAATAATATCTTTCAAAAGTGCGTTTTCTTTTATCTTTTTAGCCTATGCGTTTACAACTATAAGCATTTTGGCATGTAATCACTTAAATTTAATAAATAAACACAACAAAAGTTTTTAATTTTAGATTTACTAGCAACAAACTAGTATAACTAAATAATAAGTTAGTATTTTTTTTTAATTGATAATACATTTCCTTGATCTATAAATGGACATTTGGAGTAATTAACTGCCAATGGATTCATTTCCAGGGGAATTTTTAGTCAAAATGTCTACGGGAGGGGGACTAGCAGATTTTAATTACCGTTTTGTTCTTTTTGTAACCAAGGTCAAAAATGTTTAAATGAATAAAATCATTACAATAAAATAATGATGAAACTATCAGCATTTACAGGAATTATATGAACTATAAAAGAAAATTAAACGGGGGGGGGGGATTCCTCTTCAACCACCTTGAATGAAGTTTGGCGGAGGGCTTTTGAGAAGTGAAAAACAAAATATCTGAGGAGCAAAGGCATAATTTTGATTAGATTTTCATTAGATTTTTCATTGAAAAAAAATTAAGCAGCATATCTGAAGTAGTTAATATGCAGTGGAAAGGATAAGATTATAATCAATAAAATTTGTACATCATTAAACATGGAGTAACAGTTGGATAATTAATACCAGAATACATATGCAAATAAAAAGAAAACAAAACCTGAGATATCAAAAATTAAAAAAATAACATGCACAGATAAGGAAACAATGAAACAAAAACTAGACAAAATAATGGAACAAACCCAAGAGAATGTAACAAAGTAATAATTAGGCTATATTAAAAACAAAACAGTCGATTGCACAAACAAGAAAAAGGAGAAGATGAAACCAGACAAGGATTCAAAGAACAAAATAAAGTCATAATTTTTCTACTTCAGAATTTAAAAGCTTTTTAGCAACACTAGCAATACTTATGAATATTAGAAGAAGATATGTTAGCAGAAAAAAAACTTGTATCCAAAATTCAAAACTCAAACAAAAACTCATAACCAAAAACTCATAACCAAAAGATCAACTTATAACTAAACATTAAAAACTCCCAAATAGAAAGGTGTCTCCACTAAAGAACGTTTAAATATCCGCACATTTCCTGCTTCCGCGACTTCAACAGGTAGACTAGTCCAAGGTGAAATGACCCTACTGGAAAATGAACATTGCCTTATTTTCTTATTTGATTTTAGGGGGTACAGTTTGTAATGGTGTTTGCTGGTTGTATTTAAAAAATGAGTCAAAATCTAGGTCATCTATACCTTTAATAATACAGAACACGTTTATAAGGTCACCACGACACCGTCTGAAATTTAATGACAGAATACCAAGCCTAGAGAGTTGTTCTTTGTAGGGAAGATGCTGGAGGTAAGGAATCATCCTTGACGCCCTCCTTTGTACCTTTTCTATGCAATTCTCATCCATTACATTTCCAGGAAACCAGATGGAAGTGTTATACTCAAGAAGTGGGCAAACAAGAGACTTCTAAAGCAAACGGAAATTTCAAGGATTGGATTTTCTGAAACTTCTCTTCAAAGACAATAAATGGTAGTTCACATTTCTCATGATTGCTGAAAAATGCTTATTAAATTTTAGTTGGGCATTGAAATGGATACCAAGGTCTCACACCATTCCTCCAGAAGGGACATTTGTACCAGACAAAAGATAGAGATAATTCTGTCTGTACCAGACAGAATTAGTAATGTATAGAATGATGATCAGCTATGAGCAAAATTGTTCTTATTCCTAGGTTATACATAGCACATTTACAAAGAAGTAAGGGTATCAAAGCCTTATTGAAGTACTTTGAAAAGTCAATATAAACACAATCAAATGGTATACCTAGGTCTGCAATGCCCTGAAAGTCAACAATTACCTCAAGAAGTTGGGTCAGGGTGTAACAATCAGTTTTCCATCACTCAAAAAAAAAAAAAAAATAGATGGGATTGACATTGGCCAATAATTTGTAAAATCTGATTTGGAACCCTTTTTATGAAAGGGTTTAACTAATGCATTCTTCCAGCCAGAGGGACATGACCCATGTGTAAGAGATAAATTATATATGAAAGTAAGTGGCCCTGCAATTTCCCCAGCTATTTTTTAATCATTTCATTTGCAAATCCATCTAGATCTGGGGATTTTGATGTGTTTAATTTTTCAAGAATATTAAACACTTCAATTACTGAAAAATTCAAACCATTAAACGGTGAAGTAGTTTCAGGTGGTGTTATCAGTATTTCAAAATGTGAGGGTATTGGTTTTGGCTTAACAAAAACACAAGCAAAAGTCTGATTAGAAATGTGAGCCTTTTCATAATTATTATTAATTGTGTAGTTGGATGTGTGAATATTGATATACAGGGTGTCAGGTTTGGTTTATTTCTATATACATGCTTCCAAAATATTTCTTGTGATGTAGTACTAGATTGAATAATACACATCTCAAGCTCTTCACAATTGGCTCTAAGAAGCTTAGTAACCCTGTTACTTGTTCTTGTGTATGCAGACCATTTATCATTATTGTACAGTTGACTTTGTTACTGTTGTCGCTTATTTTTGTTATTATGCGATTCAATATATGACTTCTGAAGATTATTTTTTTCATGAATTACTTGGAATACTTGACGTGGAAGCTTAGGCTTTCCTCTACTGTCAGAACATTTACTCACCAATGGGAAGAATTTCTTCCTACACCTCATTAAAACTCAAAAGCTAAATCTGGAGACACCTGAACAGTTTTTAGCTCATGATAATATTAAGAGACAATATAAAATTCTTTTTAGATTCATAACCTGCATTAAAATAATCATATCTTAAAGTGTAAACCCCCTCTCTCTGAACATCAACAATGACAATACTCACAACAATGGTAACTTTTACAGATTTACACACTTTTCTTACATCTATTATGATGTATGTCTCAAATTATCTACAAACATAAAATATTATCATAAGACACTCTTAACCTCTAACTGAATCACTCTGGAAAAAAAGAGTTGATGAGAAAGTGCAATCTTTTTCATTGTCATTCAGAGGAATTTCATAAAAAAAACAGCAATATTAAGGGAACTGGGCAAGTGACAAATGAGGTGCTACACAGAAATAACATTATATGTTAAATGGATGAACTTATAGTGGGTGATACAAAAGTTAAAGGCAATAAATATTAACATCTTAAAGTTAAAGATTAATGAATTTTGTATATAAATTTCAAACATTGCAATGTATGTTAAAAAATAATGGTGCTGAACAGGGTTATTTCATCACTAGAGAGCATCTGCACAAACAGTCAACATTATTAGATTTGGGGATAGCAGTGACCCAGAAATGTACCAAATCTATGGTTGAAAAGGTTAAAAAGCTAAACCCTCACAAAACTAAAGGACCAGATAATATTTGCCCTAGATTAAAGAAAGAAACAGTATCAATTATCTCAAAACATCTCACCAAAATTTTGCAATGTTCACTGCAAGCATCAACAGTTCTAAATGATAAGAGCGGGCCCATGTTATCCCTCATTTAAAAAAGAAAATAAAGATAAAGCAAAAAATTACTGGTCAGTAAGCCTGAACTTGGTTATCTCCAAAATAATGGAAGCAATCCTAAACCACAGAAATCACCAAAAGCCAATCGGATTGTTTATAATGGACAATATGGATTAGAGCTGGTCACTCAACAAAAGAAAACTTGCCAGATGCCTAGAATTATGTTACAGCCATACTGGAGAAAGACATTTCCATTGATGTAAGACTTATTGACAGAGTCAAAGACTTCCGTAGTTAGTAAATGCATACCTCCAGGTCAAATGTGGTGCAGTAGGGCCGCACAAAGCTATTATCAATTGGCTTACTGAGATCCTGAATGACTATATTCAACCTGTTACTATTGTGGGACAAGAAGGACATATCTACTTGTTCAAATTGATGCATTCCTTCAGCAGCACACCCCAAGCAACAGTCCATGCACCAGTCCTATTCACCATTTACATGATGCACCAGAAAAAAAATAAAAATAAACTCAACCTTAGTGCTGATGACACAAAACTAAAAGGTCCAGCATACCATGATGTTAACAGTAGCAATGCTCACTAAACTGACCTTGACATCCTTATGGCACAGGTTTCAATATAGCTTAGAGTCATCATCATCCAATTTGGCTCTTGCATCCACCACACTGCACATTTTCTAAAGGAGGGTGACAATGCAAATCAATGGATTCCTTCACCAACAGAAGAACGAGACTTTAGCATCACTGTTGATGATAAACTGATCTATTGTCAGTTACAACACCTGATCTATTGTCATTTTTACTACCAATATTGCATTACAGTAGCCTGTCTAGTCATCAAAGGAGAAAGAACTTCACTTTATTTTAATCACCTTAATCTATTTGAGAGTTCTAAGGTCCTCTGGACTGGTAGTGCTCTTGAGTTGATGACTCCTAGTCAAACTGCCACTGCCTCTTCTCCCACTCCTTGTCAAAGTTTATATTTGAAAGATTAGATGGAGGCAGTGCTGATAGTTGAGTCCATCAATTGATTCCAGTGGTTTTTGATTCTTTTTCAGAAGCACATTTGACAGATTCTTAATAAGAAGCTGAACTTTGGCAGCTTCTTGGAGTTGTCCTCTTGTGTGATGATGGAAGGTACTAAGGCTGCCAATGAAGTGGAAAACTAAGGCTTTTCCACTCCAATGGAAAAACTGCAAAGGAAAGCAACAAAACTTGTCATTGGTTGTCCCAACGCTCCCGTATCAACAAAAACTGAAAATGTTGCATTCACTCACACTTACTTACAGGAGTCAAAGAAAAGATGTAATAATCACCTACAAACTTTTACAAAACCAACCTGATCTATCTAGACCCAAATACAAAGACTATCAGCCATAGCTGACTCACAAGCAGCAGTCTGTCACAAGTGACTTACATATAAATTATGTGCAGACAAGCTTAAAGAGAAATCCTTGCTCTGGATCTTTGATTTTCTTTATTTGTGATCTCAATGTGTTCAGTTATTTGATGACTGGTAATCATATTCTTTCTTCCTTTATGCATGTTCTGAGTGCTGCTCTGCAGGGAAGTGTTTCGGGTCCTATATTATTTAATATCTTCATCAATGATGCTCCTTCCATTATCAACAGTAAATCAACTCTTTATCCAGACAACCTGAAGCTTCTTGGACCAGCTTTGTCCTGCAAAGATCATGCCCTGCTAAAAAATAATCTTCAACTACTGAGTCAATGGTCTGAGGCCTGGCTTCTTTAATTCAATGTTGCCAAGTGCCATATCAATTCACTTTGACAATCTGAATCATTATTGCTCTTATTTTTTCTTAGGCCACCTACTCTCCTCTGTAAATACAGGATCTTGGTGTTACTATTGACAATGAACTAAAATTCAGCTCCCATGCTAAGAGGTCTGCTGCTGGGGCTAGTTCAACAATGGGACTGATTATGTGTAGGCTACTATTTCCACTTGTTCCCCTAAAGTCATCAGTCTTCTATATAAGGGACTTGTGCATCCTAAACTTGAAATATCTCTTGCCTTCCCATATTTTAAAAAAGACATAAAAGTTCTTGAAGATGTGCTGAGACATGCCACTAAAGTGATATCTGGCATGCAGGAGCTTTCCTATAAGAGTAAGACTATCAAAGCTGAATCTCTCAACATGTGTTTACAGCAGGGCTTCTTAAACTATGGGTCGCGTAGCAAAATTATGGGGTCGCAAGTGATAAAATACAATTTAACAAAAAATATTTTTTAACTTGTAAAATTATTGTTATAAAGAAAAATAACAATCATTGTAGATAAATATATCATGAAATCTTCTGGTCTGGAAAGACTGTTTATACCAGCATTTATATTATGATCATTATAATATCTTGTATAAATTTAATATGAATCAGAAATGTTATAGAAAATAATAACAAATGTAGATTTATTTTTGTCAATCTCTTAAAACTGAATTAATCTTGATAAATATTATCAACAAATTTATAAGTGTTATTTTGAAGAAACTATATAAACATTTCGTGTTATTTCCATTTAGCCATTGTATGATTGTGAACAAAGCGCATGTTATATCCGAATTAATCAGTTTAACCCTTTTGCAACTGACGGGACCTTACAGTCCCAGCATGTAAAAATCCTTTGGGTGCTTCCTAATTAATTGATAGCACCAGAATTGAACAATATGCTTCAGGATGCTGTTAAGGTCATAAATTTTATTAAGAGATATGCCCTTAACATTTGCTTATTTTCAAATCTCTGTAAGGGTTGCCAAGAGGCCAAAGTTTAAAAAGATTATTGTTATAAAAGGACAAGATCGAAATATTTTTATGGAACGAAATATTTTTATGGAACAAAAATGTGAATTTGCTACTTTTTTTCAAAATGACTGGCGGCTATCCAAGCTGTGTTATTTGTCAGATATTTTTGCAAAGTTAAACAATCTTAACTTGTCTCTTCAAGGAAAAAATTGCAATATGTTTACTTCAAAAAATAAAATTGAAAGTTATATTAAAAAGATCAGTGTTTGGGAGAATAGGGTCGAAAAAAATTTGTTCAAAATGTTTTCCAGTGTCAACAATTTTGTAATAGAGAAAATTCATTGAAAAACTTTTATTGCAAAAACTATTGTAGATCACTTAAAAGCGCTAGAAATACAGTTCCAGACATATTTTATATTAAATATTGATTTCGAAAAAATAGTTTGGATTCAAAAGCTGTTTTGGATTGGCTTAAGTGAGATTGATCATCTGCCACTTCAAGCTCAAAAGGAATTTGCTGAGCTTTCCTGTGACTCAAACTTAAAACAAAACTTCCAAAAAAAGCCTTTGACTGAATTCTGGATCAGAACTAGAACTGAATTTCCCACAATCACGGATATGGCGTTAAATGTACTTCTGCCATTCAACACTGCATATTTAAGTGAAGTTACTTTCTCAGCTTTAACACACATTAAATCCCAATATTGTTCAGCAATAAAAAATGTTGAAGAGGTCTTATGTCCAGCAGTTTCAAACATTAAACCAAGATTTGATTTGTTATGCAGTAAAAAACAGGCACATCCATCTCATTAAATTTTTAACACAAACTTTAATTTAATATTTACCACGCAACTACTTAGATATATTCGAGAGAATTAAGATGGTCAGAATCCACTTTCGTTTTTGAAACTATAATAAAAACATTTTTATAACATTTTATGCAAATTTCAATTTTAGATTTTTATATGTTTCAAAACGAATTCTAAATTTATATATTTTCATAAATTATTTTTAATTATTTATATCAAAAAATATTAATTTATTTTTTTTTTATATTTGTTGGGGTTGTTAAGAAACTTGCAAAAATGAACAGGGTTGGGAATCACAAAAGTTTAAGAAGCCCTGGATTACCTGGATTACAGGAGAAACAGAGGGGATGCCATTCTAGTCTAGAAGTTTTTGAGGGCTTATACTCTCCTAACATTATTCCCTACTGTTGGTACCAACTCAAGAACTAGAGGTCATCACCTGAAACTTGACAAGCAGTCTACAATATCTAGAGCCTCCACTCAATTCTTTACATCAAACTTTGCCAATAGTTAGAAAAAAACTACCTAATGAAGCAGTTACTGCTGAATCTGTTGATATTTTCAAACAAATGCTAGATGCTGAGTGGTCCCCTAGAGAGTATACACTTAATTGGGACACTACTGAACATGGAACAGCACCTTGTCACTAATGAACTTTGGATACAACTCAAGTTGTCATTTTGGAGCTCTACAAGGATAAATACTTCAATTACTCCTAGCTGCAATTTAAGGTAATTTGCAGTAATAGCTGCTAAATATAGGCAAAATTCAGTTCAAGAAGATGCTGCACCATACTACATTCTTTTCAAGTAGGGTGCTGTCACTTTCGAATTTTCTGAATGATAAAACTTTTACTTCTTTATCTATCAGCACATTCAAGAAAGGTGTGAATGTCAATTGGCCTAATAAACCATGGAAACAAGACTGAGAAGCTCCTAAATCTGCAGTAAAAGTATAGTGAATGGCATTGAGGAAAGCTAGACTAGTTTTGGTATGCTTTAACATGTCTTACTCTTCCACCTGACCATACTTGTGTTAAGATAATCACCTGTAGTGACATCTACTAGTGCAATTTCACCTTATTGCTTACAAGCACAATTTAAGGTAATTATCATGTTTATTTTTATTGCTTTCTGTATTGACAAATCATCTTAAATATTCAATATTCAGCAGATCTGAAATTAATTGAAAATCAGAAGTAGGTATAATGGCATTAACAGATTAAAAAATCATTCACAAAGATAATAATGTCCAAAACAGTAGTGCAAAGAGATTTATTAGACCAATTTTCAAGTTTATTGAATTTGACAATTATTATTTAATGGCTATTGCATATGAGACTTGGAAAGAAATTGTTTAATTATCATTTGGTATGTTTTCAACCCCTTTTTTTTAACTTGTTTCTTTTGCCAAAATGAAGAAATTAGGTCTCCATTCATATAATTTAGGTCCTCACTAAATTATACTTGCAAGTGAGATGAGCACTATACATTCAAAGAGCATAAAAAGGCATAGAGCAGTGTCCTCACATTGTCTCTACTTCAGTTATGGGTAGAGGACCAGAATAGTTGTTCTCTAGAAGAAGACCTACTAGAACAAAAAGAGAGATATTTTGAGACTGCTAATTTTATGCCCATTTTTATGGTTTTGTTTTCTACAATTCATCTGATAGCTCACAATGTGACAGTTTTCAACAATTCAAATATGATAGCTGTGTTTCAAATAAAACCAAAATAAAATAAATTATCAAAATTATCTTGGTGCTAATTAAAAAAAGGTCTTAATGAGATTAGGCTTCATTGAAACTTGCTGAATATTAGAAAGTAAAAATTTTACCATTTCTAATCTTCAGTTTCCTAGGTATAATTCTAGTTTAGTGACTTCTTGCTATGTTGGAAAGGGATTAGGTTAGGAAAATGAAACTGTTAAGGATGGGTCTACAAGCTAAAGTATGTCCTGGGAAGGTATTTTGAAGCACTTACCTCTACTCCCTCTCCCTCTAGAGGGTCCTGACCTTTAAAAATATTTGTGTTATAAAAGTGAAACCTTGTAAAATAGATCTTCTGCTTGTGTCAAAAAGTACTTAAATCTGAATTTCTGGTAGAATCATTATTATATTGTAGAGCATAGCCTAATAAAGGCATTGAGTGGTAGGCTATATTCACTTCATACAAAAGCCAGTGATACTGTTTGCTATAGCCTAATTGTAGGCTACCAAGAGAACAATAAAAATTCACATAAATTTTGCAAGGTCAAAATGTCTCTCTTGGTTCTAGCATGTCTCCTTCTGGAGAACTGCTATTCTAGACCTTTTCCAAGTCAATGAATCTTATATATAGCCTATTTAAAAGGTGTTCCCTAAATTTAGGAAATAGCCTAGATATATGATATAAATAGAAAAATGACCATTATATTCATCTTCCTAAACTTCTTTCCACTTTAGAATTTGGCCCAAAAAGAAATAACTTACCCTTTTACCTTTTATCTCTTGGTTCTAGCATGTCTCCTTCTGGAGAAATGCTATTCTAGACCTTTTCCTAGTCATTGAATCTTATATATATTTAAAAGGGTGTTCCTTAAATTTAGGAAATAGCCTAGATATATGATATAAATAGATAAATGACCCTTGAAAATACCTTCTTAGGGGATCCTTGAGGTTTTGAATCACTTATATTCATATTCCTAAACTTCTTTCCACTTTAAAAAAGAGCTTGTCATCTAGAATTTTACCCAAAAAGAAATAACATCAACTTTAAAGCGAATTTTCAAATTCGTTGCTCAAAGCTGAAATCCATGAAATAGAATCAAATCCTGAAATCCTTAATTCAATATTGGTCGGAAGAAAAATCCCTACTTGTGAACTAATGCCAAGTTTACACGCATAGGATTTTGGAAAAATCCTTTAAGGATTTGGTCATAATGGCCAAATACTTAAGCCGTTTCCTTAAAGGGCGAAAGGATTTTTAGCTTCAAATTATTTCAAGCTCTGAGCAAAATCCTTACAATTAATAAGCTAAAGCCTTAAAGTTTTTTCTAATGCATACGCTTTTTTAAGAAGAAATAGTTTTAAATCACCTTTGGATAGGTTGGTTGTAATCCTCAGTAACTCTAAAAAGGTTAGTTTAGTTGGGTGCTTCACTTTTTTTCTGCTAGGGCATTGTTTTAAAGATTGGACATATTCCTTTACGAGCCCTGGGGTAAAATTTCAGTGTAATACTTCTTTGTGCCTAGGAAAGTAGCTAGTTAAGTTTGCAGAATCCAATTATCAGAAACAAATTTAGTTTCTAAAATGCAATCTTGAATTGCAAAATGTGAAGTTTCATGAAGATCCGATCACTCCTTCGTAAGTTAAAAATACGTCATTTTTCTTATTTTTCAGAATTACCCCCCCCCCCCGCAATTGAGCGGATCCGTTCCAATTATGTAAATCACGTATGCAAGACTTCTGCTTATTTTTCCAACCAAGTTTCATCCCAATCCCTCCAATCTAAGCGTTTTCCATCATTTTAGGTTTCCCCACCCCAAACTTCCCCCAATATCACCAGATTCGGTCAGGATTTAAAACAAGAGCTTTGAGACACGATATCCTTCTAAATATCAAATTTCATGGAGATCCAATCACCCGTTCGTAAGTTAAAAATACCTCATTTTTCTAATTTTTCAGAATTACCCCCCCCCCCCCCCAACTACCCCAAAGAGAGCGGATCCGTTCTGGTTATGTCAATCAAGGATCTAGGACTCGTGTTTTTTTTCCACCAAGTTTAACTCGATTCCTCCACTCTAAGTGTTTTCCAAGTTTTAGGTTTCCCCCTCCCAACTCCCCCCTCCCAATATCACCAGATCCGGTCGGGTTTAAAATAAGAGCTCTGAGCCACGATATCTTTCTAAATATCAAATTTCATTGAGATCCGATCACCCGTTCGTAAGTTAAAAATACCTCATTTTTTTATTTTTCAGAAATACCCCCCCCCCCAACTACCCCAAAGAGAGCGGATCCGTTCCGTTTATGTCAATCATCTATCTAGGACTTGTGTTTATTTTTCCCACCATGTTTCATCCCGATCCCTCCACTCTAAGTGTTTTCCAAGTTTTAGGTTTCCCCCTCCCAACTCCCCGTCCCCATCACCAGATCCGCTCGGGATTTAAAATAAGAGCTCTAAGACACGATATCCTTCTAAACATCAAATTTCATTGAGATCCGATCACCTGTTCATAAGTTGAAAATACCTCATTTTTCTAATTTTTAAGAATTACTCCCCCCCCCCAACTACCCCAAAGAGAGCGAATCAGTTCCGATTATGTCAATCATGTATCTGGGACTTGCGCTTATTTTTCCCATCAAGTTTTATCCCGATCCCTCCACTCTAAGTGTTTTCCAAGATTTTAGGTTTCCCCCCCCCCAACTTCCCCCAATGTCATCAGACCCGGTTGGGATTTAAAATAAGAGCTCTGAGACACAATATCATTCCAAACATCAAATTTCATTAAGATCCAATCACCCGCTCATAAGTTAAAAATACTTCATTTTTTCTATTTTTCCGAATAAACCGCCCCCCCCCCCAGATGGCCAAATCGGGATAAAGACTCTTTCTGATTTAATCTGGTCTGGTCCCTGATACGCTTGCCAAATTTCATCGTCCTAGCTTACCTGGAAGTGCCTAAAGTAGCAAAACCGGGACTTAAGGTTTTCCCCCTCCAACTCCCCCCAATGTCATCAGATCCGGTCGGGATTTAAAATAAGAGCTCTGAGACACAATATCATTCCAAGCATCAAATTTCATTAAGATCCAATCACCCGCTGATAAGTTAAAAATACTTAATTTTTTCTATTTTTTGCGAATTAATCGGGACCCCACTCCCCCCCAGATGGTCAAATCGGGAAAACAACTATTTCTAATTTAATCTGGTCCGGTCCCTGATACGCTTGCCAAATTTCATCGTCCTAGCTTATTTGGAAGTGCCTAAAGTACCAAAACCGGGACCGACAGTATTGGCGATTGCTATATGTCACTTGGTTAATACCAAGTGCCATAAAAAAAAAAAAAAAAAAAAAAAAAAAAAAAAAAAAAAAAAAAAAAAAATCAGAAGCGTGAAGTCTTTTCCTGAAAAAGCCTCATTGATTTCATGGCTCAAATAAGATTTTTTTTTGCAAAATTATTATTTTCTTTTTTGCTGTGGATAGCTTCGTTTTTTTCCGTGTCCTTATTCTCCCGTATTGTCAAATAGAGACGGTTCAGAAACTTACATATCTGTACGATATTTTTACATATTATTTCTCCCAGCAATTTCATTTAAAGAAACTCATTTATCGACAGCATGAGAAAATATAAGAAAACGTGGTAGTTTGCAGCCAGTTGAAAAGCAGAATAAATTTCAAAAGCAAAGGCAATTTTCACATTCAGCCGTGTCTTCAATAAAGTTTTTCAGACAAAGCTGGTGTACTTTTTTAATTTTTCAGGGCAACTACAATGAAATAGCCTTAACTAATTATGGTGTTTGAAATGGAAAAAGGAAAAATTATGAACTTGTATAAAGCTAATAGATTGGTATTATGTGAATTTTTTTAGGTAATTGGGGGACCACTGTTAGTTGATGGGTTGAAAATTGAAATTTGGATTGAATCAAATTTTGAATGAGGGTATATTTGTTTCACGTCTACTGGATTGCCCTTCTAAAGAGCCTTTTGTCAGGCACTTGACAAGATCAGAAGAGTATTATATTGTAATGTATACTGTAAATACTTAGTTCAGTAAAAAAAAAAAAAAAAAAAAAAAAAGCAAGCAAGCAAGTTCTATGGACCTATCAAGATAGAGCGGTAGTAGGCCTTAAAATTTTTTGTCAAAGATTGAGCAAAGCACTAGGTATCAGTCAAGGGCCCTGTTGCTATATCAAGCATTGTTAACATTAAAGAGCCAAAAAAAGAAAGTGGAACAAATCTTGAATTGGCTCTCACTACGTTTGTTACAAAAAAGAACCCGTCCATCAGCAATATGGACACCCCGCCAGAGATATTGAAACAACATGCACGATTCGTAATGTGTTCAACTTATGGCGTGCTGACACCTTCCCTCCTCCCACGGCAACATAAAGTTTAACATTCTATTTTTCACTGATTTTATTTTCTTTGGCCAAATTGAATGGAAATTTGGCCTAAAATGGTCAAATTGAATGGAACTACAATTAGTGTTACAAGGATTGTAGACAGGCAGATACTCAGAAGAAATGTCTCAGCCGAAAGCACAGAACAATTTTAAAGAATTAACTTATTCATCTTCTGGATTGAAAGTATAAAAATTTATAGAAGAACGTCTCTGAAAGCACAAGAATATTTTAAAAGGGTTTCACTGTTTGCTTCACACTTATCCACAGAATAGTGAAGAAAGTAAAGAGATGAATGAGCCATTTTTGAAGTTGATCGAAATTTATGAAGAAGATTTGGAAAACAACACCTTAAACGTTTGATGGCGGAAAGAAAAATTTGGCAAAAACTTCTCTAACGGAACAAGGCACACCATGTCAATGCAACTGATTTTCTAAATATTTGTGGCAAAGCAATCTCTCCGAACATCCATATCTTACTTAATATTTTTATCACTATACCTGTATCGATCAGCACAACAGAGCGCTCCTTTTATACTTCGGAGAATCAAGACATACCTAAGAAACGTGACGTCTGAAAGTAGGCTAAATGGCTTTGCCAATCTCAATGTCCACAGGAAAATTCTAGTTGACACAGACTGTGTATATATCCATACTGACGAAGACTCAATTTTGTTTTGTAAGACAGCTAATATAGGAAAGATTGTGTCAGAATAAAACGTAAAATCGTATTTAATCTGCTGGGTTTTATCAATCATTCTTATAGTCCCTACTCGAAACTTGCATCCAAAGAGCTAAAAAAAACGTAATTACCGGTTTTTCTGAGGATTTTTGAAGTTTTTTTTGTTGATTAGCCCGCATTAGACATCACCACCCTTACTTACGGCAACTTACGTTCATTCTAAGCTTTCTTTCATTCACTCTTTTCATTTTTCTTCATTTTAAGTTTCCTTCTCTTATGGATTTCTGCTTGATTTATCAAAATTATTTTGCTCAAACTAAGAGTTTATGCAAAATCAATGGATTTTACTTTTTGGTTTGAACTTTTTGCTTTATATGCAAAACTTCCTGTTTTCAATAAAATAATTCAAAAGAGGCCATTAACCATTTTTATTTAAAGGGCAGGTAATAATCTTGTCAACAGAAAAAAAATCGGCTTATGTAATTTAAAATGCATTATGGTGCAAATATTAAATATTGGTGGAGAACACTTTCTTTTTGATTTTTTTCAACTTTTATCATGACCATATTTATGGACAAGCAGGGCTTTACCGTATGCAAGGTGCAATACATTAAAACAGATTGGACTAATTGACAGTGTTTTCAGATCGACGCTGTTTTGAGGTAAAGAATTCTCTATACTTTTTTACTGATACATATAACCAAATTTTCATGAGTTTTAGAGACCGAAAGCGTTAAGTACAGGTCTCCCCTACAGCCAAAAGTATAACATCTTTTCAACAATCGACGGTTTAAAAGGCGTTTTATATATTTTTTTGCTAATCTTCAACATTTTGTAAAATGTCATAAAATATATGCCATATTTCCACAACTTTACTGCATAGTTCTTTTGAAGGACGATGAAATTCTTCTTCAATAATTTTATTAGGTTCTTAAAAGTTTCCTCTAGGCTTCTCATACAAGCCTAGATACTCATGAAAACTCCCAAAGGTTTTTTGGGGTTAGGATGCACATCCATAGACCAGAAGCTATCGTCAACGCAAAAGTACTGTATACACTGTTATTTGATTTAAAAATTCAATGCATGAAAACGATGCATTTTCGCGAAAGAAAAGACACAATTTTAGAGATCAGAGCGGGCATAAGTCGAATCCTCTAAGTTAACAATCTTAAACCAAACAGACTAAATTGAATGAAGAAATCCAGCACAAAAAGAAACGGAAAAGGCCATTAATATGAGTTGTGGAACCCTCATTTAACTCCCCAAAACAATTAGTAGCATTGCCTCTTCAATGAATACGCAATATATTTTCAATTGAAATTATTCTTTACCCGATGGTCAATATATTTGAAAGAATGAATTATTTTAGTCATTTTATGATTATTATTACTTCGCCATTAGTAAGCATATAGATACAGTAAACACTGGCAATGGGGTTTTTGGACAAGCAAGATCCCCTTTCCTACTTTTATCAGGTTCACTCTATATATAAAAAAGTCCTAGCTACATTTTTTAAGTTTAGCATTAATCCGCAAATATAAAATGGCGGGACCAAAATAGGTCTGTCGAAACTGTTTTTGAAACATAACCACAATATCACTTCCTTCATGGCATCCCCTTCTTAAAAGGGGATGCTTAAAGTTGAAAGTATACAATAGTTGTTCGTGTATAGTAAGTGCTCTTCATAAGTTGTTTTGATAAACATAGTTATGTATTTATTTTAATTTTCTCTATCTTGTACTCTGTCCCATGAACTATCCCTAGCTCTAAGAACAACAAGCAGTTTGCAAGAATACAAAGAAACAATATTTTATTGATTAAATTTATATTAAAATATAAAATAAAAAATGTTGTTGTATGTTGAGTCAGGAAGAGGTTCTTTGGCAGGAGCAGAGGCCACATAATTGCACAGCTTCAATGAGCAGTAAATTCGTTAGGTGAAGGATGAGCAAAAAATTGAAGCAAAATTGATTAAAATTTTTTTGAGGGTTCTTTTTTTTTTAGTAAAATATAAAAAGGGGAGCAAAAAAAAATAAACGCAAATTTTACTGAGATTCTATTTAACTTGAGGTTTAGAACCCTTGTTTTTTTTATTTAAACTTTAAAATTATAAGAAACCAGTTCTGCTGCACTGTCTTTTTATGTAAACATAAGCGTCTATACACAAAAAGACGAATGCAACAGAGAACAGGCTTATACAGAGAAATTTACTTTCCGAAATTTACTGCCCAGCTACTTCATTATCTAGAAAAGAAAAGAAAAGTCAATCATTTGCAGACAATAGACAATATGTTTTTCCGAACTAAAAAATTTATAAAAGGATAAATTTTGAAGACTGGCTAAATACATTACAAGAGCGAAAACCTCGAGATGGTTGCGATGTCTGGTCAAGACCTTTTTTCTTCACATATAATTATGCTTGCTATTAACAAATCCTTTTAGACTTTCCTGGAACATTTTGTGATATAGGAAAAGCACTGATACAAATGTGTTCCTAAAAACTGAATTAGTCAATAAAAGATAAATACTAAATGTGAAAATGAGCACTACCTAAGGAGGGCCGGGGGTAGCATGGATTAGTTTTTGGCGGAAAAAAAATTTTCTGGGCAAAAACTTACATGAGTAGATATGGTGTGATTTAAAAAATTTACATTTTCTAAGAGCCCCACGGAGATAAAACCATCGAAAAAGTGATGAAGAACTAATATATTATACAATATATATATAGCTAAGCGTAGTTTACTTATTATCAATTCTGGCACCCCTTTTATTGAAATCCTTTGAAATTAAATTTAGTGAGGTCTTCGGGGATGGTGAGAAGGGTGGTGAACTGTATGAGAGTCAGGAAGGTGTACTACGAGTAACAAGGTCGTAAGAAAGACGCATTTGCACTATCAAGAACGGCTCAGGAGCGACTAAGGCCCAGCAGCCACGGGGCAACTGTTTTGAGACTAGCATTGCTAACTGATTATGCATGCAACTGTTGTGTGACCATGTCCTTGAGGAAGTGAGGTCCAACCCACGAGGCAAACTAGATGTCACTGGTTTCCAATCAGTCTAAAACCGCTAATGCTTGCTATTAACAAATCCTTTTAGACTTTCCTGGAACATTTTGTGATATAGGAAAAGCACTGATACAAATGTGTTCCTTAAAACTGAATTAGTCAATACAAGATAAATGCTAAATGTGAAAATGAGCACTACCTAAGGAGGGGCGGGGGTAGCATGGATTAGTTTTGGCGGAAAAGAAATTTTCTGGGCAAAAACTTTCATGGGTAGATAAGGTGTGATTTAAAAAATTTACATTTTCTAAGAGCCCCAAAAGATAAAACCATCGAAAAAGTGATGAAGAACTAATATATTATACAATATATATATATATATATATATATATATATATATATATATATATATATATATATATATATATATATATATATATATATATATATGTAGCTAAGCGTATTTTACTTATTATCAATTCTGGTACCCCTTTTATTGAAATCCTTGGAAATCAAATTTAGTACTCAGGTCTTGGGGGATGGTGAGAAGGGTGGTGAACTGTATGAGAGTCAGGAAGGTGTACTACTTGTAACAAGGTCGTAAGAAAGACGCATTTGCACTATCAAGAACGGCTCAGGAGCGACTAAGGCCCAGCGGCCACGGGGCAACTGTTTTGAGACGAGAATTGCTAACTGATTGCGCATGCAACTGTTGTGTGACCATGGCCTTGAGGAAGTGAGGTCCAACCCACGAGGCAATCCATATGTTACTGGTTTCCAATCAGTCTAAAACCGGTTCCGAATGAACCGGTTGCATTGCTGTAGCGTTGCAGTGCTGTCCCAGACATTTTCGGGAGCTACCGCGTTGATATTGTCCAATTATTTTGGCTCTCAACATGTCAGACCAGGAATTTAACATGAAAGTAGACTAATATCATGATTGTCAAAATGGCTAGTATACAATAACTGAGCAGCTAGGGGTTTTAAGTTTAGGAGAAGGTTGAGAAGAAAATCGAACTGAATCATAAGAATATATGTGCATCCAGGTAGTCAAAAGAGCACATCTCCAATATCTTAGTAATTTCTAAGGGTATTAAGTTGAAACCTTCAATCATTGGTGAGGAGGGTGTTGAACAAAATCAAAGTATACTATATACACCTAAGTAGTCGAAAGGGCGCGTCTGCAAAATATCAAGAGCGGCTAAGAGTATTTAGTAGACGCTTTCAGAGGATGCTGGGGGAGGATTCTAAACTAAATCGAAAGAAACTATGTGCATCCATTTCGTCAAAATGATGAACCTATAATATAACAAGAATCGCTTAAAGTTGATATAATATAACAAGAATTGCTTAAAGTATAAAGCTGAAACCTTCGGTGCATGTTGAGATAAATCCCGAACAAACAGTCAAAAGAAAGTATCCGCAACATGTCACGACCAGCTTTTGATATCAAGTTTTACTTTCAAGGAATGATCAGAGAGCAAATTGAATTCAACGATAAGATACTACCTGCATTCAGGTTGAAAAAAGGGCATATCAAAAATATCTCAGCAACTTCTAAGGTAATAAGGCGACTTTCAGATAATTGTACAGATGGTACTGATTAAAATCAAAACGCACTATGTGCATCAAAGTTGCCAAAAAGACATATTAACAGTATCTCAGGAAGTTCCATGGACCACAGTAGAAACTTTCAGGGAATAAACAAACATTGTACAAAAAAGTCAAAAGCAACTGTGAACATAAAGGTAAAAAAAGGGCGCATTTATAATATTTCAGGAACAACTAACAGTATTAAGTAAAAATTTCGAGTGAATATCGAGAGGTATATTGAACTAATTCAGGAGACATTAAGTGCATTATGAATGTCAATATGGCATATATGCAATAATACGGGAACATTTAAGAGTATTAAGTGGGAACTTTCACCGAAAGTTGAGAGAAATGTTAAACTAAATCAAAAAACACTCTGTCTTGAGGGAATGCCGATGGGGATATTGAACTAAATCGGTGAACTGTATGCGTCCAGGGTGTCAAAATGGTTCATCTGCAATACGCGGCTAAGATATTTGAAACTTTCTGTAAATATTGAAGGTGATGTTGAGCTAAATCAAAAGACACTATCTCCATCCAGGATATCAGAATGAGACGTCTTCAATAGTTCATATACGGTTAATGGTATAGATTAACGCCTTAAGCGACCTAGCTGAAACTGTGAGGGAATATTGGACGGAAAGGACAAGTAGATACAAAATTTTGATTTGTTGACCGAAGGGAGCTCATCAGCGACAAAGAATGTTTGAAAAAAAATATGGTTGTATTGATTCTTAGTTTGAAAGTGTGTGTTATAGCGTGTGTTATATTCTTAGTGTGATCTCTTTTTTTGATCTCATTAAAATTTCAGGCCGTGAAGACACCTCAATAAAAGTTTCAGAACCAAGGGAATCGCAACTGGAAACAAATCTTGACAGGGATTCTTCATCTCCTTTTTTTTTTACAACAAATTGGAACTATATTAGCTAATATACTAGCTCAAAATGCATAAATGTAAACAAACAAGCTATTAAAGCAAAATATAACACACACAAAAAAATTCCTACAACGAAGTGTTTGATCATTATTCGTCTATATCAAAGGTTGTAACAGTAGATACGACGGAACAGCTTCACCCCCCAAAAATTCCCAAAATTGTTCACATTTTTAAAATACTAGTACCCGTACCCAACCATTTGTAGTTCTATAATATAGCTATTTTTAGAATTCCTAGCAAAATTTTGTCCAGAATATGAAGAGCAACCCAAAATCTTTTTGCTTTTATTCATCAATAAAAAAAATATCAACAAAACTTACAGAAATTAATTTTTTTAACTTAACAAACAGAAGATGTTTCAACAAAAGAAGTTTTTTAAAATAAGTACAGAACTAATTTAAACCAAAGGGGAGCAGAAGTAGTGAAAAAAAAGTCATGCTTAAAACGTAAATAAATCATTATAAATAAACTAATGAAACCCTCTGACAGACCGTATTTCAAACAGTAGGTGGTGCAAATATCGTAGGTAAATACCGCTTTGTAGGGCTGTAATGAGAGAAAGGTAGATATAGCTGGGGCACAATCTGCGGATAATGGATGACAGATTACCAAAAATTGTCCTTTTCAGCCAACTGTCTAGGGCTAAACAGAAAGCAGGTTGTCCGCAGTTGAGGTGGGAGGATGTCATAAAGAAAGATTTAAAGGGAATAGAAACTTCCTGGGAGGGTGTAAATAGGGAGGCTCTGAATATATTGGGACAGAGGAGCGTGCGTAGCTGTGTTGGACTCCAGTGGCTTGGTGCTGCGGTGAGTTCTTCATAGTAGTAGTAGTAAAGAGAGTGGAGGGGTTCCCTCTCCAACCAAGAGAAAGCGCTTTCATTTCATATTCTTTTCAATTATTGTTAGTAACAAGATAATAATGAACCTAATCAAGGATACGTAATAATTCACAAAAAAACTTTTCAGTAAGGATCCCTGCTATCTACTTAATATTTATTTAGACTTTCATATATGTATTCATTCACTTTCATTTCATATCCATTTTTATTTATTTGTTACCAAGAGGATACCAAGGTCGTATCAACGGGGAAGGGGTAGGTGGTTGGGCTATATTCCAGAGAGCTCGAATCCACAGTAGAGCTCACTTTTTCATTAGCTATGAATTACTATCCTTGTGTTGAATTATCTTCGTGTACACACAAAACGTTAATTTGAGAAAGCCTTAGAGCAGCATCGCACGAATATGAAATATGACCATACAGAGAGAATAATTAATCATCCAAGTGGTTAATGGAAAGACCGAATGAAAGATCGCCCAAACACGCCTAAGTTGCCTAGTGATGCCTAGCGTTGCCTAGTAATCCAAATGACTGGCGAGCTTACGTTACGAGTGAATTTAGTGCCCCGAATCCCAATGTACCTAGACCATATACCGAACAACTTTAACTGTGCTATCAGACTTGAGTTTTCTGGACTGGACGGTATCTGTTTCGGATGTAACAACAAATACCTTTAGGATGAAAAAGAAAAAATCGTCCACAGTTGACGGCTTTTGTGCACTTCACCTTGTGAATGGTACTCGTCTTTAGTATGAAATATTAACATTATTGTACCAGATCATATTCGCAGTCAATTTTGTATCAAATGTTTTCTGTAAAGGGAAACTTACACCAATCCTGAAAAAACGAAAGCCAGCTAACATATGCCCTCGTATCACCCAATTACTGTGTCTCCAGTTTTACGCAAGCTTCTTTTTTTTTTCTTTTTTAGTTTTTTAGTTTTTTTTATTAGTTTTTCATTTTTTTTTCTTTTTAGTTTTTTTGTAGTTTTTACCTTTTTTTTTTAGTTTTTTTAGTTTTTTTTTCACTTATGTCCTGGTCGTCATTTATACTCCCTGTGTCCCGGTCGTCATTTGTGTCCCGGTGTCCCAGTCTGTGATTTATCTTTGAGTGTCCCGGGCATCATTTATATTCCCTATGTGCCGGTGTCCCGGTCGTGATTTGTGTCTTGATGTCCCGGTCTGTAATTTCGTCAGTCAAAAACATGACGTCAGTCGACACACAAACATGACGTCACTCGACAGACACACACACACACACACAACTTATTTATATATATATATATATATATATATATATATATATATATATATCTATATTCACAGGTGGGACATAGGGACACAACTACAATGGCGCGTAACTAATATGGCGCGTAACGACTTACGCGCGCGGGAGGGCTTGGGGGGGGGGCGCAAAGCGCCCCCACCAACTAAGTGCTAGTATATATATATATATATATATATATATATATATATATGGTGGGGGCGCTTCGCGCCCCCCCAAGCCCCCCCGCGCGCGTAAGTCGTTACGCGCCATATTAGTTACGCGCCATATTAGTTACGCGCCATTGTAGTTGTGTCCCTGTGTCCCACCTGTGAATATAGATAGATTTATATATGTGTTTCAAACTACGTAAAAATTGCGAATATACAACATTCTTGGCTTTCCCATTGTCTGTCCATATACAAAGCCGTATGTACTAATAATGACGTCATATGCAAACGCTCTTTTTACAAACAAACAAACATGCATACACACAACTCGTTTTTATATAGATAGATAGATAGATAGATACAATACAAATTAACTACGTAAAACTTGTGAATATACAACAGTCTTCGCTGTCCCATTGTCTGTGCGTATAAATAGATTGTCAGGTTTACCGACCCTCAAAGATGCAACATACAATTGTACATTGGTAAAGCAATCTGTATTAAGATCTATACCGCATTTTTCTAGTGATTGCCCTTGAGCTTTGTTGATGGTGGTTGCAATTGCTAATCGAATTGGGAATTGCAATCTTTTGAATCGAAAAAGCAGATCCGTTGGAATCATGGGAATGCGAGGAATAAGAACAGCCTCACCCTCATAAGGCCCTGTCAAGATTGTGGCATCTATTAGGTTTTCCATTGTTTTTTTTTTCGGCAAGTCGCGTGCCATTGCAAAGCTTTGGTGGGTTGATATTTCTTAAAAGTATTATTGGTACGCCTATTTTTAGTTGTAGCAGGTGTGGTGGACACCCTGAAGGATCTATGGAATTAAAAAATTCAGATGGATAATTAACCGCTTCATTTGGTTCCGAAATACAAATTAACTGCGTAAAACTTGCGAATATACAACATTCTTCGCTGTCCAATTCTCGCTGCATATAAATAGATTGTCAGGTTTACCGACCCTCGAACATGCAACGTACAATTGTCCATGGGAAAAACAATCAGTATTAAGATCAATACCACATTTTTCTAATGATTGACCTTGAGCTTTGTTAATGGTGATTGCAAATGCTAATCGAATTGGGAATTGCAATCTTTTAAATTGAAAAGGCAGATCTGTTGGAATCATGGGAATGCGAGGAATAAGAACAGCCTCACCCTCAAAAGGCCCTGTCAGGATTGTGGCCTCTATTAGGTTTTCCATTGTTTTTTTTTACGGCAAGTCGAGTGCCATTGCAAAGCTTTGGTGGGTTTATGTTACGTAACAATATTATTGGTACACCTATTTTTAGTTGTAGCACGTGTGGTGGAAACCCTGAAAGATCTATGGAATTTAAAAATTCAGATGGATAATTAACCGCTTCGTTTGGTTCCAAAACTGTATCGACTGACTTGTAAAGGACTGCCTGGTCTTGAATCTTGGTCAAAACAATATTGTTGATTTCGTGGACGTCTATATTTTTGGGTGCGAGAATCGCTCTTTCGCTTAGCCATTTATTATTTTTATAATTTTTTAGAATATTCGGAAATACTTTTTCAATCAATTCATTTTTGGACGTCACTAAATTACAGAAATCAGCAGGTAGTTGTATACGTCCTGAAATTGAGTCTACTGGGAGCTTTCCGTTTCCCATTGCCAGCAATTGATCTGAAAATGTTTGACCAGAGTCATCGTTTTGCAATCGGACACGCATATTTGTAGTTAATTTTAATGTTTTTACGTGTGCCCATAAATTAGAATTTTTCAGGCAAGCATTCATTTCGTCTGCAGGAGTTGATCTAGGTATTATAGGTAATGTTTGCCTGAAATCACCCGCAAGCAATATTAATGTGCTGCCAAAGGGTTTCGACTTTCCTCGCAAATCTTTCAAGCATTGATCCAGAGCCTCGAGCGATTTTTTTGTGTGCCATTGTGCACTCATCCCAAATAATAAGTTTGCATTGCTGCAATACTTTACCCATCCCAGATGATTTGGAAATACTGCAAGTGGGAGTTTCTGTAGAATGCAAGTTCAGAGGCAATTTCAAAGCGGAATGAGCAGTTCTTCCACCAGGCAGCAATGTTGCGGCTATTCCGGACGACGCAATTGCCAACGCTATATCATTTTTAGATCGAATTGATGCCAGAATCAGTTTTATCACAAACGTTTTACCAGTACCTCCTGGCGCATCCAAAAAGAAAATTTCTCCAACGTTGTTATCGACAAAATGCATTATCGTATCATAAATGTCTTTTTGTTCCAACGTTAACTTGGAAATGTTATTTTGTACATACGACAATAGATCACTCGTACTGTAACTTTGTTCACGATCCAATTCTACACATGTCGAAACAGCAGCGATACGGTTAGGTGAAGGCATTCCCAAACCCTGAAGAGGTTTGTTTGCCATACTTATGCAAAAATCTTCTATAACAACTAAAGTGTAGTTATAAATTTCTGGTGTAAAATCAAAAGTCATGTCTGACGTCTCTAACTGTTTTCGATGAAGTATATCTTCGGACATTTTTGACTTATATTTTTCCCATAAATCTGTAGGAGCTGATGGAGAGCAAGTTGTTAAAATGATGCCAAACAATGCACGAATTTGACTTGGGGTTGACGTTTCGCACGCGTCATTGATGCAGTTATCCCAGTGTTGGTCATTCTCCAATAAATTCAGAGCTTGGCATGCACTACGGTAAGTGTCATGTATAGTACCATTTACAGTCCTCAAATACTCAAAGGATGTCGGACCGGTACATTCACCAAAAGCAGGCGTAGAAAGAAGCATTCATGTTGATTGGGGTGAACGGTGTAGAGTCTTCCTATCGTGGTATCTTTGAAGATGGTAGGTTGGCCGTCGACTGACTTACCCTGTTTTCGACGTTCAAATACTTTATTTTTAGTATTCCACGTGTAATACGAAGGCACTTCAGTATACAGCAGTTTTTTCGCAAAAGAATCATTTTTGCAAAGCAAAAAAAAAGCTGTTAATGTTGTATCCGGTGGATTCAACTCCCCCCCCCCCAATGTCATCGGGTCTGTTCGGGATTTAAAATTAAAGCTCTGAGACACGATATCATTCCAAACGTCAAATTTCATCAAGATCTCATCACTCGTTCGGAAGTTAAAAATACTTCATTTTTCTATATTTTCCGAATTAACCCCCCCACTCCCCTCCAGATGGTCAAATCGGGAACATAACTATTTCTAATTTAATCTGGTTCAGCCCCAGATACGCCTGCCAAATTTTATCGTCCTAGCTTAACTGGAAATGCCTAAAGTAGCAAAACCGGGACCGACAGACAGACAGACCGACAGAATTTCCGATCGCTATATGTCACTTGATTAATACCAAGTGTCATAAAAACCGGTTAAAGAGGTGTTTCCTTGCAGACAGCTGGTGAGTATGAAACTTGATTACGAGAGAAGACAATTTAAGTATTTTGGTCTTTTTTCTGTTATTATTTCATCTTTTCGTTAGTTTATTATTCTATAATTATTATTAATATTTGTCTTTTATTTTTATTTATTCGTGTCTATTTCAGTGGTTAGTTGTGTAATTTAGTAATTGTGTACTGGTCGTGCTTGTCAAGCATATTCGGGCTTTGTTTGTAACAACCGGTCGTCAAGCCCGCATTAATTATTTTTAATAAAGGTGCTGCTGAATTTATGCTGTTGAATCATATAAAAAAGTCAAACGAAAAATATGACCAGGATTAGTCCTCGTAAAAGATACAAAATATATATATTTTTGATATATTAATACTGAATAGCCTAGTTTAAGAAAACCTCGCGTCAACCAGCAATCGGTTTATTGGTCTTTACATGCTCAAAGTTTCCCAACTACTCCATAAATTACCATTTTCACTTGGTTGAGTAGAATTTTTCAAATGAATTTACGCTAACAAAAAAAGGGATACTCACATCAAACGAAATAGGATATCCAGATCGATTGAAATAAATTGATCTTGACCTTTCAGGATCGTCTTTTCCATGCATATGTACAAGCACATGGTTCAAATTTGCTGGATCAGCAACTTCGGTAGCAAGGCCTCTCACTGGACCAATATAAACCGCCTAGTGGCAGAAGGGATAGTTTCTGTTTGCTCTTCTGAATTCCAGCAAATCACCTGAAATATTTTAAGTTCCATTCAGCAGTTCTCAGTCAAACTACTAAAGTTTGAGCATATGAGGCGTATTTTAGAATATTTTCCGTTTGAACATATGTACACAGGGAAAGATCATTTCAATAAAGTAAATGTATTTCCAGAATACATTCAATTTTTTGACATATTTACCAAGTTTTTCCTAACACTTATTATAATTCTCAACGTATTTTAAAATAAAGTCTTCATCTTGCTCCCGTCTCCAATAGCCAAGACTTCACTGCTGTTTTAAAGTCGTCGTCATCTTTGTACCTGTTGCGACTGAAATTAGAAATTTGAACAGACTCTTTCGCAGCACAAAATCATAGCTTCTGTGTTTTGGGATAGACAAGGTGTTTTTTGTTCGACTTCGTGCAACAAAAAACTACTATCAATGAAGAAGAATACTGCCCAACCCTCAAAAAAGCTCCGTAGAAAGAATAAAAAAAAACTTGGCTTTTGTTGTTGGTGTAATTGAATGGAACTTCCAGAATTTCTTCTCTGTGCTCCAGGATGCTTTTTCTATTTTTTCTTTAGCCTAAAAAAAAACAAAAAAAACGATTCTAGACGAGTTTTATTGACCCACCATATTCACAATCATGCTTCGCTGTACTGATTAATCTACCGCACTTAAACTAACAATTAGTCTAATACCTAATCAAAAATCATAAAATATCAACTTTGTCAATTATAAATACGAAATTTACAATTGTAAAAAATTCATTAAGTCAACATGCTGGCAAAGGAGATTGTCCTTCTTCATAACAACACAAGCCCTCACACTGGGGGTCAGACCCGTAAATTGTTCGACAGTTTTGACTCTTTTGGATCACTCAAAATATAAGTCCCGATCTTACGCCGAGTGACTACAATGAGTTTCTCCAACTCGGGCAACACCTCATTGCACCTCAGTGCCAACCGGCACAATGATGATAAAAATGTAAAAACGAAAGCAAATTCATGCTTACCAGAACACCCGGCAAGTTATTATACAGCAGTTAATTTGAAAATAGTTCACAACAAACTTGGCAACTGTGCTGTTAAATGGAGAAAAGTCTGTACTTTTTGAAGATAAATTTACTTTTTTAGAATAATCTTCGTTGTGTACTTATATTCCAATAGAAATTACTTAAAAACAAAACAAAAAACCACACTTTGCATACTTAACGATAACTGATTTTACACTTATTTAGATAAATTATTTCAAACAGATTAAACTACAATGAAAGAAAGAGAGAGCGGCGAAAGGGGAATGGAGATGAGCAGAAAGAAAGAAACAGAGGAGAAAGACAGCGATGGAAGCGCAAATATGCGACAGTGATTGAGAGGAAAGTGATAACGAAAAATGGAGAGATAGAGAAAGGGAGAGAGAGACATACAGAGGCAAAGACGCAGCAGACATGAAACTGCCAAGACAAGGTTTAGTGCCTGTCCTTGCCTTTTGCATCAGAAAAATTTACTTTTCATGCTGGTTGAAAATATATATATTTCTTGGAGTTTAAAGATACCCGTTGGAAGATAGAAAGCTGAGTAAGCTCGTCTAATTTTTGAAAAAAAAAGGAGTAACATCCCCAAAAAAGTTAGGTGATAGTAATAAAAATTATATTATCACATAGAATGTATGAGAGAAATCTAGAGTTAAAATTTCAAGCTCTGATTGACAAACCTAGTCTATACAACTGTCGATTTAAAATTCTTATATAGTCAATCAATTTAAAGTTTTCTGCCAACAACATATTAGTAGTGACAGAATTGTGGATTCCAGCAGTACCCTAATCCTTCAAACACCAGTCCCAAAACATTTTTTTAACTTTACAAGATACAGGTGTCTGTTACATCAAACGAAATGTTTTATAGGATATGCAGTTGTCTGTTACATCATGGGGAATGTAAACTTTTGCTTTTTACATAACAGAGAGGCTTTGAAAACCAACAAAGGCCAGAAAAAAACCTTCAGGGGCTCGCTAGTGGGTAACCTAACAGACAACGGACCCCGAGCGAGAAATTCCACCAGGTTCCCAGCTTCCAATTCCACCAGAAAGCCTTACCATTCGATTTCACCAGGGCCAATTCCTGACTACTCGGGGATCCCCCGCATCCAATTTCGTTGGGGGCCCCCTAGAATCCAATTTCCTCGGCCCCCTAGCCTAACCACCAGGGCTATAAAATCTAATTGCACTGGGGGGACCTAGCATCCAATTAAACCAGGGCCCTAGCCTAACCACAAAGAGGGGGAAGGGGATAGCAACCAATTTCACAGACAAGATGTTTTTCAAGAAGTCTCAAGATTTCTCTGTTTGTTATGTAATAGAAGAATGTTTAAAGGTGCTAAGTCTGATGCATTCTGACGTGACTTGTTTCTTCAGGTCCCATAGGGAAGCCCCAACTGTAATAGTGGAGGGAGCACACATGGTGTGTTTTGTAATGACGGTGCAAACTTGGGTGATACATATAGCTTTAAGATACTTTTTTTTCAAAACATTTTGCTGGGAACCTCTATATTCCAAAGATTTTATGTCCGTGTTAGGATTCAAAAGGGGCTCCTCCTCAATGGAACTGTACCTTGGACATCTCGACCAGCCAACCATTCTATTATTAATATTCGGGAAATCCTTTCTAGCGAAAATGTTTTGAAAAATCTATTGTCCGCGTATTTCCTACGCCCATCAATTCCAAGAACACACCAAATCAAACTTCACACATCAAAATCCCTCCCACAGACCTCAGCGCAAGGGTTGTAAGTTATTCTCCGAGGGCATATAAGGCTTTTATGGAAAGGATGGTCATATAAACTTCAAAGAGGGCTCATTGAGTTGGAAATCAGATGTTCTAGCGCCCTTTTCCAGAGTCAAAATGCTTGAGCGAGCCACTACCTACGTTGTATTAATGGCGCGAAAATCGCACCATCAGATTCAGCTTATCAGAAAACTCTACAAGTTTCAAGCTCATATCTACAAAAATGTAGAATTTTGTGTTTTTGCAAGAAGACATATCACGCATGCGTGTTTAATTTTTCTTTTTCAGGAGTGATTGTATTGACCCAGAGGTCCTAGAATGTGGTGACAGAGCTCATTCTAACAGAAATTAAAAGTACTAGTGCCCTTTTTAAGAGACAAAAAATTGGAGGGCACCTAAGCCCCCTCCCACGCAAACATTTCCTCAAAATCAC
This sequence comes from Artemia franciscana, assembly GCF_032884065.1. Taxonomy (NCBI): domain Eukaryota; kingdom Metazoa; phylum Arthropoda; class Branchiopoda; order Anostraca; family Artemiidae; genus Artemia; species Artemia franciscana. Next base: position 8,543,538 of record NC_088867.1, on the reverse strand, counting down.
TGTCTCAAAATTTTCCCTGTCCCTGGGGAGAGGCTTCAAGTTACAAATTTTGACCATTGTTCACATATAGTAATGGTTATTATGAAGTGTACAGACCTTTTCAGGGGGACCTTTTCACGTTGGGGTAAGGGTGGTTTGGGCGGCATACGTGGGACGATCTTTCCACGGAGGAGTTTTCTCATGAGGGAACAGAATTTCTATGAAGAAGGCCCAGGATTTTCTAGCATTATTTAAAAAAATAAGAAAATAAATATTTTTTCAACTGTAAGTAATAAGAAGCATTAAAACTTAAAACAAAGATAAACTATTACGTATATAATGGGGTTCGTCTCCTCCACAATACCTTGGTCTTTACGCTAAAGTATTTTATGTAGTTTCAACTATTTATTCTACGGCCTTTGTGATTCAGGGGTCATTCTTAAAGGTTTGGGACAAAATTCAACCTTTAGTGTAAAGGTCAAGGTATTGACAAGGGGGACAAACCCCCTCACATACGTAATAAAAATACACAATATAGAAGTTCCTTACGTAAGTTAATTCGTAAGGGACGTATGTTTATTACTAACAAAAACGTTCGCAAAAAAATATAGTTGTATTTTTAAGTAGCCACAAATTGGAAGGCAACTAAGCCTCCTCCCCCACCCATTTTTTTTTATCAAAATCGTCTGATCAAAATTATGAGAAAGTTATTTAGCAAAAAAAAAAATTAATATTGAAATTCCATTTTATTTATTCATGGGTGGTGAGCCAAAATCAAAACATGCCTTAATTCTAAAACCTTCAGAAATTAAATACAACAAAAAAGTTTTTTAGCTTCAAATAAGGAGCAACATTAAAGCTTAAAACGAACGGAAATTGTTCCGTATATGAACACCTCACTCTTTACGCTAAAGTTTTAAATTGTTTTAAAAAGTAGACTTATGACAAAGAGTCAAACTTTAGCGTATATAGTGAGGCGTTGAGGAGGGAAAATCCTTTTTTCCTGTCATATATTCCCTCCTGTCAGGAGGAAAAATCCTGTCATATATGGAATAGTTTCTGACGTCTCTAACTGTTTTCGATGGAGTATATCTTCGGACATTTTTGACTTATATTTTTCCCATAACTCTGTAGGAGCTGATGGAGAGCAAGTGTACGAATTTTACTTGGGGTTGACGTTTCGCACGCGTCATTGATGCAGTTATCCCAGTGTTGGTCATTCTCCAATAAATTCAGAGCTTGGCATGCACTACGGTAAGTGTCATGTATAGTACCGTTTACAGTTCTCAAATACTCAAAGGATGTCGGACCGGGTACATTCACCAAAAGCAGGCGTAGAAAGAAGCATTCATGTTGATTGGGGTGAACGGTGTAGAGTCTTCCTATCGTGGTATCTTTGAAGATGGTAGGTTGGCCGTAAACCCACTGGTTATCTACTTTGATGGTGGTACCGTTGCCATTGTAGGTTTTTCAGTCATTTTACAATTAGAAATTTCTCTTTCAACGGTCTTCTTACAATTAAAAATTTGTCTTTGAACGATATTCTTAAATACCTGTGTCCTGGTCGTCATTTATATTCCCTGTGTCCCGGTCGTCATTTGTGTCCCGGTATCCCAGTCTGTAATTTCTCTTTTTTCTTTTTTCAGTTTTCTTTTTCTTCTTTATTTTTCAGCTTCACTATGAAATACATATCGCCGAACCTTTGTTTTTTTAACTAAAATCTGGTAGTCATTGATGACCTTATCCAAGTCAAAATCCCAAACCCAATCATCATCGCTATCATTTTCAGTTTTAATATGTTTTGACTCTCGCTGTCCAGGTGGATCTTCATCTAACTGCGCGGTTTTGCGTTCTTTAGCCTCAAGCCTGTTTCCTTGCTGTTCTTTTGATTCCTTGGCACGCTTTCTTTTCTGACTTTCTCTATCAGCAGCAAGTTTTTTGGCATAGACTCTTTGAGCATCTTCATCAGTCATTGTAAACTTAAACATTAATAGAATTCTACGCGAACATATGTCTTATATAACTTGAATGACGTCACCTTCAAAGCAAAAATGATGGCAACTAATTTCATGACGTCAGCCAAAACATGACGTCACCTGATCCATGATCCACAGATCCACAGACAACTTATTTTTATATATATAGATATATATGTATGAAGAAAGACATTGCAATTGTAACTATGATATAAAATGTACTATAAAATCTTAGGTTTTAGATACTATAAAATCTGTTAGGAGAAGAACTAAAACAGACACACCAAATTAAAAAAAAAAAAAAAATGAGACTAGGGACTGGTAAATTTAGGTTTAATTTAGCTCTAAGGTAAATTTTCGTAAGTTAAGTTAATTTTTAGTTTCTAGCAAACTAGGTAAAATTAAGGTAAATGAATGTAACTAGGAAATTCGTAAGCAGGAGAACCAAAATGGACACACAAAATTAAATAATGAGACTAGTGACTGGTAAATCTAGCTTTAAGGTAAATGTTTGCAAGTAATGGTAAATTTATATTCATGGTAAATTAATGTAATCATGAAACCCGTTTCAACAGAAACTAAATTGAACAGACAAAATTAAGTAATAAGACTAATGGCTGGTAAATTTAGCTTTGATTTAGCTTTAAGGTAAATTCCGGTAAATGGAGGTAAATCTAATTTAGCAGTAAGAAAAGCCTAGCTTTAAATTTGGCGTTGGGTAAATTGAAAAATTTTGACAGACTTCAGTAATCTGTTTTCATAATTCTTGTGCTCTGTATTATCTAATTTTGAATGTCGAAGAACAGAGTTTGATTATAAAAAAAATAAGAACGAACAGGATGCTTAAAACGGACACAAATTAGCTAATGTAAGATATTAATTCTAAAATGAGCAGAGATTGCTTTGAATAAACAAATTAAACGCAAGACGAACAGAAATTATAATGAACATGAACATTCAAGTTTGAAGGAAAAAGAAATTAGCCTGACTTAACGTGATATTAACCCACCTCATTTCTCCTAATTTAGAGTTCCGTTTCTGCTTTACCGAAAACCAAAAAGATTGCCTAATTGAAAATTTTGTAAGGATCGTGAAGAAACAAGGCCGCAAGTGCTACATAATATGCTCCCAAAGATCCGGGAATGTATTTTCATAGTCTGATAAATCTACATTAAAACACAATCCATTTCTATCTGATGTTTGATGGGTCACATTTGGAGCAATATTTAGTTGTTTGGGCAAAAAGTTACTGTTTTTTGTTAGGTATTTTCGTGTGTTTTTTTTTGTATTATTTTTATATGCTCGTTTTTTATGCTTTTTTTGTATACTTTGTTTTGCGACAAACTGTTAGGTCTAGTTCTATTTAGGCATGTGCGTGTTGTGGTTTCGAATAGTCTTTCTGAAAGCACCTGGATGGCAGAGAGTGGGACTTCTTTTAAAAATAGTTGAATCCAACTTATCTAATATGATGTTGTGGTAGCTACACTCAAAGCATACCAAGGAGCCAAATGTGTATCGTGCCTCGCTCAATATAAACAGACGAAGTTAAAGCACAGCAAAAGTTTTCTGTTATTCGACGTATGGAAGACAAACAAATTAAGCCTTTGAACAAAGTTTTAAGAACAAATTTAAAAATTATCCCAACAAGCGAAATATTGTAATCTACAACAGCACATTACAAGGTAATGTCTTTTAGTTACACATGACCAACTTTGGAATCTTATGCTTCGTTTAGAAAACAGACTTTTAAAAATAAGAAAGAAAAAGTCTTTTCGGAAAAGTAAAAACTTTTTTGCTCAGATCTGAGCTAAATACCCCAATTAGATAATTGGATAAAAACAATCTAATCATGCAAATAACCCTCCAACAGCCTACACCTCAGAAAGTGAATAAGGAATTAAAGAGCCCACCACACAAAACTGAACTTAAGTTGCATTTAGAAGTTGTGTTTCAGAGATTTTCTATTCTCCTCAAAAACTAAGTACTGATTCCATGTTCATAACTTTCTTTATTTACTCACATCCATTCTTTGAAAAGCGTTCTTGTTATGATTTTAGACTTCTCTCCACTTTGGTGCAAGGCCTTTATAATTTTTTTTTTTTCGATTTTTCACGTTAGTCGTTTATTTTTTTTTAAGTTCCCATACTACAGCAGCAACTAGTACATTCTTGTTTTTCAGACCTTAAAAGAGAGCAATTTTCAGACTTCAGCGTTTTTCTCAGTTTAACCTTTGAGTGGTGTAAACAGTAGATCTAGCAAGTTTTCACAAAATAAATTAAACAGCCCAGCTTCAGAATAAACTTCTAAATCAAAATAGTGCCTTTCATCGTTTGTCATTTCAATTTTAAAAGTTTGTAACTCAATTTTAGAAAAAGTTGAGTTGAGAGAAAGTCAAACTTTAGCCCAAAGAGCAGGGCGTAGAGGAGGGAACAGCCCCTTTCACATGCAGAGTAATTTCTGTTTGTTTTAAGTTTTGATGTTGCTCCTTACTTTCAGTTAAAAAATTTTTTTTTATTTAATCTGCAAAATAATACTACATTTGCTCAGTGCCATCTTTTCCATCATTTTTGAAAATATTATGCTATATTTTGCCAATATTAATACCATTTATAATAAGGTTTGTATATGTTTGGTTAAAGTAGCCTACTTGAAATTAGAATTTACAATAGAAGCAATTACTATACATGTAAAGAACATAACAAGGGTATTGAGTGCTATTTTCACTTTGTTTGTAAGCCAGTTGTATGAACTGCTATAATTTTACCAATAAGTATTTTAAGTAGCTTGGTGATAATATCTGACTAGCTAGAAAATAGGCTACTATCTTTTAGGTGTATCATAAACATCAAAATAGTTTGATATAGCTATATCTTAGCTTCTCTAATAGGCCTATATATCTAACTAGGCAGCTAAATAAATTTTCTAAGCAAACTATTCATAATATAAAAATAATTATTTCAGTTTGGCATTGCAGAGATATCTACCTAGGTGGATAGAACTTTGACCCAAAATGTCTTTTATTATCCCACTAGCCTACTTTTGTCCTTGTTCTAATCTAGGTAGGCTATATTTTTTTTGAAGTATTTTGTTCTGAAAATGTTCTGCATTTTGATCTGAACAAATTATACTTTCTTCTTTACAATTATTTTGGTTCAAAGCAATTCTCAAACCCCTTTCTCATTGAAAGCTGTCTTTTATATATCTTTTTGTTCTAGCATGGCTCCTTCTGTAAAACCACAATTATAGACCTTCAACTATTCTGATTATTTCGAAACACAATAATTATAAATAATATACTTACAAAAAATAATGATTAATATAGAAAACTGAAATTAAGTTATAGCCATCTTCCCCCTAATTTTCCTATTTGAAGAAATGAAGAAATTCCTGTGCCAAACCGTAAAATAAACCGCCGAAAATTAAGCCAAATGCTATAGAAACAAGTGAAAGGCAGAATACAAATTTCTATCCTAAATATTGGAAACTAAGAATCTGAAACTTTCATCATGATTTTCTAAGCCACGATTTTATCATCGAGTAGATCAAAAAGATGTTAGCAAGACTTATTCCTGACCCATTATCACTTACAGATTGAAAACCGTCGAGAAGCCAATAGAAGACTCCAGAAGGCTTGACATTAAATTAGACGCCAACTGAGTGATATTAAATATCACTCTGTATTCCTAAACTAAAGTAGTTCAAACAACGAAAGACTTAATTCTAAAAACAAAGTGTTTTTAATATTTTAAGGTTGAGTAGCCAAAGTGTAAAAAGCAAAGAAACTAGTATTAGCATATTACTAAAAACATAATTAATCTTAAATGTGTGTCTATTATCAAAGGACAAAATTATAAAATATGATAGGATATCGATCACTATCTTATTTTCCATATTGCTTATCAATCCTATGAGAACGATCATCTTTCTTAGAAAGTAAATCCCCCAATTGATTATCAAAGGAAGGAGGGGAAGGGTGCTCTCAAATTCGCAGTATTACTTTTTTTTAACCCACATTTGTGTATGATATTTTGCACAATATTTTTCCTCATTGGCGTTCAAACAACTTCAATTTAAGAAACGGCTGCATTGGAAGTATGGGAAAACGTAGGACAAGGAGAAAACGAGGCAGTTTACAGCCAGATGAAAAAAAAGAATGAAATTTCAAAAATAAAAGCAAGTTTTCCCATAGGCCGTGTCTTCAACAAAGTTTTTCAGGCAATGATGTCCTTTTTGTTTTTTTCGAGGCAACTACAAAGAAAATGCATGAAATAATTATAGTGTTTAAAATACCGATACGTTTATGCTCCCGCGGATGACTTGTTGTGTTCACGTTTCTGACTCGGTTTGTTTGCGTGTGTTTCTGACTCTAGGCCTTTGTGCCTGAATTTGTGTTTTTGTCTCTGTGCCTTTCTTTATGTGTTCCTTTGCCCTACTCTGTGTGTTTGTGTGGTGTAGATTTTGTTTCACTCTGTGTGTTCTGTGTTTTTGTGGGTGTGTGTCTTTATCCCTCTCAGTGCATTTGTGTAACTCTATTTCGACGTTGTGCCACCTAAAGGTCGTAACTGACAATATTATAATTTTACAGGAGACAGAAATTCTAACCTTCAAAGTTGCAAGCTTGCTTGATATTATTAATATTTTCGTACATTCAATGAAAATTGCAAACTCATACAGCACCATTGTAAAAAAAATCTCTAGCCCCCTCGCTTTATAGGCTACTGCTATTTACGACCTTTAGGTGGAACAAGAATATTTGCCTATAGTCACTTAAGACCCTCAATCGGATATCTAATTTTAATCAAAATACGTTGTAATGTGCACAAATTAGTACTCTGCTTCATCGTCAACAACCTGTTGATCCACGTCTTCAACATCAGGCTCTTCTAGAGCATCTCTCACCACTTTGGAATATGGCAGATTTTTGTAGAGGTCATGATGGATTCGAGGAATAACTAATGACTTGCAAAGATCCTGCAAATCCTTGTACTTGGCAGCAGCAAGAGGCAGACGCTTTGGATAAGCTTTCTTGAGCTGCAGTTCGGACTCAGAGGCGTTTCCACTTCCCATTCTAATATCAAACGACTTAAAGTTCGATTCAAAATCATACTTGAAATAAACCAAGCTGGGAGCGTCTTTGCAGACACGAATGTACTTGATCTTGTTCCAAAGAACAGTAGTACGGTCGGTTGACTTTTTCTTGTTCTTTATCAGATCTTCTCCAAGCTGGTGAAAGTCCGACCAGTACTTATGATCGTCAATAACATTCACAATGTACGGAAAAGGGTTGATCCGTGCTAGAAGGCAGATGGTCCGCCAACCCTCGATGGTAAAAAACTGGCACGTTCTTGGCAGCCCGTTCAATGCAAGCGTGCATTGTATCTCCCTCTTGCTGCGTATGCCCAGATTCTAGAAAAATATGGTTTATTTCCTGGACATTTGCTAGGGTCATTATCAAAAACACATACATAGCGACCATGAACTGGTTCCTAAACTGTCCCCCACAACAATCGGTCACAAAATAGAACTTTCTCACATCACCATTTGTTTTCATTAGGTTGAACAGAACTGTACAAGCTTCATTTGAACCCCTCTTGCCATAGGTCTGGTCCCACTAATTGCAAATACCTTCCCTTGAGTTGAGGTCGTACACAGTTAGATTGTAGATGGCCAGTTTGCGCTTATAGAAAATTGGTCCAGCCTCCGACTTCGGTGTCTCAAGCACTTTCTGCAAGTCAACATTGTAAAGCTTTGCTGACTCAAAGCCTTCTTCACACTGATTTTTTTTTTTTTTTTTTATTTCATTTTTCAATTCTCTTCCCCTTTTAGCCCTAAGAAGATGTGCATCATAATTTGCTTTTTCACCTTCTTTTTCTGCAGGCAGCAAAAAGTTCCACCTAGTGCAAACTGGACACTGATCTTTCTTGGGAACATGAAAAGATCTGTTCATTGTTTTGAACACTTTAATGTACACTTTTCTTGATGCTGGTCTTCTTCTTTCTTCGACACACTTTTCGAGATACAGTCTGTACAGCTTAGACAAGTTAAGTTGCGCATCCAAATACAGCCTGGTTGAAATTGCTCGAAAGTAATGGGAATCGACTGCAGGAAAACTTTCAATGTGCTTTCTGATAAAATCAATTTGTTCGTGAGTTACCCTTTTTATTTGAAGTTCTGAGGGCTTGTCTCAGCCCTCTTATCTGAAGAAGCAGTGCCTGCCCCAGAGGTATTCATAACACAGTTTCTGACAAACTTTTCTCCGAGCCCTAGGGCACCAAAAAAAAAGGCTTTACACACCCTTTTCTTTTCACCTGTGACTGTTAGAAAATAATCGAATGTACTTGTTCGCCTATTTGTCTCTCCCGTCTTTCTTTTAGTTGAGCGTTTCACAACATGCTACAGTATGAACTGTTTTTGTGTATGCATATTCCCATGTAGTCTTCCAAGCTCCCAATAATCGCTGAAAGATTTCTGAATTTCTTCCTCGCTTATGCTTCTACATGAAAAAAAAACCTGCATTTGCAGGTAATTTTCTTCCACTGACGTTTTTCCACAGTTTTGTTAGTTTTCTGTGACGAGTATTCTTCCCCTGCAGCCCTCTTCCTCTTCCTTGTAAGGTTAGTTTCTTTTGAAGTGGAAGAGACCACCACGACCTCAATCACTTGTTCTTCAGCGTCAAAAACTAAGGGACAGCTACCATGGCTTGAAGATGCATTTTCTGTTACAAGTACTGCAGGGGGTATACGTATACTTTCCGCGATAGTTTCTGCTTCTGTCTCATTTCCCACTGACCCAGAAGGAGCATCCGGGTCTCTAACAGATATTTCTACAGCTTCTTCTTGACTAGAATCATCGCTTTCAGGCTCAGGCTCGAGCTCAGGACGCCAATCATCATCACCATCACTGCCACCTGACAGGTCTCCATCTGATATGTCATCGAGATGGTCCAAAATGTCTTTGGTTGATAACACTCGGCGAGTCATGGAAAATCCCTGGAATGGCAAATTTAGGTCAATTTGAAAAGAAACGCTATAAATTTAATACTTCGTTTCCATTCACTTAATATAAATTAAGGGAGAGTCTCAATGTTTCGAAAACTGGGTTGGCTTTTGTGCATAATGAAGTGAGTGGGGGACAGGCACTTCTTCCTTTGTTACTTGATGTGAGTACACACATAAGCCAGCCCAGTTTTCTGAATACTGACTCGGACTACTGGCAGGAGCTCTCCCTTACTGTAGGTAGTAGACCTTGTTTAGCAAGAGATAAGGTTCCAGTTTAGCAAGGGTAAAATCAAAGGTATTTTTGCTCACAGCCTATAGAGATTTTGCTAGGCTACCTAACACGCATTCGAAAACATTTGTAGATACTCCTGATCTTGTATTTGCACATATTTTCTGGATAAAATGCAAAATAATTGGACAAAACAGAGGTTACCAGTCAGGCATTATCTGGTGTTACCCAACCTTTTCTTGTAGAAAACTGAGTTTGCATAGTTAGGTTATTCAAGATAAAATAAATACTATAGTACCTCTTACCTCGGATTTCTTTCTGCTAGCCCAGAATTTATTGAAAAAACTCCTTTTCAAGCATAACTGTGGACAGTAAAGGAAAGGTTGAAACTTACTAATAGACGTAACTGACACGATCCGACAAAAACTGATCCACCTAAAGGTCGTAACTACCACTTCCGACCTTTAGGTGGGACAAGGTTTTCACATACGTCTTTTCAACGTTCTTAGTTGGGACCTTTCACTTTCATATTTACCTACTCTGGGCACAGAATATGAAAAAGAAAAAAAACAGATAGGAAGCTGCTGCCATCTCGTTTTTGAAAAAAATGTCAGTTACGACCTTTAGGTGGCACAACGTCGATTTGTGGCTTTGTGGGTATTTATATCTTTCTTTCTCTCACACTCTCTTTCCCTCCCTCTCTCTATATCTGTATGTCTCAGCATTTGTTTGCCTGTCTCCGTTTGCCTGTTTGTCTGACTGTGCGTTCATGTATTTTTTTTTATCTCGCGCTCTCTCTCTGTGCCCGCGGTCTGACCGTCATTTTTGCCTGTCTTCGTTTGCCTGATTTTGTTTTGCTTGTGTGTGTATTCTTTTCTCTCTCCCTCTCTCCTTTTGTTTCTCAGCCTGTGCGTCTGACAGTCTGTTTGCTTCTCTCTGTGTTCCTGTGTTTCTGACTTTGGGTATTTGTGTATGTTTTTATATATCTCTATCTCTTTGTGTGTGTTCTTGGGTCTGACCATTTGTTTGCCGGTCTCTGCGTGTGGAATTTGGAAAATCCTGCCCTTCTCTTTCCCACCTTGTTAAAAAACCATATTAACCTATCTCAGACTCTAGTAGATTCCCAATGCACCTGGTAGATGTAACTTTGTTTCTTTAAATTTCTTTTTTTGAGGATCCAACTTTTGAAAACAAGTTTTAAACGTTGTAGTTGTTAACAAACCCTAAAAATAATAGAAACATAACAAAAAATGCAATGAAATATTATTATTTAAACAATGACATGTAGAATGTCATCACAAAACATGAATACCTCGAATTAATTCCAATAAATAGTCCATTGTCTCCTCTCTTGACATGACACTTATTCAAATTTGAGGGCATAAACAACTTTTAATAATCTCACCGTACATTTCATCATTGATATTATTGGGTTCATTGACAGTATCTATTGGTAAACAATAGACGGTACTAGTAAAATTTGCTGGTGCTTTGTTTCTCATCAATTCAGCTGTATATTACACCAGCTTTGCCAGAAAAACTTTATTGAAGACACATCTGAATGTGAAAATAGCCTTTCCTTTTGAAATTTATTCAGCTTTTTAACTGGCTGCAAAATACCACGTTTTCTTATGTTTTCTCATGCTATCGATAAATGAGTTTCTTTAATTGAAATTGCTGGAACTCAAATAAGGAGAAATAGTATGTAAAAATATCGTACAGATATGTAAGTTTCTGAACCGTCTCTATTTGACAATACGGGAGAATAAGGACACGAAAAAAAACGAAGCTATCCACAGCAAAAAAGAAAATAATAATTTTGCAAAAAAAAATCTTATTTGAGCTTTGATTTCAATGAGGCTTTTTCAGGAAAAGACTTCGCGCTTCTGATTTTTTTTTTTTTTTTTTTTTTTTTTTTTTTTTTTTTTTTTTTTTTTTTTTGCAACTAAGCGGATTTGAAAATTGTTTCCACTCAACCAATTTTGCCTAAGAAAGCTATAATAAAGAAAGGTCAGTACTTGGAATTCTAATTTTTTTTTATTTTGTTGTCCTGTTGCCTTGCATTGTCTTGCTTTGCCTGCTTGGTCTCCGAACTTATTTAAGAAAACGCTCTAGTATGTTACTTTAAAAATCTAACGCAAAATACTACTCTAACCTTATTAGAGACTATATAGGTTTAATCAAAATATAGCTCATGCTTTGTATACAAAATATTTTGTTGCTAAACTCCAGTTCAGCTCAGGTTCGTTTTGATGGAAATTGGCATTAGGGCATTGTCAATAGTCCTTATCGAATTTACTTGTTATGGCACTTGGTATTAACCAAGTGACATATAGCAATCGCCAATTATGTCGGTCTGTCTGTCTGTCGGTCCCGGTTTTGCTACTTTAGGCATTACCAGGTAAGCTAGGACGATGAAATTTGGCAAGCGTATCAGGGACCGGACCAGATTAAATTAGAAATAGTCGTTTTCCCGATTTGACCATCTGGGGGGGAGTGGGGGGCTGGTTAATTCGCCAAAAATAGAAAAAATGAAGTATTTTTAACTTATGAGCGGGTGATTGGATCTTAATGAAATCTGATGTATGGAATGATATTGTGCCTCAGAGCTCTTATTTGAAATCCCGACCGGATCTGATGAAATTGGGGGGAGTTGGAGGGGGGAAACCTAAAGTCCCGGTTTTGCTACTTTAGGCACTTCCAGGTAAGCTAGGACGATGAAATTTGGCAAGCGTATCAGGGACCAGACCAGGTTAAATTAAAAATAGTCGTTTTCACGATTTAACCATCTGGGGGGGGGGGGGAGTGGGGGGCCGGTTAATTCGGAAAATATAGAAAAAATGAAGTATTTTTAACTTATGAGCGGCTAATTGGATCTTAATGAAATTTGATGCTTGGAATGATATTGTGTCTCAGAGATCTTATTTTAAATCCCGACTGGATCTGATGACATTGGGGGGAATTGGAGGGGGGGGGGGAAACCTAAAATCTTGGAAAACACTTAGAGTGGAGGGATCAGGATGAAACTTGATGGGAAAAATAAGCGCAAGTCCCAGATACATGATTGACATAATCGGAACTGATTCGCTCTCTTTGGGGTAGTTGGGGGGGGAGTAATTCTTAAAAATTAGAAAAAATGAGGTATTTTCAACTTACGAACGGGTGATCGGATCTCAATGAAATTTGATGTTTAGAAGGATATCGTGTCTTAGAGCTCTTATTTTAAATCCCGACCGGATCTGGTGACGGGGATGGGGAGTTGGGAGGGGGAAACCTAAAACTTGGAAAACACTTAGAGTGGAGGGATCGGGATGAAACAAGGTGTGAAAAATAAACAAAAGTCCTAGATAGATGATTGACATAAACGGAACGGATCCGCTCTCTTTGGGGTAGTTGGGGGGGGGGATTTCTGAAAAATTAAAAAAATGAGGTATTTTTAACTTATGAGCGGGTGATCTGATCTCAATGAAATTTGATATTTAAAAGGATTTCGTGGTTCAGAGCTCTTATTTAAAACCCAACCAGATCTTGTGACATTGGGGGGGGGGGGGAGTTGGGAGGGGGAAACCTAAAACTTGGAAAACACTTAGAGTGGAGGGATCGGGATGAAACTTGGTGGGAAAAAAACACGAGTCCTAGATACATGATTGACATAACCAGAACAGATCCGCTCTCTTTGGGGTAGTTGGGGGGGGGGGTTAATTCTGAAAAATTAGAAAAAATGAGGTATTTTTAACTTACGAACGGGTGATTGGATCTCCATGAAATTTGATATGTAGAAGGATATCGTGTCTCAAAGCTCTTATTTTAAATCCTGACTGGATCTGGTGACCTAAACCCAGATCCAGGGGAAACCTAAAATGATGGAAAACGCTTAGATTGGAGGGATTGGGATGAAACTTGGTTGGAAAAATAAGCAGAAGTCTTGCATACGTGATTTACATAATTGGAACGGATCCACTCAATTGGGGGGGGGGGGGGGGTAATTCTGGAAAATAAGAAAAAATGACGTATTTTTAACTTACGAAGGAGTGATCGGATCTTCATGAAACTTCATATTTAGAAGGACCTCGTAACTCAGATATCTTATTTTAAATCTCCACCGGATCAAGCTTAATTGGGGGGGCAGTGGGGGGGGACCGGAAATCTTAGAAAATACTTAAAGCGGTGAGATCAGGATGAAACTGGATGGGAAGAATAGAAACCTGTCTAAGATACGTGACTGACATAACTGGACCGGATCTGCTCTCTTTGGTGGAATTGGGGGGGGGGGGGTAATTAAAAAAATTTAGGTATTTGTAACTTACGAAAGGGTGACCAGATCTTAATGAAATTTTATATTTAGAAGGATCTTGTGCTTTAAAGTTCGAATTTCAAATTCCGACCAGATCCTATGACATTCGGGGGAGTTGGAGGGGGAAACCGGAATTCTTGGAAAACATAAAAATTGGGGTATTTTTATCTTACGAATAGATGATCGGATCGTAATGAAATTTGATTTTTAGAAGGAATTCATGTCTCAGAGCTCTTATTTCAAATCTCGACCAGATCTTTTAACATTGGAGGGGGATATCTTGGAAAAACACTTGGAGTGGAGGAATCGGGATGAAGCTTGGTGGATAGAATAAAAAAATGTCTTTGATACGTGATTGATAGAATCTTACTGGATTCGCTCTCTTTGGGGGAGTTGGGGGGAGGGGTTCAGTGATTTCGCGAGTTCGGTGCTTCTGGACGTGCTAGGGCGATGAAAATTGGTAGGTGTGTCAGGGAGCTGCACAATTTGACTTGATAAAGTCGTTTTCCCAGATTTGACCATCTGCGGGGCAAAAGGGAGAGGAAAAATTAGAAAAAATTAGGTATTTATAACTTACGAGTGGGTGATCGGATCTTAATGAATTTTGATATTTATAAGGACTTTGTGATTCAGAGCTCTTATTTTAAATCTTAACCGGCATTAAGCCTCTTATTTTCCTTTTAAAATCAATCTATTGATTCACATAATTTTGTTAGAGCTCATACCCTATGATCTCTTGGCTCTTAGCTCTTCTCGCCTCGTCACAAGTGCCATATGAGCTCTTAACTCTTGTTCTAATATTAATATTAATTGTGATTTTATGTTTTAGCCCTCTTCTCTTCTTTGTTTATTTATTTCTATCACATCTTTACATGTCTTTTATCTCCAATGGATTAATGTCCTTTTTCTTTTCTAGGTTCAAATCAGAGTTGAGCAGTAAATTTCGATCATCCTTAATTCTGTTTAGTCTGTATACTGTTGCCGTCTTTTTTTGTGGTAACATTCATTTTCACAGAGAAAGGCGTTGCAGCAGACCAGACTTCTTGTAATTGTAAAGTTTAAATAAAAATCAAGGGTTCTCAACCTTAAGTTAGTTTCATTTTCCGTAAAATTCTTGTCTGTGCCTTTTTTTTCTCCCCTTTTTAATATTTAAAAAGAAATAGAACCATTTACTTTTTTCAATAAATTATACTTTTTTCTCATCCCTCGCAAAATGAGTTTGCTGCTCATTCAAGCTCTTATGCTCCGTGTACAGCCTCTGCTTCTCAGCCAAGAAATCGCCTACTGAGTCAACAAATAAAATAAATTCGAGACATTTTATTTACTCTTTATCTAAATAAAGTTTAAAAATCTTGTTTATATAAAACTCTAGTATTTTGTATTCTTAAAGCTATCCTTATCTACTAATTGCTCCTCCTAGAGTCAGAAATTTTTTTAAGGAACCCTGATAAAAAGGTTGAGTCGGTTTTGAAGGTGATCTTAACCAAATCATAGTCCTGGAATCCTAGAATGGTTTTTGTGTTAGAAAAAGAAGTACCATATCTTTACGCTCATTAATCTACACTGCTGAATTAATAGAATTATGATTATAAAATAGATAAATAGACTGATAGGTCGCAAATAATTTTAGAGCAACCAATTAACCAAAGCAATACTTTCAGTCTTAATTTTGATAACAGAGGAGCGGATTTATGCTACGGGGAAGAGTTCAACCTTGGAAAACCCCGTGTTTTCATAAGAATTAAGGTAAACTCAAGTAGTTTCGGCATCTAACCAAGGCTTGGCGTGTTTTC
The DNA here is from genome assembly GCF_032884065.1 of Artemia franciscana. Lineage (NCBI taxonomy): Eukaryota > Metazoa > Arthropoda > Branchiopoda > Anostraca > Artemiidae > Artemia > Artemia franciscana. Next base: position 8,528,269 of record NC_088867.1, on the reverse strand, counting down.
ATAAGAATCTTTGTGGAAAACTAGGAAGTGTCCTAGTTACTACAGGGAATTGTAACACACTTCAAGGTCTATATGCCAAATATATGTAAACAGATAACGTTTATCTGTCAAATATAGAAATATTTTAAACCCATAAAAATATGCAGACAAAAGGTATTAGTTGTGCTATAATTATGCTATTAAAATGAATCGTGAAAGATTTAAAAAATGGTTTTTCACAAATGAAGCTGAACAAGAAGCTACCTCTGTTTAAAGCGTATATTTTTCGAATTTCCTATTGAGTTTCTGCCTTTTTGACAACCTGGTTGCACAGATCGACTTATGGTTTCCTTCAAAATCCTCCACAACTGTGAATAAGCATAAGTCCTAGATACGCGATTGATATAGCTGGACCGGATTCGCTCTCTTTGGGTGGGGGGGGGGGGGGGGGTTGGTAATTCGGAAAAATTAGGTATTTTCAACTTAAGAACGGCTTATTGGATCCTAATGAAATATGATATGTAGAAGGGCCTCTTGTGTCTGAGCTTCTATTTGAAATCCTGACCATATGTAGTGACATTTGGGGAGTTTGAAGAGGAAACCATAAAATCTTGGAAAACCTTTAGAGTGGAGAAATCGTAATGATACTTGCTGTGAAGAATAAGCATAAGTCATAGATACATGATTGATATAATCAAACCAGATTGGCTCTCTTTGGGGGAGTGGGGGGGGGTAATTCGGAAAAATTTGAAAAATGAGGTATTTTAACTTACGAACGGGTGACCAGATCTTAATAAAATTTGATACTTCGAAGGACCTTGTGTCTCAGAGCTCACATTTTAAATCCCAACTGGATCCAGTGACATTGGAGGGAGTTGGAGGGGGAACTAAAAATCTTGGAAAACTCTCAGAGTGTAGAGATCGAGATGAAACTTGGTGGGAAGAATAAGAACATGTCCTAGATAAGTTATTGACATTAAACGGACTGATTCTGCTCTCATTTGGGGAATTGCGTGGGTGTTAATTCGGAAAAATTTGACAAATTGCGGTATTTTTATCTTTCAAACGGGTAGCCAGATCTTAACGAAATATTTGATATTTAGAAGGAAATCATGTCTCAGTGCTCTTATTTTAAATTCTGACCAGATCTGGTTACATTTCATAATATAAAATACCTCATTTTTGGAGGTTAAAATATCTCATTTTTTTCTAAATGAGGTATTTTTAACGTAGGAATTTGTGATCGGATCTTTATGAGTTTTGATATTTCGAAGGACCTCATGTTTCAGTGTATTTTAAATCCTAATCGGTATTAAGCCTCTGATTTTCCTTTTAAATCAATCTATTGATTCTTAGAATTTACTATTCTCTTTCTCTTCTCGTATTCTATTTTCATTCATCTGTAATGTTTTGGACTTTCTGGATCCGGTCGGGATTTAAATTTAAATCCCGGTTTGGATCCGGTCGGGATTTAAAATAAGAGCTCTGAGACACAATATCATTCCAAACATCAAATTTCATTAAGACCCAATCACCCGCTCATAAGTTAAAAATACTTCATTTTTTCTATTTTTTCCGAATTAACAGGCCCCCCACTCCCCCCCCCCAGATGGTCAAATCGGGAAAACGACTATTTCTAATTTAACCTGGTCCGGTCCCTGATACGCTTGCCAAATTTCATCGTCCTAGCTTACCTGGATGTGCCTAAAGTAGCAAAACCGGGACTTTAGGTTTCCCCCCTCCAACTCCCCCCAATGTCATCAGATCCGGTCGGGATTTAAAATAAGAGCTCTGAGACACAATATCATTCCAAACATCAAATTTCATTAAGATCCAATCACCCACTCATAAGTTAAAAATACTTCATTTTTTCTATTTTTGGCGAATTAACCGCCCCCCCCCCCAGATGGTCAAATCGGGAAAACGACTATTTCTAATTTAATCTGGTCCGGTCCCTGATACGCTTGCCAAATTTCATCGTCCTAGCTTACCTGGAAGTGCCTAAAGTAGCAAAACCGGGACCGACAGACAGACAGACCGACATAATTGGCGATTGCTATATGTCACTTGGTTAATACCAAGTGCCATAACAAGTAAATTCGATAAGGACTATTGACAATGCCCTAATGCCAATTTCCATCAAAACGAACCTGAGCTGAATTGGAGTTTAGCAACAAAATATTTTGTATACAAAGCATGAGCTATATTTTGATTAATCCTATATAGTTTCTAATAAGGTTAGAGTAGTATTTTGGGTTAGATTTTTAAAGTAACATACTAGAGCGTTTTCTTAAATAAGTTCGGAGACCAAGCAGGCAAAGCAAGACAATGCAAGGCAACAGGACAACAACAAAAAAATTAGAATTCCAAGTACCGACCTTTCTTTATTATAGCTTTCTTAAGCAAAATTGGTTGAGTGGAAACAATTTTCAAATCCGCTTAGTTGCTAAGAAAAAAAAAAAAAAAAAATCAGAAGCACGAAGTCTTCCTGAAAAAGCCTCATTGAAATCATAGCTCAAATAAGATTTTTTTTTTTGCAAAATTATTATTTTCTTATTTGCTGTGGATAGCTTCGTTTTTTTTCCGTGTCCTTATTCTCCCGTATTGTCAAATAGAGACGGTTCAGAAACTTACATATCTGTACGATATTTTTACATATTATTTCTCCTTATTTGAGTTCCAGCAATTTCAATTAAAGAAACTCATTTATCGACAGCATGAGAAAACAAGAAAACGTGGTAGTTTGCAGCCAGTTGAAAAGCAGAATAAATTTCAAAAGCAAAGGCAATTTTCACATTCAGCCGTGTCTTCAATAAAGTTTTTCAGGTTTTGCTGGTGTACTTTTTTAATTTTTCAGGGCAACTACAATGAAAAGGCCTTAACTAATTACGGTGTTTGAAATGGAAAAAGGAAAAATTATGAACTTGTATAAAGCTAATAGATTGGTATTATGTGAATTTTTTTTAGGTAATTGGGGGACCACTGTTAGTTGATGGGTTGAAAATTGAAATTTGGATTGAATCAAATTTTGAATGAGGGTATATTTGTTTCACGTCTACTGGACTGCCCTTCTAAAGAGCCTTTTTTCAGGCACTTGACAAAATCAGAAGAGTATTATATTGTAATGTATACTGTAAATACTTAGTTCAGTAAAAAAAAAAAAAAAAAAAAAAAAAAAAAAAAAAAAAAAAAAAAAAAAAAAAAAAAAAAAAAAAAGCAAGCAAGCTCTATGGACCTATCAAAATAGAGCGGTAGTATGCCTTAAACAATTTTGTCACAGATTGAGAAAAGCACTAGGTATCAGTCAAGGGCCCTGTTGCTATATTAAGCATTGTTAATATTAAAGAGCTACAAAAAGAAAGTGGAACAAATCTTGAATTGGCTCTCACTACATTTGTTACTAAAGAGAACCCGTCCATCAGCAATATGGACACCCCGCCAGAGATATTGAAACAACATGCACGATTCGTAAGTTGTTCAACTTATGGCGTGCTAACACCTTCCCTCCCCCTACGGCAAAATAAAGTTTAACATTCTATTTTTCACCGATTTTATTTTCTTTGGCCAAATTGAATGGAAATTCGGCCAAAAATGGCCAAATTGAATGGAACTACAATTAGTGTTACAAGGATTGCAGACAGGCAGATACACAGAAGAAATGTCTCAGCCGAAAGCACAGAACAATTTTAAAGAATTAACTTATTCATCTTCTGGATTGAAAGTATAAAACTTTATAGAAGAACTTCTCTTAAAGCACAAGAATATTTTAAAAGGGTTTCACTGTTTGCTTCACACTCATCCACAGAATAGTGAAGAAAGTAAAGAGATGAATGAGCCATTTTTGAAGTTGATCGAAATTTATGAAGAAGATTTGGAAAACAACACCTTAAACGTTTGATGGCGGAAAGAAAAATTTGGCAAAAATTTCTCTAACGGAACAAGGCACACCATGTCAATGCAACTGATTTTCTAAATATTTGTGGCAAAGCAATCTCTCCGAACATCCATATCTTACTTAATATTTTAATCACTATACCTGTATCGATCAGCACAACAGAGCGCTCCTTTTATACTTCGGAGAATCAAGACATACCTAAGAAACGTGACGTCTGAAAGTAGGCTAAATGGCTTTGCCAATCTCAATGTCCACAGGAAAATTCTAGTTGACACAGACTGTGTATATATCCATACTGACGAAGACTCAATTTTGTTTTGTAAGACAGCTAATATAGGAAAGATTGTGTCAGAATTAAACGTAAAATCGTATTTAATCTGCTGGGTTTTATCAATCATTCTTATAGTCCCTACTCGAAACTTGCATCCAAAGAGCTAAAAAAAACTTTAAGTAATGCCTTAAATTACCGGTTTTTCTGAGGATTTTTGAAGTTTTTTTGTTGATTAACCCGCACTAGACATCACCACCCTTACTTACGGCAACTTACGTTCATTCTAAGCTTGCTTTCATTCACTCTTTTCATTTTTCTTCATTTTAAGTTTCCTTCTCTTATGGATTTCTGCTTGATTTATCAAAATTATTTTGCTCAAACTAAGAGTTTATGCAAAATCTTTTGGATTTTACTTTTTGGTTCTCGTTTGGTTTGAACTTTTTGCTTTTTATGCAAAACTTCCTGTTATCAATAAAATAATTCAAAAGAGGCCATTAACCATTTTTATTTAAAGGGCAGGTAATAATCTTGTCAACAGAAAAAAAATCGGCTTATGTAATTTAAAATGCATTATGGTGCAAATATTAAATATTGGTGGAGAACACTTTCTTTTTGATTTTTTTCAACTTTTATCATGACCATATTTATGGACAAGCAGGGCTTTACCGTATGCAAGGTGCAATACATTTTATAGAGGGGTGGGGCTGGTCTATATGTTACACACCGCTTAGTCTGTGGTTGAAAATTGAAATCATAGCTCAAATAAGATTTTTTTTGCAAAATTATTATTTTCTTTTTTGCTGTGGATAGGTTCGTTTTTTTTCCGTGTCCTTATTCTCCCGTATTGTCAAATAGAGACGGTTCAGAAACTTACATATCTGTATGATATTTTTACATATTATTTCTCCTTATTTGAGTTCCAGCAATTTCAATTAAAGAAACTCATTTATCGACAGCATGAGAAAACATAAGAAAACGTGGTAGTTTGCAGCCAGTTGAAAAGCAGAATAAATTTCTGCGAGTTTTACACAGCTTTTTACGCTTCTCCTCCACCCCACTGTTCGAAACGCCACCTCTTACTACTACTGTGACCAATACTACAATTAAGGCTAAGGGTGTGAAGGTGAAAACCTTCTTATCCTTAACCTTCAAATATTCACCATTCAAACCTTGAAATATGCAGGGGATTTTGAAAAAAAATCAAATGACGTTGTTTGCATGCAGGTTGTCAATTAAGCAAATTTCTCCAGCGTAAAATTCTCATTGAAAAACTAAATTCCTGGGAGCTTCCCTTATCATCGAAAATTATCCCCGTGGAAAATCCCACCAGCAGATAACTCCACTTCATCTCCCGAGAAATATGTGCATAAATCCCAATAACAAATACTATATGTAAACAATGGGCAAATTTTGTAGTAGTTTTTGACAGAAATAATATTTAGGTGGCGACACTGACACCGATAGAACTATTCCAGAGTCACTATTATTCCTCAGCTTCCTAATAACAGCTTCCATATAGCTAAGGAAGCTATTATAATAATAGCTTCCTTAATGTCGCTTCTTACCTGCAGTTCAAAAGCTTGATATTTTTATTTAAATAAAAATAAACTCGAGCGACGATCAGTCACAAAGTGTGATATACAGATATCTTTATTTTTGAGGCGGTCACCTAGGATATATAAGAGTCAGTGATCATTGTACCTCATAATTTTCAATTACTTCCTTCGCTTTTCTTGAACATACCTTCGAAAGCTTGGCTTTCAAATCCCGGAATTTTTCAACCAATTAAGACACTTCAGTGGCTCTATGTAACTGCTCCCTTGCCAATGCACTTACAAGTCTCTTATAGGGTAAAATTACTGTGAATGAACGGGGAATTCTTAAAATTTGAATGTGTTAAATTAAAGAAAAAATAGAAAATCAATAGGACTGGAAACAGTAACAGAAAGGGCAGGTAATAATCTTGTCAAAAGAAAAAAAATCGGCTTATATAATTTAAAATGCATTATGGTGCAAATATTAAATATTAGTGGAGAACACTTTCTTTTTGATTTTTTCAACTTTTATCATGACCACATTTATGGACAAGCAGGGCTTTACCGTATGCAAGGTGCAATACATTAAAACAGATTGGACTATTTGATGCATTTTCGCGAAAGAAAAGACACAATTTTAGAGATCAGAGCGGGCATAAGTCGAATCCTCTAAGTTAACAATCTTAAACCAAACAGACTAAATTGAATGAAGAAATCCAGCACAAAAAGAAACGGAAAAGGTCATTAATATGAGTTGTGGAACCCTCATTTAACTCCCCAAAACAATTAGTAGCATTGCCTCCTCTTAAATGAATACGCAATATATTTTCAATTGAAATTATTCTTTACCCGATGGTCAATATATTTGAAAGAATGAATTATTTTAGTCATTTTATGATTATTATTACTTCGCCATTAGTAAGCATATAGATACAGTAAACCCTGGCATTGGGGTTTTTGGACAAGCAAGATCCCCTTTCCTACTTTTATCAGGTTCACTCTATATATAAAAAAGTCCTAGCTACATTTTTTAAGTTTAGCATTAATCCGCAAATATAAAATGGCGGGCCCAAAATAGGTCTGTCGAAACTGTTTTTGAAACATAACCACAATATCACTTTTCCTTCATGGCATCCCCTTCTTAAAAGGGGATGTTTAAAGTTGAAAGTGTACAATAGTTGTTCGTGTATAGTAAGTGCTCTTCATAAATTATTTTGATAAACATAGTTATGTATTTATTTTAATTTTCTCTATCTTGTACTCCCGTCCCTATGAACTATCCCTAGCTCTGAGAACAACAAGCAGTTTGCGAGAATACAAAGAAACAATATTTTATTGATTAAATTTATATTAAAACATAAAATAAAAAAAATTTGTTGTATGTTGAGTCAGGAAGAGGTTCTTTGGCAGGAGCAGAGGCCACATAATTGCATAGCTTCAATGAACAGTAAATTCGTTAGGTGAAGGATGAGCAAAAAATTGAAGCAAAATTGATTAAAAATTTATTGAGGGTTCTATTTTTTTTTAGTGAAATATAAAAAGGGGAGCAAAAAAATATACGCAAATTTTACTGAGATTCTATTTAACTTGAGGTTTAGAACCCTTGTTTTTTTTTTTTTATTTAAACTTTAAAATTATAAGAAACCAGTTCTGCTGCACTGTCTTTTTATGTAAAAATAAGCGTCTATACACAAAAGGACGAATGCAACAGAGAACAGGCTTATACAGAGAGTTCCGAAATTTACTGCCCAGTTACTTCATTATCTAGAAAAGAAAAGAAAAGTCAATCATTTGCAGACAATAGACAATAAGTTTTTCCAAACTAAAAAATTTATAAAAGGATAAATATTGAAGACTGGCTAAATACATTACAAGAGCGAAAACCTCAAAATGGTTGCGATGTCTGGTCAAGACCTTTTTACCTTTTTACCTGGTCAAGAACACATTTTGAATGACTTACATGAAACAAAACTGAAATACCATACCTTACATAGTGGCTTCCATTACTTAGACATAAGATATTTAACTAATATGGAAGAATGTTGATCAGAAAACAATCTTAAGGGACCTGAGGACTGATTTAGGGACCAATAGGGACCAAAGTCAGACTTATGGACTTCCAGGGACTATAGGGACTTTGTGGCAGCCCTGCTACAATGCGTTTATTAAACCCAACTTCCAGTATTGCACAATGGTATGGCAGTCGACGTTCTAATTCCATCTGAAAAAACTGGATTCCATCCAAAATAATGCCTTGAAGATCATCAAACACACAGAAGATTATCTCTCGCTGAAATCGCTGTTTGAGCTTTCTTGCTTGTTTTTTGCTTTCAGATTCCTCTCCGGCTTGCTTCCACCGCCTTTTAGGAATCTATTCCGTTTGGTAGCCGAACTACATCTTTAAATTACAAGACCATCTGCACAGATCTGTATTCGACATACGCCAACAGTGAGGTCAGAATTTTCGCCTCACATCGTCTGCGCTAAGGCTTACAATACCCTACCGCTTGAACTGAGAGACAGGAGCTCCCTTGGTTCTTTCAAAAAGAGAATAAAAAATTATCGTGTTTTGAATTAGTTTAAATTGAATAAAGAATTTAAATAGATAAGTGATTTTAGCATCATTGAGTTTTTATTTAGTGGGAATTGGAGTGGTTTGCCCCTGGATGAAAAGGCGGGGACATGTAAGGATGTTTTTATTGGTAGGGCCATGGTTGTATCGAGAAGTGGAGGGAGAGCCGTAGTGCGTATTTAGTTTTGAGGCGATAAGGGAATCAGCGTGCATTATTTGCATAGAGATGAGAGATTATGTATATTATGACTGTTATAATTGTTTTGCTTTTTATAAACTCGAGTGAACTGAACTGATTTCTTTTGGATTCCACCCCTATATCTTAAGGACCGTCATCCGTAACATAAAATCTACACAAGTATGGCTACAATGTCCTATGCCTTTTGGAATTCCCCAGAACAAACCAACAAAAAAAAAACTTTTTTATAATATTGAAAAAATTAACCCTACTTTATTCAGTTTTTTTTTTTTTGTCAAAATAGAAAGAGGCCATACGCGCTGTGCTTGCAGGAACTCTCAAAGAAAATCCACGTTACAAGGCTGACCTACAGGGACTATCAATATGTTCATTAAGAGGCAAAATATTACTATGACAAACCCCAGGCCGTATACCAGGGGGGGAATAGTTGTTTTAGACACCCCCCCCCCTCCCCGCAATGTTTGTCTGACTCGTAGAAACTTTACACAAATGAATATATACATAACTTTGATGCGCTTATAAAGTTTTTTTGTAACCCCATCCCCCCGAAAAAAGTCGTAGATACGTGCTTGGACAACCCCTGTCATGCAATATTTTCTTTTTTTTTCGTTTACCATATTTGCTCGCAAAAAATCAAACTACTTCCTCCTAATAATAATAAGAGAATTGAGTCAATATTGAGAAGCCTCATTATTATTGAAAATAAATCTTTAGTTTTACTAGCGAAAAGAGAAAGCATTCAAAAGCAAAACAAACTTAAAAAGTGTCTCAAACAAATAAAGAAGACAATACAAAGAGACTTTCACTATTACAACAAAACCCAATGAATCTGCTTTATGCATTTGAAAATTTTCTTTTGAACTTGAAAAACATTTTCATCGTTTCTCATGCGGGAAACTAAATCCGAACAACTGGAGAATTTAAAGGAAACAGACGACCTTCTTGTAAATCTTTATAAATTCAACCAAAATTGATTATCATTTACGTGGGAAATGTCAGCCTTTTCGTAATGATCAACTTGAAATGTGAAAAGCATAACAGGGCATAATAAGCGCATCAGTGCATTGAGGCCATTTGATTGGGACTCATTTATCAACTCTTTTGCAAAAGTTTGAAATCAGCTCATTGTCAAGCAAAAAAGGTATCAATCTATAGATTTTCACCACCTTTTCCATTCAGCAGATTGAACCTTCCCTCCCTGACTTGATTATTTCAAGAACGATGAATTTCAAGTCCACCAAACAGTTCGTGGTAACGAATGGTAGTAAGGAGCGACATAAATTACTCCAAATATGAAAGGGGCTTTTCCTCTTTAACCCACCGCTCATTACGCTAAAGTTTTTTACTGCTTTAAAAAGTAGAGTTAAGAGAAAGAGTCAAACTTTAGCGTAAAGAGCGGGGGTTAAGGAGGAAAAGCCCCTTTCATATACGGAGTAATTTCTGTTCGTTTTAAGTTTTAATGTCACTCCTTATTTTCAGTTATAAAAACTTGTTCTTTTATTCAATTAAAAGCTAAGGTCATGATTCTCATATAATTTTAGGTCATCATAAAACTTTTCACTTCTCAAGTCTTAGAATTAAGTACTTTGATGAGAGTTTCAGTCCTAATCAAGACCCTCACGCATTGATGGAAGCATATATCGACACTAAAAACTCACTTAAAACTAACTAAAAACTCTTTCTTGTTTCCATGATTTTGCAACATCTACAGGAACACTCATTACAGCTCTAGGCCCCAAATACCCTGGTTCATTTAATCAAAATAATTTTAATTCTCGCAAATCTTGCTAGGTTTAACGAAAAAACGTGAGCCATTAATTTTTTTTATATGTTGAAATCATTACAATTTGTATTTTTATGTTTAAACTATTCACCTTTCATCCCAAGGAGCGGTTGATGTCCCATGACCCTCTATACTCTTTCTGAAAAATTTAGACATTACGACATTAAAAGTAACTTTGGGATTTCGTGTCCCCCCTCTCAAAAGAAAATATACATTTTTTCAGGGGTTTAATTTCCATTTTTGAATCATTGATATGCAAAAGTTAGCTATAGCATAGAGTGGTGGGTCGAAGGGGTGGAGGGAATCAGCTTATCATATTTAGGATAGCCATGAATATAAATTTAATTTTAAAAAAAATTCAATAAAAACTATAATATTTTTAGACGAAAGCAAAGAGCAACATTAAACCTTAAAATAAACATAAATGATCCTGTATTTGAAGGGGACTGCACTACCTCTTCAAACTAGAGTTTGTCCTAATCTTAAAACAATCAATTTGTGTTATATAATGAGCATCTGAAGTCTGTATGCATCCAGAGTGCTTTTCGATTAGATTCAATGGAGTACGATTTTTTTTAGTGGAGGGGTGAGAGGGGCTATGACTTAGTCTTAAATTAGGAGGGTACTTCTCATTATAGAATTTTCAAGCAGTCAACAGGTTTAAGTGATTTGACGAATTGTGTACACAGCTTGGTAAGTACGTCCTGCTTTCTCTCACGGCTGGGGGATCTGGATGAAACTTTTAAGAATTTTTAATTGGGGGTGCAAGGGGGATTGATAATTTTGGCTGAGGAAAAGGGGCTAAAATATTTTTTCTTGTCCTCACAAAAGAGAATACGTTACATTTGTCTTAATTTGTATGCCGGAATTTTTATACCGGTCATTCAACAGGATCTTTGGCTAGTAAAATACGAATAACCATACAATGGATTTAAAATCTATTTACATTGCTGCAAATTATTTTTAAACAACTGAAACGGTTGTATTCTGTTGTAGGACAGCTCAAACACAATAGTCCAGGCACATTATTATATGGACATATTTAGAGGAAAGCAGAAAACCGAAAACACACTTGCTCCTTTGTTTTGAAATGTCTTAAATGAAATTTGTTTAAAGGGAATGTTCTTTTATTATTTTATTTTATGAAACATTCAAAATACAGCAAAAAATTAGAAGATGCAGCAAAAGAATTGGAAAAAATATATAGTCTCTTAGTATCTAGAGGAATAGAAGAAATACGCGGATATGGGTTGGCCGAATCGATAAACTGTGCTGAGCCTGTAAAGATATATAAACATCAGTTTGTAAGAAATGTCACACAGAGCTTTATGCAATTGCACAGACAATCTATGGTCGAGTCACTGAACTTGATGGAGATTGGAGTAACGATGGAATACAGTGCAATGAAGCTAGAAGTTATGCTATTCATGTGCTTATCCTATTATACCTTACCCTTTTTTTTACTGTTAATATTATGATATTAGCATAAAATTAACGTAAATTAGTCAAATTAAATCTGAGAAATTTAATTTAAAAAAAATCAAACTGGATTTAATTAAATTAAACTAAAAAATTTAATTAATTTGACAAATAATATGGAATTAAAGTAAATAATATTAACAATGATAGATCAACTACGTTTACACTGCTCTTTGGCGTGTTTGCGTTCATCCTAGATTTTTGTGCAGGGTGTCAGCAAGTCATGGAGCTTTTAAGGTACAGGGAGCTCACAAAGGTCTAATCCTAAGGTGTAACTAACTATTGCCCTAGGATCGTCAAGATTCCAAAACAAATCCCCTTGAAACAATTCCTAAACGCAGTTTCCTGCTAAATTTTATCTCATCACGAACTATAACTACCTAAAAACTAAACATCAAAAAGAGATGGACTAAAAACTGAGTTTCCCACGTTCATTTTCCTTTATTTAAAAAAATTAAATAATACAGATCCATACCTTTTTCATGGAAAACATTGTTATGCTATGCAAATTCGTTTCCATTAAACAGCACATTTTTAGAAAAATATTAAAATACATTTTATCTACAAGAGTTCATTTATTGTCTGAACCAAACAAAAAATAATGAAGAGGTTTCAAGTTTGTTTACATTATCACAAATTAAAATCAAAAACTATAAATAAGTGATTTTTTGCAGCGGAGCTCAATTGTGGTACTTGAAAAGGAGTTATGTTACAAGGAATACACTAAGGGAAAATATTACCCTATAATGTTTTGCATCTGTTATGAACCGATAATTGTCGATACACAGAATATTTTTGCTTTTTCTTTTTTCTTAAATATATGTATAGAGACATCCAAGACAGGGAGAGAAAAAAAAGTTATATCAAAGACAGATGAAACTAAAGCCGGTTTTTCTGGACCCAGGTTTGGCCTCTTTGGTTCTTAAATGAGGGTATTACCTTGCTAACTTTGGTACCCAAAAATTTAGTGGTATTTAGAAATGAGGATACCGATTTTGATTTCAGTGCACAGAAAAATTAATAGTTAGTCAATATTACACCTCGTCCCCCACCCCAAGAGCCCAAAGTCAAGTAGTAAGGACTAAACATTTATTGTTGCTAGAGAGTATCAATGGCCGTTTTCTCTTATTTACAGAAATACTATCTTGTGATCTGTTTTATTTATATTCAGATCAAAAAACTGTTATAATCGAATTTTAGATGGCTGTTCAACTTTCTAAAGATGGTATGGTAGAAAAAAACTGACTTACTCTTCGCCTTCAGCACTGTAAAAAGGAGTACAAATCATGGGCTCCAATTCCTTCTCTTTGAAAGTCCAAATAATGAATTTTCCATTATTGCAAGCGCTAACAAGCTCCTTGCCTGGCTTCTTCCAAACTACACTCTCTAGTTTCTGATCTGCGGGCTTTAGCTGCAGAAAGCAAAATTGTCGGATGAATAAACATTCATGGATATATGCAGTTAGTCAGGACAAAGGACATTACCAGACTCAGTAAAAGTGACAAAAAAAAATGGCAAAGTGTTAGCACTTAAAAGCACAGTAAACTGATAAGGGTTAGACTTTCGAAGATGCAAATGAAGCAAAAAGCTGTATTTGATCGTGTGACACAATTTAAATAATATTGTCTCTATGAAACCATGGGTTTTAAAAGCAAATATTCAACTCAAAATAATTACAGCTAAGTTATGCAGGTTGCAGAAACTAAACCATGACCAGTCAATATCTTAAAATGGCATCTTTGATTTAATGGGCTTTTTTCGCTTATTGAAAAGGGTTTTGATGTGACTTTCACTTTGCACCCTAGTTCAACCTCAAAATTCCTAATCTCAACCCTTATACGATGTCGCATCAAGACCGTATCCAGGATTTTTTTTTTTAAGGAGTTGGAGTGGCTACAAAAAACTTTACAAAACGCATCAAAAATATGTTTACATGCATTGGGATGGGGAGGGTAAAAACCAATACCTTCTTCCCTCTCTGGATACTGCCTTCTTTTCCTTTTTGTCCTATCAAACGCTGGACGCAAAGTTCGCAAGACCCCTTGAGCGCATGCAAAGCGTGGAGCCCTTAGTCACCAAGAGACAGTTCAGCATTCTTTTCTAAATATTCAAACAGCATAGGAAATTTCATTAGTTAAAACTTCAAGTTAAAACTACTTGATCTAACAATTTCAAAGCAAATTTTTACAAAGCCCACGAAAACAACTTATTGCAGGAAACAAGCAAGAACTCACATTTGACAGGAAAATAATTGGTTTTTTTTTTTGCTTTTTTTTATGGTAACAAAAGTTATGGTATGAGCTCTAACAAAATTCTAAGAACCTTTAGATTGATTTAAAAGGAAAGTCAGAGGCTAAATGCCGGTCGGGATTTAAAATAAGAGCTCTGAGTCACGATGTCCTTCTAAATATCAAAATTCGTTAAGATCCGATCACCCACTCGCAAGTTATAAATACCTCATTCTTTCTAATTTTTCCTCTCCCTTTACCCTCCCAGATGTTCGAATCTGAGAAAACGTCTTTATCAAGTCAATTTGTGCAGCTCCCTGACACGCCTACCAATTTTCATCTTCTTAGCACGTCCAGAAGCACAAAACTCGCAAAAGCGCTGAGCCCCTCCCCTTAACTCCCCCAAAGAGAGCAGATTCAGTATGGTTACGTCAATCACGTATATACAACATTTGCTTATTCTATCTACCAAGTTTGATCCCGATTCTTCCACTCTAAGCGTTTTCCAAGATTTCCGATTTCAACCTCCAATTCCCCCCAATGTCAATAGATCTGTTCAGAATTTGAAATAAGAGCTCCGAGACATGAATTCCTTACAGATATGAAATTTCATTAATCCGGTAACCCGTTCTTAAGTTAAAAATGCTTCAATTTTTCTAATTCTTCCAAATTAACACTCCCCAGCTCCTTCAAAGAGAACGGATCCGTTCCAATTATGTCAATCACGTATCTAAAACGTGTGCTTATTCTTCCCATCAAGTTTCATCCCGATCTCTCCACTCTAAGTGTTTTTCAAAATTTTTGTTTCCCTCCTCTGACCAATGTCCCCGGATCCGATTCGAGTCGAAAATGGAGCATCTGAGAAATAATATCCTTCTATATATCAAGTTTCAAGATCCGATCACCTATTCGTAAGATAAAAATAACCCAAGTTTGACGTTTGCCAAGAATTCCTGTTTCCCCCTCCAACTCCCCCTAATGTCACAGGATCTGGTCAGAATTTAAAATAAGAGCTTTAAAGCACGAGATCCTTCAAAATATCAAATTTCATGGTCACCCGTTCGTAAGTTACAAATACCTAATTTTTCCGAATTAACCCCCCCCCCCAACTCCACCAAAGAGAGCGGATCCGGTCCGGTTAAGTCAGTCACGTATCTTAGACTTGTTTTTATTCTTCTCATCCAGTTTCATCCTGATCAACCTGCGTTAAGTAATTTCTGAGATTTCCAGAAATCCCTCCACTCTAAGTGTTTCCCATAATTTTATATTCCCCCCCCCAAACTCCTCCCAATGTCACCAGATCCGGTCGGGATTTGAAATAAGAGCTTTGAGACCGATATCCTTCTAAATATTAAATTTCACTGAGATCCGATCACCTGTTCGTAAGTTAAAAATAACTCATTTTTTAATTTTTCAGAATTAACCCCCCCCCCCCAACTAGCCCAAAGAGAGTGAATCCATTCCAATTATGTCAATCATGTATCTAGGAATTGTGCTTATTTTTTCCACCAAGTTTCATCCTGGTCTCTCCGCTTTAGGCGTTTTCCGAGATTTCCAATTCCCCCTCCCTCCCCCCCATTGACACTGGATCCAGTCGAAATTTAAAATAAGATATCTAAGCTACGAGATCCTTCTGAATATAAAATTTCATTAAGATATGATCACTCCTTTGTAAGTTAAAAATACATCATTTTTTCTATTTTCTCAGAATCAACCTTAGCCCCCCCCCCAAATCCCCCAAAGAGAGTGGATCCGGTCCAGTTCTGTCAGTCATGTATCCTAGACTTTTTTTTATTATCCCCATCCAGTTTCATCCCGATATCGCCGCTTTAAGTATTTTCTAAGATTTCCGGCCCCCCCCCCCATGACGCTGTATCCGGTTGAGATTTAAAATAAGAGATCAGAGTTACGAGGTCCTTCTAAATATGAGGTTTAGCAATCACCATCAACAAAGCTCAAGGGCAATCATTAGAATCATGAGGTATAAATCTGAATACGAATAAGCGCCACCCCAACAGCTAGTATATATCTATATATATATAAAAATAAGTTGCCTGTGGGTCTGTCGACTGACGTCACGTTTGTGTGTCGACTGACGTCATGTTTGTCAACTGACGAAATTACAGACCGGGACATCAGGACACAAATGACGACCGGGACACCGGGACATAGGGAATATAAATGACGACCAGGACACTCAAAGAGAAAGCGACGAATCCGTTCCAATTATTTAAATCACGTATGTAAGACTTCTGCTTATTTTTCCCACCAAGTTTCATCCCGATCCCTCCAATCTAAGCGTTTTCCATGATTTTAGGTTTCCCCACCCCAAACTTAACCAACGTCACCAGATCCAGTCAGGATTTAAAATAAGAGCTTTGAGACACGATATCCTTCTAAATATAAAATTTCATTGAGATCTGATAACCCGTTTGTAAGTTAAAAATACCTCATTTTTTCTAATTTTTCAGAAATAACCCCCCCCCCCAACTATCTCAAAGAGAGCGGATCCGTTCCGTTTATGTCAATCATGTATCTAGTACTTGTGTTTATTTTTCCCACCAAGTTTCATCCTGATCCCACCACTCTAAGTGTTTTCCAAGATTTTAGGTTTCCCCCCCTCCAACTCCCCCCAATGTCATCAGATCCGGTCAGGATTTGAATTAAGTTCTCTAAGACACAATATCATTCCAAACATCAAATTTTGTTTAAGATCCCATCACCCATTCATAAGTTAAAAATACTTCATTTTTTCTATTTTTTCCGAATTAACTGGCCCCCCACTCCCCCCCCCCAGATGGTCAAATTGGGAAAACGACTATTTCTAATTTAAGCTGGTCCCGTCCCTGATATGCCTGCCAAATTTCATCGTCCTAGCTTACCTGGAAGTGCCTAAAGTAGCAAAACCAGGACAGACAGACAGACTGACAGACCGACAGAATTGATGATTGCTATATGTCACTTGGTTAATACCAAGTGATACCCAATTGTGTATGGTTGGATATTGTTCTTACATTTTACAGAATAGAATTTTTTAGAAATTGGCCTACCCATTGGGTATAGGGTAAAATATCTTCCTTTATATAAATATGTATAGAAATAAGTTTTCTGCGTGTTATGTCTGTTGAGTGACGTCATGTCGTCATGAAGTTAGTTGTCGTCATGTTTGTTATGACGATGACGTCATTAAAAGTATTTAAGAAAATTGTTCTTAAAAAAAACAACAAAAAAACAAAAAAATACTAAAAAAAAGGTAAAAACTAAAAAGAAAAAAAACTAAAAAGAAAAAAAAAACTAAAAACTAATAAAAAAACTAAAAAAGCTAAATAAGAAAGCTAAATTACTAAATATATAAATGACGACAGGGACACAGGGAACGTTCGATTAGCAATCACCATCAACAAAGCTCAAGGGCAATCATTAGAATCATGAGGTATAACTAAAAAAAAAAATAAAAAAAAGGTAAAAAACTAAAAAAAGACCAATTCAAAAACGAATGTATATATAGACCGGGATACCGGGAATATAAATGACGACTGGGACACTCAAAGTGAAATTACAGACTGGGACACCGGGACACAAATGACGACCGGGACACAGGGACACAACTACAACGGGGACGCCGGAGGGTACAGGGGGATATATAAATGACAACGGCGACACAGGGAATGTTCAATTAGCAATCACCATCAACAAAGCTCAAGGGCAATCATTGGAATCATGAGGTATAGATCTGAATACAAACAACTACACAACTACAACGGGGACGCCGGGGGGTTCAGGGAGATATATAAATGACGACGGCAACACAGGGAATGTTCGATTAGCGATCACCATCAACAAAGCTCAAGGGCAATCATTAGAATCATGAGGTATGGATCTGAATACGAATAAGCGCCACCCCAACAGCTAGTATATATCTATATATACAAAAATAAGTTGTCTGTGGGTCTGTCGAGTGACGTCACATTTGTGTGTCTACTGACAACATGTTTGTCGACTGACGAAATTACAGACCGGGACATCGGGACACAAATGACGACCAGGACACCGGGAATATAAATGACGACCAGGACACTCAAAGAGAAAGCAATGAATCCATTCCAATTATTTAAATCACATATGTAAGACTTCTGCTTATTTTTCCCACCAAGTTTCATCCTGATCCCTCCAATCTAAGTGTTTTCCATGATTTTAGGTTTCCCCACCCCAAACTTAACCAACGTCACCAGATCCAGTCAGGATTTAAAATAAGAGCTTTGAGACACGATATCCTTCTAAATATCAAATTTCATTGAGATCTGATAACCCATTCGTAAGTTAAAAATACCTCATTTTTTCTAATTTTTCAGAAATAACCCCCCCAACTATCCCAAAGAGAGCGGATCCGTTCCGTTTATGTCAATCATGTATCTAGTACTTGTGTTTATTTTTCCCACCAAGTTTCATTCTGATCCCTCAACTCTAGGTGTTTTCCAAGTTTTAGGTTTCCCCCTCCCAACTCCCCCCAATGTCAACAGATCCGGTCGGGATTTAAAATAAGAGCTCTAAGACACAATATCCTTCTAAACATCAAATTTCATTGAGATCCAATCACCGTTTGTAAGTTAAAAATACCTCATTTTTTCTAATTTTTCAGAATTACCCCCCCCCCCAACTACCCCAAAGAGAGCGGATCCGTTCCGATTACGTCAATCATGTATCTGGGACTTGTGCTTATTTTTCCCATCAAGTTTCATCCTGATCCCACCACTCTAAGTGTTTTCCAAGATTTTAGGTTTCCCCCCTCCAACTCCCCCCAATGTCATCAGATCCGGTCAGGATTTGAAATAAGTTCTCTGAGACACAATATCATTCCAAACATCAAATTTCATTTAAGATCCCATCACCCATTCATAAGTTAAAAATACTTCATTTTTTCTATTTTTTCCGAATTAACTGGCCCCCCAATCCCCCCTCAGATGGTCAAATTGGGAAAACAACTATTTCTAATTTAAGCTGGTCCTGTCCCTGATATGCCTGTCAAATTTCATCGTCCTAGCTTACCTGGAAGTGCCTAAAGTAGCAAAACCAGGACCGACAGACAGACAGACCAACAGAATTGGCGATTGCTATATGTCACTTGGTTAATACCAAGTGATACCCAATTGTGTATGGTTGGATATTGTTCTTACATTTTACAGAATAGAATTTTTTAGAAATTGGCCTACCCATTGGGTATAGGGTAAAATATCTCTTTTAGAAAAATACTACTTTTCTTTGGCATTCTGGAAAAATGTAGATTTGATCTTGGACCATCCCTATTTCACTATAGCATGATGCAATGAGTTGGTTATAACAAGAGCCCTGTCTTCTCGGTGAAATTTTCAACAATAATTTTTTAGCATAAATTAAACATGTGGTCTCTGTTTAGACTGGAAATTAAATAGTAAATAGTATTTTATAGTTGTGATTTATACAATAAATAGGCTATGAAGCAATAAGATGAGCATTTTTAGAATCAGAAGAAAATTCATTTTCTGTTAATAGGCTATGTGAGTAAATCTGTTACACTGAATGGATACACATGTCTACTTCATTTATTAAATACTTAAATACTACTTCTCGTTTATTAAAATAAATATAGAATACAGAAATTGCCCCACTGCCAAGGGGGCTCATGAAATAATACAATTTGCTCTATAGGGAATGTTACCAGTAAAAAAGCCAACTTTCTGCATTTTCAGTTGGTCCCATGGAGGAGGAGGGTCAACCAGAAATGGATATACTCCTAGAATTAGCATTTCTAGGTACTGTAGTATGGAAACTATGCTGCTTTGCAGAATGGTATCCAGTTTATACAGCTTCTGACAAAACTAAACATTTACCATTACCATCCCCTCTATATATACCAATTCAGGTAAAATTATAGCAGTTCATATAACTGGCTTACCAATAAAGTGAGCATATCACCTGGGCTGCCAAATTGACACATTTTGTGTCAAAATGACAACACAATGGACAAAAATGATACATTTTCAATAAAAAATGACAGATTTTTCCAAAAAATGACACATTTTTCTCATCCAAGTCTTGTTTTTTGAATGGTAATAAAACAAAATTAAATTTTAATTTTCAACCTCCAGAAAAGCTACAGATTAATGGAAGGGATTAGCGCTACCTAACAGTGGCAGTAGTACACAAACAGTGTGGAATACAGGACCAATCCTAACACCATATTTAAAATTTAAACCACACAAAGAAAAGTCATAGGCAGAAATTTCAAATCAAAATACATGCTGAATATCTGAACTTAATTGACTTTTTGATTGAGTATTTGATGTAGCCAACTGGTACATACTTAAAAGTAAAAAAGTAAACAGCATGCAGTTTAGCAAAGCTGTATGCATAAGCAGCAACTCCCATTTTTAGGAGTACAGGAGGGGTATCCCAGCTTGGATTAAATCACAAATTTCCAGAGATGTCTTTCCTTCAGAATAATCTATCTGGCTTGAAAAGGCACCAACAAATACAACAAAAATACTAAATTGAATCTGGCTTGCATATTGAGTAAATAAAAAGCTTAGCCAATAATGCTGATTCTGATTATGACATCATACAAAAAGTTTTCAATTTACTGTTGGAATTAATTGCCCCTAAAACTCTTATAAATTTCAACTAGCCTCATTGGCTGCTCAGACACAAATTCATAGTGTGTAACATTAATTTAGTCAAATGTTTCTATTTCTTTCATGAAGTCATAAAATGGTCATGATCCCAAGATAATAGAATAAGGTTAAGTTTACTCCTTTTTGAACTGATTATATATTCAAAGCTCTATTATTATATGCATAAAGTGCATAAAAAAGGTCTCAAGTGATACATTCACTTTATAAGAAAGACAGTTATATGAACTGCTTTAATTTTTCCTAAAGTTTTACTTTAGGTACTATTGACTATTTATTTTTCATTATTTTGGCTAGAATTATAGCAGTTTATATAACTGACTTACCAATAAAGTGAAAATAACACTTGATGTATTTTTTTTATGTTCTTTATGAATATATTATTTGCTTCTAATGCAAATTCTAATTTGAGCATGTTTTATGCTCACAAAATAATACATTTTCTCAGTGCCATCTTTTCCATCATTTTTGAAAAAATAATGCTACATCTCAGTGCTAATACTATTTATAATAAGGTTAGTTTAGGTTTTGACTAAATTACTTAAATTTGAATTTACATTAGAAGCAACTATTACATATGTAAAGAATATAACAAAGCCATTGAGTGGTATATTCACTTTATTGGTAAGCCAGTTGCATGAACTGCTATAGTTTTACCCATAAATTTTCTAAGTAACTTGGTGATAATATCTGTGAAGCTAGAAAATTATTTCTTTTACGAATATCATAAACATCCCAATAGTTGGATAATGCTATATCTCAGCTTTTCTAAAATATATCTAACTAGGTAGATAATTAAATTTTCAAAGCAAACTATTCATAATATACAGCTAGCCAAATAAATTATTTCAGTTCAGCATTGTACAGATATCTACCAAGGTGGATAAACCTTTGACCTATAATGTCTTTTATTATCCGACTATCCTACTTTTGTTCTCACTGATCTAGTTATGCTTTAGACCAGTCAAGTAGGCTATATTTTTTTTTTTCAGTATGTTGTTCTGAGAATGTTTTGCCGTTTGATCTGACCAAATTAAACTTTCTTTTTTACAATTATTTTAGTTCAAAGCAATTATCAAACCCCTTTCCAATTGAAAGCAGTCTTTTTGTTCTAGCATGTCTCTTTCTCTAAGGCCAGTATTATAAACCTTCAAATAGTCTGAATTTTCCGTAAAACTAAAGTATAAATGATATACTTACAAAAAAAAAACGATTATTAAAGAAAACTGAACTTAAGATGTAGCCATTAGATGACAGCCATTTTTCCTCAAATTTTGCCGTTTGATGATACTGAAGAAATCCTTGTGCCAAAGTGTAAAATAAGCAGCCGAAAATTAAGCCAAATGCTATAGAAACAGGCGGAAGGCAGAATACGAATTTCTATCCTACATTTTGGAAAGGAAGAATCTGAAACTTTCATCTTGATTTCCTAAGACAAAATATTATCTGCGAGTAGATCAAAAAGATTTATCAAGACTTAGTCCTAAACCATCATCACTTACAGATTGAAATCCGTCGCGAAGCCAAAAGAAGACTTTAGAAGGCTTGGCATTCCAAAAAGAAGAAGACAGCCGTATGCTAAGGGATATAAAAATGTCGATAAAAATCCATTTCTCGTATTTATATATATAAATATATATATATATATATATATATATATATATATATATATATATATATATATATATATATATATATATATATATATATATATATATATAGCTAAAGGTAGTGGGGATGAATAAGCAATCCGACCGAGCAAATTTTGTTTTTTGTCCCTAAACAGAAAAGGTAGCAGAAGAATAACCGTTAAAGGGTGTTTTTCACCTAATCCAATTACCTTTTATAGATCTTCAGGCAACGCGGTGATTGAAGATTTTTGCCAACTTCATTACATCATGTTAATAAATAAACAAACTCTAGGGGATGAAAGTGGCTTTAAAAGGTGACAAATTCAAGAGTAGTTATTGCGCTTATGTTTCAAATTAACATATCTTTTTTTTTAATTTTGATTGAAGTTATTTTGGGAACAAGGGAGAGGATGATTTGCAAGGACTTAAAAAAGTTTTTAACCCAGGAGGTAGAAATTTTTCCTATGACCTAGCCCCCAAGCTTAATTCTATAAAGAAGGTATTTTTAACATTTAAAAGGTTGAGTAGCCAAAAAACCTTTTGCCTGAGCAAAATGTCAAAAAAATATGCAAAGAAACTAAAGTATTAGCATATTACTAAAAACATTATTAATCTTAAATGTGTGTCTTTTATCAAAGGAAAAAATTATCAAATGTGGTTAGGATATTGATCACTATCTTATTTTCCATTTTGCTTAACAATCCTTTGAGAACGATCAAAACCTCTTAAAAAGCACATCCCCCAATCAATTATCAACAGAAGGAGAGAAAGGGTACTCTGAAATTCCCAATATTACTTTTTTTAACCTACATTTATGTATGATATTTTGCACAATATTTTTCCTCATTAGTGTTCTAACAACTTCAATTACGTCAACTTCAAACGTCTGTATTGGCAGTATGAGAAAACATAGGGCAAGGAGAAAACAAGGCAGTTTACAGCCAGATGAAAAAAAAGAATGACATTTCAAAAATAAGCAGTAGTAGTAGTAGAAAGGTTTAATAGCAAAAACTTGACAGCTATCGCTGATTTATGTTTCTTTACAACATATTCAAAATCAAACTATATTTGTAAATATAAATCAAACTATAAATATCAACTCTTATTTTACATTTTGACGAAAACCGGGACGAAAGAAATTACCATATCGGTTTGTTCTTGCTTTAACGGGAACTAACTTATCTTGCTTTTTCGTTCTCGATGGTAGATATTGATCGGGTAGAATGTCTGGCAAGAGCTTTTAAGAAAGCAAGAACTTTAAAAAACTCATTATC
Organism: Artemia franciscana; assembly: GCF_032884065.1. Lineage (NCBI taxonomy): Eukaryota > Metazoa > Arthropoda > Branchiopoda > Anostraca > Artemiidae > Artemia > Artemia franciscana. The sequence goes on along the minus strand of NC_088867.1, from coordinate 8,504,758 downwards.
AGAGTTTCGTACCGGTTTTGGAGTGACGGCAGTCCTAGCCCCTCAAGAGCCTTTTCGTATGGGATGTAACGGCGGCCCAAGATGATCGATACCGCTCGCTTCTGAACTGATTAAAGCTCCTGACAGAAATACAATGTTCTAGGTGCTGAGGGCACACATATTCCAGGATGGGGCGGACATACGCCATGTGTCCATGCTTAATACTCTTTTTGTTCGCATTGAACCAATGCATATCGTTTAAAGTCTGTAGACTAGAGTTTGCACTTTTAACCACGTGTTTTATATGTGCGGCAAAGCTGAAGTCGTTGGAGAAAGTAACTCCAAGCATTTTGATACTGTTTGTTGGAAAGAATGGAACATTTGGCCCCATAACATCACTTTTTAGCGGGTTAAAGCGCACTATCTTTGACTTGTTCACACTAATCTCAAGATTTAGCTCCGCGCACTCTTTTGGGAAAACGCTGAAAAAATTTTAACTGAATTGTGGCGTCACAACTCCGTTTTGTACTAAATATTTCAGGATAAATGACAGGTCGTCCACGAACTTGTAGCGGTGGTCAAAGTCAGCTATGACGAAGTTACTTACACACAAGAATACAATAGCCGCAAGCTTAGTGCCTTGAGGGGCTCCACAGGTGTAATAGGACCACAGGTGGAATAGAGAGCAAACAGACGATGCATCCTCTGAGAAAGTCCAACACGAGCCTAAGATTTCTTTTCTTAGCCTCCATTAGCTTGAGATTAAGGACAGCTACAATGTGATTTATTAATTCAAATGCCTTTCGGAAATCTATGCAACCAAGATCTACAAAACTGTGACCTTTTTTGACCCACTTGAGGAAACTATCGTATATCTGCACTAGGTACACTGAGGTATTACAGTCTTTCAGTCCGCAGTATTGTCTCTGGTCGATAGATCCCTTGATTTGATCAAGTAAGACCCTCATGATAAAGGTCTTGGCCACTTTTGCCAGGCATGGTGTTTGCGAAATAGGTCTATGTTCGTCACAGCTCTTAGGGTTAGTAAGCTTCGGAATTATGCTAGCGTAAGCTTTTTTCCAAACAGCTGGAAAGATCCCTATAAAAAAGCAAGGTTTTATCAGCACTGAGAGTGGTTTCGCAATAAAAGGGTTGTATTCTCGACTCAGTTGGGGTGGAAGTTCGTCTGGATAAGCTGAGCAAACAACTTCACCTTCATCTGTGCAGGAGTCAAGTATTTCAGACTTCTGGGCTTGTTTGGGAGAAGGAAATGACATCCAGATGCGGGTGAAATATTGATTAACCTCATCAGCAGTTGTGTAAGTTCCGTCAAGGTGGCTTATTTTTATGTTGTTATGAATGTACTTGCCAGTAATTTTCTTGACCGCTCTGTGCCATTTCCTGGGATTAGTGTGCCTAAGACTGTCCGAAAACTTCTCACGCCCGTAATCTTTCTTCGCACTTCTCATGAAAGAGGTAATGTGATTGCGTAATATTGTCGCGTCTTGCAAATCTCCTTGGAAAAGCTTGCACTTTTTTCGGATTAGTTTTTTGATTTGGGGGATTATCCAGGGTTTATCACTTTCACATCTAATGAAAATCTTTTCAGGAAAAACTCAAAGTATTCGGCATGGAGAACTTCGTTGAACAGTTGGCATTTTTTATCTAGGCTTTTGTCTCCTTAGACTTCTGGAAAAGTGTGAGCAGCTATCCATTGACCATTGGTGCTAATTGCTGAATCAGTAAGCGGACGGTACTTGACACGCTTAATTTTAGGCTTGGGTATTGAAGCGGTAGCTGACCAGAGCACAAAGTTGTGATCAGAACAGGCAAGCGGCCCAAGGGATTCAGGGGTTTGGTAATATATCTCAGAGTTGGTCAGTGTTAAATCAAGTATGCTGCCGGATTCATGTGTTTGGAAATTTACAACCTACTTGAGGGAAAGGCTAGCCAGCTTTTCTTGGTTTGGTTAAAGTCCCCAGCCAGAACAATAGCAGGGTTTCCATGAAAATCAAGAAGGTTGTTGACAGTCTTTTGGAGGTATGTGACAAGATCACGGCGGTTTTTAGAACTTTCAGGGTAGTAGACTGAAGCAAAGATGATGCATGTGTAAGCACGCGGCATTGCTTATTGTTTGCACCAAACCCAAATAGCCTCATGTTCAGTGCTTTCGAGTTCACGTAGCTCCTTCATAGGGACATTTTCACGCAAGTAAAGGACTACTCCATCGCCTAGGCTGCGGTTGCCAAGAGCTTGTCTTGTTCTGAGATATAGGGGATAACCGGTAAGTTTTCCAGTCACTCCAGTCAGATTCCAAGTTTCTGCTATGGCTGCGACAGAAACATTGTTCTGCCGTATTACTACGTCGATCTCATCTATTTTATTGCAAAGAGAACGTTTGTTACAAAGCAGGAATGTGGGAAAACACTTCTTTGCATTGTATGCGACGGGACACAGATCTGATGGGGGTAGTTTAGAGCTTTCAGGGCCTGGGTCTGCGTTATATTTTGAGAGGGAGGGCAGAAGTTTCTGATTCGAAATTTTTACTTCTATGTAGAACCTGTATTTTGCTGTCAGTAATTTGTTGTTCTGCCAGAGACAATTGTCTCAATCACTTTACCGGGGTGGTCTCTTTGTCTAGTTTTAACTCGTATTCCAGCTCTTTTCCCGCGCCGCCTTCTTCTTTTCTGTCCGTACCGAGTAACACATCCTGGCGGAGCCTTCAGCAGTACAAGTTCGTTTAAATGAATGAAGGTGGATGGCACTAGTGGTGAAAATGGATAGGGTCTAATTTTAATGAGTGTTTTCATCAAACTGCTGATACCTACCTGGTTGCTCGTCACAGCAATTACTAGTCCGTGAGCAACTGCATTCAGCACTATAGGAATTTCTTAGGGTGTTTGACTTTGATCTCGCACAAATATAGGGCTAAACTTTCCAGATGGTCTAGATCCTCAACAGTGCAAGCGCCATCTAGATTAATGTATGAATGTTGTATATAGATGGCACCACCACCAAGCAAGGTGAATAAAGCTCAAATAAAGTGATCTATTTAGTTTGTATGAAAATGTCACTCATGTTTTTGATTCTATGTGTTTGTATGTGTATTTACATCTCTCTCCACCCTCTTGCGTGTCTTTCTGTCTGTTTGCATACCTGTTTGTATGACTCTGAGTGTTTTGTGTGCGTGATTTTGTTTCTCTCTCTCTCTGCCTATGTGTCTGAGCGTTTGTTTGTTTGTATCTCCGCCTGTTTGCGTACGTGTGATTGTATACTTTTTTTATCTCTCTGTGCCCGTGTGTCTGAGTGTCTTGTTGCCTCTCTCTGTGCCTAAGTGTCTGACTTTGTGCGCTTGCCTGTGTAATTGTCTCTCCGTGCCTGTTTGTTTGAGCCCCTGCTTACTTGTCTCTGTGTACCTTTGTGTCTGACTTTGTGTGTATTTAACTTTTCTCTCTGGCTAGGTGTCTGTTTTTCTGTCTCATGTGTGCCTGCGTGTCTGACTTTTTTTTTTGTTTATGTTTTCGTCTTTCTGTATGCGTGTGGGCATCAGTTTCTTTTTGCCTTTCGCTTTTTGCCTGTTTGTCTGACTTTGCTTGGAGATTTTTTTGTCTCTCTCTGTGTCTGCGTGTCTAAGCGACTTTTTGCCTGTCTCGCTGTGCCTGTATGTCTGGATTTGTGCGTTTTTACGTGAATTTATCTCTCTCTGAACCTCTGTATCACAGCATTTGTATTCCTGTCTCCGTGTGCCTGTGAGTCTGATTTAGTGGGTATGTGGCTGTATTTTTATCTCCTTTCCTGTCTTTCTCCCTCTCTCTGTGCCATTGAGTCTGACAATCTGTTTGCCTATCTCCGTTCGCCTGTGTTTCTGACTTTCTTTGCTTGTACAGATTTTTGTATCCCCCTATTTCTCTCTGTGCCCGTCGGTTAATTGTCTTGCATGTCTCTGTAGTGGACTTAAGGACGTTTACCTGTCTTTGTGTGTGGACTTAGTGTGAATGTGTTATATTTTATCACTCTCTGTGCCCTTGGGTCTGATCGTGTGTTTGGTTGTCTGTGCTTCTTTGTTAATTGTTGTCTGTGCTAATTTGTTTATTTGTGAGTGTTTTTGTCTCTCTGTACCTTTGTGTCTGAGCATTTATTTGCCTGTCTCTGTTTGACTGTGTGCCAGACTTTGCGTGCTCTTATTTGTTTTTATCTCTCTCTGTGTCTCTGAGTATGAGTTTCCTTTTGCCTGGATCTGTGTGCCTGTTTGCCTTTCTTTATGTGTCTATGTGTTTTTGTCTCTCTATGTGTCTGTTTTTCTGAGAGTCTGTTTGTTTTGTCTCTGTTTGCCTTTGTGTAAGACTTTGTGTGTTTTTGTCCCTCTTCGTGGCTTTGTTTCTGAAATTGTTTGCATGTCTTTGTGTCTGTTTGCATGCCTGTGTGTCCGGACATGTTTGTTTTTTATTTCTTTCAGCGCCTGTGTGTCCTAGCGTCTCTTTGCCTGTTTGAGTGTGCCTCTGTGTCTGACTGTTGGTGTTTTCGTGTATTTTTGTCTCTCTGTGCCTTTTGGTCTGAGTGTCTGTTTACTTGCTTGATTCTCGGACTTTGTGTGTAGGTGTGCGTTATTCTCTTTCTCTGCCAGAGTGTTAGAGCGTCTGTTTGCCAGTCCCTGTTTGCCCGTATTTTTAACTTTGTGTGTTTTTTGTGTGCCATTATCTCTCTCCGCGCCTCTATGTCTCAACGTCCGTTTGTCTGTCTCTATGTGCGTGAGTTTGTGCGCTTTATCGCGTGTTTTACCTCTCTCTGTGCTCATGGGTCTGATCGTCTATTTGCCTGTCTCTCTTTGCGTGTGTTTCTAGCTTTGTATGGTTATGTGTGTGTTTTATCTCTCCATCTGTCTCTCTCTCTCTCTGTGCCGGTTGGTCTAAACGTCTGTTTGCCTGTTTCTGTGTATGGACTTTGTCTGTGTGTCAGTGTTTTGGATCTCTCTATGCCGGTGGGTCTGATCGTCTTTTTGCCTATCTCTGTGTGCCTTTGTGTGTGTATGAGTCTTTTCGTCTCTCTCAGCTCCTGTATGACGAGCGTCTGTTTACTCGTCTCTGTTTGCATGCCTGTGTGTCTGACTTTCTGTGTTTGTTTGTGACTCTGTCTCCTTATGTCTGTGTGTCTTAGCGTCTGTTAGCCTGTCTCTGCGTGCCTTTGTGGCTGACTTAGTGCTTTTGTTCCTTTTTGTCTCTCTCGGTGCCTGTGTGCCTAAACTTCTGTTCTATTTGTGTTTGTTTGCATCTAATTGTGTCTCTTTGCATTACTGTGTGTTTGACTTTGTGTTTTGTATGTATTTTTTCTCTCTCTGTGCCTGTGTGTCGGGGCATCTGTTTGTGTATTTCTGTGTACCTGTGTGTCTCTTCTTCTCTTTCAAACCTTGGTAAAAAAAACGTATTAACCTAACTCAGACTCTAGTAGATTCCCAATGAGCCTGGTAGTTGTTACTTTGTTTCTTTAAATTCCTTTTCTTGTGTATCCAACTTTTGAAAAAAGTTTTAAAAGCCGTAGTTGTAATATAACAAAATAATGCAATGAAATATTATTATTTAAACAATGACATGTAGAATATCATCACAAAATATGAATACTTGGAATTAATTCCATAAAATAGTTAATTATTTTCTCTCTAGACATGACGTTTATTCCATTTGAGGTCAAAGACAACTTTTAATAATCTCACTGCACATTTCATTATTGATATTATTGGTTTCATTGACAGTATTTATTGGTAAGCAATCGATGGTACTAGTAAAATTTTCTGGTACTTTGTTTCTCATCAATTCTGCTTTATATTCCCTGGTAATATTCTTTGTCAATGCTCTTTTTATTTTGCTTGCGGTTTCACCATCCTTTACGGTATTATTTTTAAATACATTTCAGTTTCGGCACATAGATAAGATATGCAATATGACGTTGGTTCTGTAGTAGGCTGGTGTTCTTCTTATCTTCTTTTAAATGAAAAATCTTCGTTTTATAATAAGCACAAAGTAAAAAACAAATCACACAGAATCAGGCAGCAGAGTCTCTCAAACTCCAGAAAGCTCTATTAGAAGGTACAAGAATTATTTATTTATCAAAAAATTCTCGAATTATAATGGGTACCAATTAGAGAAATCACAGAGAATCAGGTAGCAGAGTCTCTCAAATTCCGTGAAGTTCTTAAAAAGATATAAGAATTGTGTGTTTAACAAAAAATCATCGCTTTTTAATGATCGCCAACCAAAGACGTTGATGCTTAACAATCGAAGAAACTATGAAAATCACCTTTTCAAACTGTGCTGGCTCTCGAAACGAGATAAAAATACAATGGCGTAACAAAGACAATGGTGTAACATTTACAATAATATTTCCCTAAGCCTATTTCCAGTTTTCGATTTATTTCCCTCCATGCGTATTATTTCCAGAAATAAGAAACACACAATCTATAGCTTTATCAATCTAGAAGCCTTGCGGTAAATTCTGCGTACGGGAAAGGGCTTATTTTCCAGAATTTGTTTCCTGAAATTAGGAAGGATTTGTTGGCACATAACTTTAAGGCACCATACAGTTGGGGAAATCTACGGTCTTGTGTTCGATTCCTATAGCTTATGAAACCCTTTGGTTTCGTCGGATTATAATGCTTCCTTGAAGAAAAAATCACAAAAAAAAGAATATCTCGAAGCAAAAACAAATCTTGATAGAAAATAATCTTCATGAAAAAAATCTAATTAAAAATTATATTGAAGAAAAAAATATCTAGAAGAACAAACACCATGAGGGGGAAAATCCTAAAAGAAAAAAACGCCTTGAAAGCAAAAAAAAACTTAAAGAAAAAAGATAAAACGTCTCTTAAAAGTATTACGTAGTATCCCACGAGTTTACCGTCTTCAGTTACCACTGGGGATATCCCACTTGATTAAGGTCCCCCATGAGCTGTCACACAACAAGTCAGGTGAGACTATGTCATCCTCAATAAATTTAACAGGTCACACAGGATTATGTCATCCATAGCGTAGATAAAAGACCCTTTATTACGTAAAATCACCTGCGTCTTGAAGAAATAGCACCAATATGAATGATGCTATGAAATAGCATCAATAGCACCTGTGTCTTGAACGGATCACCGCTAAACGTCTTCGTGAGTAACAGGGAAGAAGAAAAGAGTAGTGGCTGTGGACCCATTTGAATTCAAAGGGCGGTCGCTACTAATGTGGAATATGAGCGAAATAAAAAATTTAAATTTGACGAAACCGAAAAAAGATTGGCTTGCAGAGACAAAATTAACAAAAATAGGCGGAAAAAGCTAAGAACCTGGGTATTTGAGGAGCCAGGCTTGATATCCCGCTCCCTATTTCTTCAGAAATACTGACATGATTGCATTGTATAACATTATTCGCGTGATATGGGCGTTTCCCAAGTTCAAAGACGATAGTTTTCTGCTGGGGAGGGGGTAAGATTGGAACATGAAAACACCTTTACAGGACTTAATTTTGTCACAACATACAGAATAGGAAGGTAAAGCTTAACAGCCTTGTTGTGTATTTAATATTAGGGATGATAACCATTACAATATATGAATATCAAAATAAAACAATGTCCCGTTAAACCTCAATGTCTCGTCAAATTTAGCCAATTAATAAGACCAGAAGAGGGATCTTTCTCGCTTTAAAACTCATTTTCAAAGAAGTGTGAAACACCCCTTTGATTTTGATGTAGAAATATACATTTAATACAGATTCTTTCATTCGTATATTAGGGCTTTGCATTAAAATGAAACAAAGAAATTATAAGCACTTTCTTAGTTATAAGCCAATATGTTAAGATAATTAAATTAAAGAAACAAGTTTTTTAACTGCAAGTAAAGAATGACATTAAAACCTTAAACGAACAGAAATTAATCCGTATATGAAAGACGTTGTTCCCTCCTCAACGCCTAGCTCTTTAAGTTAAAGTTCGAGTCTTTGTCACAGCTCTACTTTTTCAAACAATAAACAATAGTCTCGTCAATACCTCACTCTTTATACAAGAGCTTGAATATTGTCTCAATTCTTTAAGAATGACCCTTTGAATAACAAAGGCTGTAGAATAAATATTTGCAATTACTAATAATAATTTGGCGTAAAGAGCAAGGTATTGTGGAGGAGACAGGCTCCCTTATATACGTAATATTTTCTGTTTGTTTTAAGTTTTAATGCTGCTCATTACTTCCAGTTGAAAAAAAATATTTTCCCATAGTTTTTTTTTTAAATAATGCTATCGACTAAACTGAGCAAAATCACCATCTCAAAATTTTGATTCGGTGACTTTGGGGAAAAAATGAGTTTTGCAGGGGGCCTAATTGCCCTCCAATTTTTTTGGTCACTTAAAAAAGGCACTATAACTTTTACTTTCTGTTAGAATGAACCCTCTCGAGACATTCTAGAACAACTGGGCCGATACGATCACCCCTGGAAAAAAAAAGAACACGCATTCGTGATTTGCCTTCTGGCCAAAAATACGAAATTCCGTATTTTTGTAGATAGGAACTTGAAATTTCTTCATAGGCCTAAATTTCCCAATTATATTTGAAAAGACTTAGTCAGGTTTTAGGTTTCAATTTTTGCAGCCCTTTTTTTGTCCCCTTAAAATTATGGGTCAAGTTTCAATCTTTTTAATTCTGTAGGGCTCTAACAGCCAAAATTGTAATTTATATTGTTGCTGGTGATTTTCTTTTTTTCTAACTTAAAGATAAGAAAAAAACATTTTTAATATAACTGCTCCATATTCAACCAAGTTGTTCTTTGGAGAAAAAGAGTTATGACACCAAAAAGGGTCACTGTTGCGATTCCCTGGGCATTGAGATAGCTCTATGACCAATACTGTACCTTTAGAATCAGAATCTTATCCTGCAGCAAAATTTTACATTAATTTCAGTTGTAATGTTACTCTTTGACTTCCCCCCCCCCCACGAATAACAGACAAATATATACCTAAAATAATATAAAGAAAGGGATTGCCATTGTTTTGACAAATCGTTAAATTAGTTTTAAGAAAAGAGTGACTATTAGGAAACTTACCTTAAATATACAATTAAAGGTATATATTTAACCATTTGGGGGTAGGGTGGGTACTATTTAGCTTTCCAAACGAAATGAATGTTGTATTTTGATTTGGGATAAAACTTCACTTCTAAAGGTATGTCTATTTCTTAGGTATCTCAAACAGTGAATACAAAAATTTACCCGAAAAAGTAATATTTTGGGAAAATACCTTTTCTTAATTCAGAACCAAGCAAAACACAAGAAGGTGAATTGAACTAAATGACAGAAGTTCAAGAATTTTTATTATTGTTAATTAAAGGTTATTTTTTCTATCATACTTAAAAGATAAGAAAGCAAGTTTTAATATTACAAATTTTAAATCCCAATTTTTTCTTCTTTTCAGGAAAGCAGCTTTAGCGTAATTAAAAAAAAACAAACACAACAACAAGTAATCAACTCAAAAATACCAACGTAATGAATTAATTGTTTAAACTTTTAGAATTTTGATTGGAATCAACGAACAGTTCTTTTTTCGAATTTAAAGACAAGGAAAAATAGTTTTGATATAAGAATCACTTTAATTAGAAATAATCTTTACATCAGAAAGTACTAACAGTTTCTTTTCTTCAGCAAAGGAATTGTACCCTCTTTTAGAGAAAAACAAAACACAAACCTCTGTTCATCTTGCGTCTATATCAAAATTCAAAAAGTTGATTGAAGACACTTCGTCTAACTGATTGAACAGTATGAATGTGAAGTAACACCTGCCGAATAACCCCAATCAAATTGGTTACTCAAATTTACAATATTTCGCGTCAAGTTTTGCGAAGTTAAAGGATTGGTTCTTTATTTGTCAAAATAAAACCTAAATACTAATTAAAACTTATGTTTTAAACTTAAGCTTTAAAGTTCTAAAACCTGTAAGAATTATAGAGAATTTATATAGCGTTTTTATTTGCACTATGCAAATTAATTGGGATAGAATCGTTAACTTTGTATTTTAAAGACCCTAGGGCTTTTAGAATAATAAAATTATTGTTATTATTGTAACCGATTATATTTCCGTCGAAAATGCCATTCGTTAGTCCTAAAATCAGTAAAAGCAAAAGTGAAACAACTTGTTTAACCCATTGTCTCATTTTCTCAGTACTGTGAATTGTCGATAAACTCTACTTATATTCAACCGCCAACATCGATAATCTACAATATTCAACAATCAATATCGATACTATCGATATATTCCACCAAAAACACTAATAATCTACAATATTCAACCAACAAATAAATTCAATCGATAGATTATTCCCTTCTTTGCATAAGTATAGTCAATTTGTCCTATTCCGAGAGCAGCTTGAAAGTTATTAGAGAAATTGAAATAATATTTGGATTGCAGTTGAAAAGTATTGAAAACAGCCAGTGATTAGCTCTGCTTCTATGGTCGTGATATTTGGCATATATATTTATTTTGTGAAATATAATGCTTAATATGAAGTATTTAGCAGTTGGCATAACATTTAGATGATTTCTGATTAATTTATTGCGTTAAGATCTAATGATTAGAGAATAAAATATATAATTTTGGGTTATTTCACCATGGTAAAATTCGTTATAGACATACATTGCCAGTGCTACATCCTTTCAACAAACCTTTCAAAATAAGCGGTACCTTCATTTGATTTGTAAAGCTAAAGCTGTTCTTTAGTCTTTCTGAAGTCTTTAGCCTTTGCTGAAGATAGTTTCAATGTATGTAAAAACTCAATGGATCTGGAAGTGGATCTAGTTGATCTTATGAGTTCGATCATACAGGACTTAAATTTCACCACACTAAATAAGTTCAATTAAGCTATTTAAAACAGAATCACTGCAGTTACATAAGTTGATCTAACATTGGTTTTGGTTGCATTCAACCAAGCTGTTCTTCAAATTTTATATAATTTGAAATCAAAGCTTAGAAAGGCTCTAGACTGTCTCTAAATAACATAATAGAAAGAATTGTCCTATGAGAAAGTCCATAACATTACAGATGAATGGAAATAGAATACGAGAAGAGAAAGAGAATAGTAAATTCTGAAAACCAATAGATTGATTTAAAAGGAAAATCAGAGGCTTAATACCGATTAGGATTTAAAATACACTGGAACACGAGGTCCTTCGAAATATCAAAACTCATAATTAAACTCTTTTATTTAGATAAAGAGTAAATAAAATGTATCGAATTTATTTTATTTGTTGCCTCAGGAGGCGATTTCTTGTCTGAGAAGCAGAGGCTGTACAAGGAGCATAAGAGCTTGAATGAGCAGCAAACTCATTTTGCGAGGGATGAGAAAAAAGTATAATTTATTGAAAAAAGTAAAGGGTTCTATTTCTTTTTAAATATTAAAAAAGGGGAGAAAAAAAAGGCACAGACAAGAATTTTACGGAAAATGAAACTAACTTAAGGTTGAGAACCCTTGATTTTTATTTAAACTTTGCAATTACAAGAAGTCTGGTCTGCTGCAACGCCTTTCTCTGTGAAAATGAATGCTATCACAAAAAAAGACGGCAACAAACATACAGACTAAACAGAATTAGGATGATCGAAATTTACTGCTCAGCTCTGATTTGAACCTAGAAAAGAAAAAGGACATTAATCCATAGGAGATAAAAGACATGTAAAGATGTGATAGAAATAAATAAACAAAGAAGAGAAGAGGGCTAAAACAAAAACCAGAACTAATATTAATATTAGAAAAAAAACAAATTAATATTCGGTCCTCTATGAAGTTCAGGCTTTAAAATAGTGAAATGGGTGACACTGACTGCTTCCTTCGAACGTGAAAGTTTATTACGAAAGCATAGTCATATTGACTTTTATATACCAAAGCCAAGTCATATTGCTTCGATATATTGATTTTGTTTTTCAAAGTGTAAATAAGGTAAGTCCTGAGTACTTTTATGATTTTTTTTAAACTAACTCGTTTGATCACCCTTATTTTACCCGGAATTTGGAGGATTTGACTCACGAGAGAAGAAATACAACGAGAGCAGGATTTGTTCTCAGGAACATAGGTGTCAGCGTCTGGAATGACCTTCCAGAATCGGTCAGAGCGGCAGTAAGTCTGGAATCATTCAAGAGAATGGTTAAATTCCATTTAAATTCCATTTTGGGTATTCCAAGGAGAGAAGTGTGATAAGAGGAAAGGTTATTTATTTATTTAGTATTTAATATTAATTATTTTGTTATTTTTACCCCCCCCCAAAGATTTTTTTTTCTTTCTTCAAAATCATTTGAAGAAATGATTTAGCAGATTCATGGTGGTTAGAATTGCGGCCACAGTCAGGACTCTTTTGTCTTAAGAGTGGCCGTTAATGGTAAATTCTTTGTTTAATTTATATGTTTTGGATGAAAATAAAAAATATCTATATATATAAAAGAAAAGAAAACAAGAAAGAAACTAGAACCAATGGAAAATTAAGATTTCTGTTACTGTTTCCAGTCCTACTGATTTTCTATTTTTTCTTTAATTTAACACATTAAAATTTTAAGAATTCCCCGTTCATTCAAACTGTAATTTTACCCTAAAAGAGACTTGCAAGTCCATCGGCAAGGGAGCAGTTAGATAGAGCCACTGAAGTGTCTTTATTGGTTGAAAAATTCCGGGATTTGAAAGCCAAGCTTTCGAAGGTGTTCTAGAAAAGCGAAGGAGGTAATTGAAAATTATGAGATACAATGATCACTGACTCTTATATATCCTATGTGACCGCCTCAAAAATAAAGGTATCTGTATATCACACTTTGTGACTGATCGTCGCTCGAGTTTATTTTTATTTAAATAAAAATATCAAGCTTTTGAACTGCAGGTAAGAAGCGACATTAAGGAAGCTATTATTATAATAGCTTCCTTAGCTATATGGAAGCTGTTATTAGGAAGCTGAGGAATAATAGTGACTCTGGAATAGTTCTATCGGTGTCAGTGTCGCCACCTAAATATTATTTCTGTCAAAAACTACTACAAAATTTGCCCATTGTTTACATATAGTATTTGTTATTGGGAAGTATGCACATATTTCTCGGGAGATGAAGTGGAGTTATCTGCTGGTGGGATTTTCCACGTGGATAATTTTCGATGATAAGGGAAGCTTCCAAGAATTTAGTTTTTCAATGAGAATTTTACGGTGGAGAAATTTGCTTGAATTGACAACCTGCATGCAAACAATGTGTTTTGATTTTTTCCAAAATTCCCTGCATATTTCAAGGTTTGAAGGTTGAATATTTGAAGGTTAAGGATAAGAAGGTTTTCACCTTCACACCCTTAGCCTTAATTGTAGTATTGGTCACAGTAGTAGTAAGAGGTGGCGTTTCGAACAGAGTGGGGTGGAGGAGAAGCGTAAAAAGCTGTGTAAGACTCGCACGGCTGTGATAAATTTTTAATTCAAATAAAACCCGATCTTTTTTTTCAATTTGAGAAAAACTAATCTATTCTGTCAATTCGACATTAGATTCACACAAGTTAAAATGCTGGATGACCCAATTACGCTCATGGAATAATACCATTTACAAAAACAGGAATAAAATTGTGTTCACACTCCACACCTTACGGGCAATTGACTACAATTCAGGAACAGGCACTGCTGCTTGGCAAGGAAGTCGATTAGTAGTAGTAATAATATTAGTAAGAACATATGTCGCATGTTTTGTGATCAGAGAAATAAACGTAGGTGTTGCGTTAAATTCTCTACGAATCGTCAGAATAACCTTTATATTCATTTTCATGATGAACAGAAAAAGCGCTAAAATTCAATATTATTTTGCCACAAAAAATTAAAAATTTTAGATTAACGAGCTATGCTGGCCAAGAACGCCATCAAAGAGGAGCGTCTCAAAAATAAGAAACACAAGCAAGACCGTAGCCAGAAGTTTCGTTCGAAGGGGGTTATTTCTTTAGGGAGAGGCGCGGGAAACAAAAATTTGTGAGTTGGAAAAAATGTGGGAGGGGAGGGGGGTTCTGGGAGGATCTTCTCGAATTAGCTGCAGCCGCTTCTCTCAGTGAAATTTCCTAAAAATCAAATCTCACCCATAGAAAGTAGCTTTTCTCTACAAATTACGAACTGATTACGTGTTTAAACCTGCTTGAGGGTACCATTTTCGCGTTCAAGCTTATAGAAGTCGGAGCCTTCTATTCCAATAACAACCACTAAAACGTTTCAGTTATGTGTGCGACCAAGTTCGTATCAGGGACTTGGATACGTACAGTATTACAAATTTAAGCCAGACGAAATTGTTTTGTGAGGATCGTAACATTTATGTTGATTGCAGAAGATTTCCTTTCGCTCCCCCTCTTGCTAAAAATATTAGCTTGCGTTTTCAGCCAGAATTTGATGCGAAAACGTAGTAATTTGCAAGCCCTTTTCAAACTTTTTCTTTGGAATATGGTTTTTGGTAAGAACACCGTATAATTTTTTTTCTGAAGTACTACTTTTTTTGGCTGATCTTCTATTTCAAAAGTAATGGCAATTTCTGTAAGTTGTTCTCTGATTTCAGTATTTGCATTTGTTAACTAGGCAAAAAAGAAGAAGATGCTATGACTATGACGAGGCTTTCCAGAGACTATCTTAAGGCCTCGCCAAAGTGCAAGAATTTTACTCCCTAGTAAATTCTTTTTCTTAGGCGGCAACTCGGTCAAATGCAAAGGTATCAGTTTTTTTCGTCGCTTCAACTAAAAAAACACAAGAAGGTTGAGCTTAAGGGGTTTCTCACTCAAAATTACAATTAGGGGCAGGCTATCCTTAGCAATTTTTCTTGTAACTATTTATACAATATAATTTTTTAGATGTATTTCTTAACTGGCAGTTTAATGTCTGCACGCTACTTATTCTCTAGACTCTGAATGGCTCCTGAACAATCTGAGTGGTTAGTCCCTTGATGTAATTTATGCATTATCACACGCTCCGATTACAGCTGTATCTAGTTTTTTAAGGGGAATTTTTGACTTCGGAACACAACTATGTAAAGTGTTTGAAGGGACTGCAGCCATGAAGTATATATTATAGAAATAAGTTTCTGATTGTTGAATAGAAAATTTTTTGCTCTATTTTTTGATACCCCACAACAACAATCTCAAGTATAGCAATCTAGAATGCAAACCCAAAACAGGTTAAATAATTATTTTGGAATAAAAAAAAAATATTCAATTTTTGGCTTTAAGATTTGATTAAATCAAAACATTCACCAGATTTTTTTATTTTTATTAACTTAAAAACCGCCGAAATTACTAATTCAGGAACGTCAGGCAAACTCCAAATGTTTAGCATGGGAGGTATAGGAAGATTCCTTGAGAGTACGTCCTGCCTTAACATATTTCCACATAGCGAAAATTTTGGATATGACTTAATTACAGAATTCTCTGTCCAATATCAGATTACAATATGACAGGAGCACCAAATGTTAAAAATACCCAAAGAACGTGATGCGCAACTTCTTCCGCCCTCTGTTTCTTTCGCTAGAGATAAGGATCTGGTTTTTTTCCTCTCTTTTGGACATTCACCCGAGCAAATCTCTGATTGTCGAAAATAACCGGTAAGGGTACGAATGCATAAGAATGTAATGAAATATTTGATCTTTTACAGATGCATTTGGGGTTTGTTGACATTAACCAGTGAAAGTCGAAATTCACAATTTTTTGACATTTACGGTAACATATAAATCTTAAAATCATAGAAATCGTGAATGGGCCTTTAGCGTTTGCTAAAGGCCCATTCACGACGAGGTTTTACTAATGCCGAGATTTTTTCTAGCCCTAATTTTAGATTTTTCAGACAATTCTCTGATTGGCTGATTCAAATTAGAAATTTTTATGTTTCATAACCTTTGTTCGCAGAAAGTTTATTGCATTTGTTTGTTTTTTGGTGCTCATCAGTTATATAATAGACACTCGGGAAGTGACAAGAAACTGGCCAAGCAACTTCTTTATACCACACAATTAGCTATAGTTTGGTTGCAAAATAAATTGTAGCTATATTTTAAGTATTTAGTTTGTATTTGTGTTACGAGAGCAACACTTAGGTTTTGTCCCATTTTTTTTTTCTATACCGCCGATCTCGGCTTATTCCTGGAAACTGGTAAGGGTCTTTATTGAATGTTGAACTTAATGACATATATATATATATATATATATATATATATATATATATATATATATATATATATATATATATATATATATATATATATATATATATATAAATATATATATATGTATATATATATATATATATATATATATATATATATATATATATATATATATATATATATATATATATATATATATATATATATATATATATATATATATATATCAATAAAATTGGCTACTTACTTGATATAAAACCTGGCGAAGAGGAGAACCAACGTAATAAAATAACAAATATTGACCACGTTGTCGAGCCCCAATACACCAAAGAGTCGGGAAAAGAAAAAGAACATCAAAAAGACCGCCATCAAAGCTACAGGAGTTTTTACAGGTTTGAATGTGTCTTTGATATCGTTGTTGTTCTTAAATGGCATAAATGATTCTTCTATTTCCTGAAATTGGGACAAAAACTTTTACTTTAAGTCTTATCTAAATTGGTCTTGTGGCTAGTCTTAATTTATAGTTCAACCAGGATATTCCTAGGTGAATTTCCCTGAAGTAATGCTGCTAGAGCTGTTTTGAAAATATTTTAGTTTTAAAGATTTTTTGTTTGGATGCTAGTTCTTTTTTATTCGTTGTTTCTCATTTCTTTTGCCGAGGACGGCCCTTGGCTACAGGGGTCGTGAAATCCCCAGAGGCATGTTTATTTGACCTTTCCAATATGTTGAAAAAAAAAATCCTTAAATTTTTAGAGAATGACATGGGGGAGGGGCACGGTGGTGACTGGGAGGGGGTTGAAATTAGCAATTTCAAAGCAAATGAGCCCCCCACCCCTTCCACCCAAAGGTTAGATTCTAACCTTTGTTAGAATGAGGAATCATTCTAACGGTTATGACCCTTTTTGGTGTCAGAACTCTTTTTTTCTCCAAAGAACAAATTGGTTGAATATGGAGCGGTTAATATCAAAAGAAAAAAAGAAAATCGCCAGCAACAATATAAATTACAATTTCGGCTGTTAGAGCTCTACAAAATTACAAAGATTGAAACTTGACCCATATTTTCAAGGGGGCAAGAAAAGGGCTGCCAAAATTGAAACCCAAAACCTGACTAAGTCTTTTCAAATATAATTGGGAAATTTAGCCCTATGCAGAAATTTCAAGCTCCTATCTACAAAAATATGGAATTTTGTATTTTTTGCCAGAAGGCAGATCATGAATGCGTTTTCTTTTTTTTCCAGGGGTGATCCTATCGACCCAGTGGTCCTAGAATGTCGCGAGATGGTTCATTATAACGGAAAGTAAAAGTTATAGTGCCCTTTTTAGTGACCAAAAAATTGGAGGGCAATTAGGCCCCCTCCAAAACTCATTTTTTCCCAAAGTCAACGAATCAAAATTTTGAGATGGTCATTTTATTCAGTTTAGTCGATACCATTATTTAAAAAAAAATATGAAAAATAATTTTTTTTTTCAACAGGAAGTAATGAGCAGCATTAAAACTTGAAACAAACAGAAAATATTACGTATATAAGGGAGTCCGTCTCCTCCATAATACAAAGTTTAAAATAAGAGAAACACATAAAAACTAGTTAACAAACATACAGCAAATCCCAGCAAGTTCCTGGAAAATATTAGTTTCGTTCTTATTTTCTTAGAAAAGAAACAGTCAGAATGTAAATCTTTATATGTTGGGAGACTATTTTAGTTCAATAGGAAAAAAGCTTAAATCAGATTTTTTTTTTTCTCCATTGTTAAATGTCCCTACCATTTCTTTTGATACCAATCATCAAACTGAAAACCCTTTTGATTTTTCCGAAACGAAGCCCCAACATGTGAAAAAAATTGTCATGAAGCTTAAAAAGTTCTTCGTCTGATGAATTTGGTTTTTCTACTCGAACAGTAAAGCAGGTAGTTACTGATGTTGCCCCATTACTTACACACATATATAATTTGTCATTTGTACAGGGAGTGTTTCCCGATTTGTTGCAGAAAGCTAATGTTATTCCACTACATAAAGGGGGAATTACAAGTGATCCTTCAAATTATAGAGGTAAATCACTTATCAGTGTTTAGTAAACTTTTGGAAAAGATAGCGAACCATCAGCTCTATAATTATTTATTGGTAAAAATATTTTTCATCCTTCTCAGTTTGGTTTCATTAAAGGAAAATCAACGGAGTTGGCGATTCGTCAACTTCTGCTTGAGATTAATGATGCAATTGACAGTGATCAGTATGCGTTGGTGGTATTTCTTGATGTCGCCAAGACCTTTGACACAGTCAATCATCGTCTGTTGTTAATGAGCTAAGAGCCAAGAACTCATGTGGCATGAGCTCTAGCAAAGTTATAATAATCAATAGATTGATTTAAAAGGAAACTTAGAGGCTTAATGCCGGTTAGGATGAAAAATAAGAGCTCTGAGTCCCGAGGTTCTTCTAAATATCAAAATTCATTAAGATCCGATCACCCAATCGCAGGTTAAAAATACCTCGATTTTTCTAATTTTTCATCTCCCTTCAGCCCCTCAGATGGTCGAATCGGGAAAAACGACTTTATCAAGTCAATTTGTGCAGCTCCCTGACACGCCTACCAATTTTCATCCTCCTAGCACGTCCGGAAGCACCAAACTCGCCAAAACACTGAACCCAACCCCCTAACTCCTCCAAAGAGAGCGGATCCAGTCCGGTTATGTCAATCATGTATCTACGACATTTATAAGCGTTTTCCAAGATTTCCGGTTTCCCCCTTTATCTCTCCCTAATGTCAACAGATCTGGTCGGGATTTGAAATAAGAACTCGGAGACACGAGTTCCTTCTAAATATTGAATTTCAGTAAGATTCGGTTGCTCGTTCTTAAGTTAAAAATATCTCAATTTTTCCACCTCCAATTTTTCCAATTAACAACCTACAGCTCCCTCAAAGAGAGCAGATCCGTTCCAATTATGTCAATTTCGTATCTATAACTTCTGGTTATTCTCCCCATCAAGCTTCATCCCCATCTCTCCACTCTAAGCATTTTCCAAGATTTCTGGCCCCCCAGCCCTCTATGTCCGCAGATCTGATTTGAAAATGGAGCATCTGAGACATAAGATTCTTCTATATATCAAGTTTCATTAAGATCCAATCACCCATTCGTAAGATACCTCGATTTTCACATTTCCCAAGATTTCTGGTTTCCCCCTCCAACTCCACCAAATGTCACCAGATCAGATCGATATTTAAAATAAGAGTTCTAAAGCACAAGATCCTTCTAAATATCAATTTTCATGAAGATCTGATCACCTGCTTGTAATTTACAAATACCTCTTCTTTTCAATTTTTTCCAATTCCCCCCCCCCCCAACTCCACCAAAGAGAGCGGATCCGGTCTGGTTATGGCAGTCACGTATCTTGGACTTGTAATAATTCTTCCCACCAAGTTTAATAATGATCTCTCTGCTTTAAGGTAAAAGTTAAGTAGCAAATATTGTAATATGTATAACTTATAGTAGGCAAAGATAGAATGAAGAGAAGGATCATTATTGTACAGTTGACTTTGTTACTGTTGTCGCTTATTTTTGTTATTATGCGATTCAATATATGACTTCTGAAGATTATTTTTTTCATGAATTACTTGGAATACTTGACGTGGAAGCTTAGGCTTTCCTCTACTGTCAGAACATTTACTCACCAATGGGAAGAATTTCTTCCTACACCTCATTAAAGGTCAAAAGCTAAATCTGGAGACACCTGAACAGTTTTTAGCTCATGCATAATATTAAGAGACAATATAAAATTATTTTTAGATTCATAACCTGCATTAAAATAATCATATCTTAAAGTGTAAACCCCCTCTCTCTGAACATCAACAATAACAATACTCACAACAATGGTAACTTTTACAGATTTACACACTTTTCTTACATCTATTATGATGTATGTCTCAAATTATCTACAAACATAAAATATTATCATAAGACACTCTTAACCTCTAACTGAATCACTCTGGAAAAAAAGAGTTGATGAGAAAGTGCAATCTTTTTCATTGTCATTCAGAGGAATTTCATAAAAAAAAACAGCAATATTAAGGGAACTGGGCAAGTGACAAATGAGGTGCTACACAGAAATAACATTATATGTTAAATGGATGAACTTATAGTGGGTGATACAAAAGTTAAAGGCAATAAATATTAACATCTTAAAGTTAAAGATTAATGAATTTTGTATATAAATTTCAAACATTGCAATGTATGTTAAAAAATAATGGTGCTGAACAGGGTTATTTCATCACTAGAGAGCATCTGCACAAACAGTCAACATTATTAGATTTGGGGATAGCAGTGACCCAGAAATGTACCAAATCTATGGTTGAAAAGGTTAAAAAGCTAAACCCTCACAAAACTAAAGGACCAGATAATATTTGCCCTAGATTAAAGAAAGAAACAGTATCAATTATCTCAAAACATCTCACCAAAATTTTGCAATGTTCACTGCAAGCATCAACAGTTCTAAATGATAAGAGTGGGGCCCATGTTATCCCTCATTTAAAAAAGAAAATACAGATAAAGCAAAAAATTATTGGTCAGTAAGCCTGAACTTGGTTATCTCCAAAATAATGGAAGCAATCCTAAACCACAGAAATCACCAAAAGCCAATCGGATTGTTTATAATGGACAATATGGATTAGAGCTGGTCACTCAACAAAAGAAAACTTGCCAGATGCCTAGAATTATGTTACAGCCATACTGGAGAAAGACATTTCCATTGATGTAAGACTTATTGACAGAGTCAAAGACTTCCGTAGTTAGTAAATGCATACCTCCAGGTCAAATGTGGTGCAGTAGGGCCGCACAAAGCTATTATCAATTGGCTTACTGAGATCCTGAATGACTATATTCAACCTGTTACTATTGTGGGACAAGAAGGACATATCTACTTGTTCAAATTGATGCATTCCTTCAGCAGCACACCCCAAGCAACAGTCCATGCACCAGTCCTATTCACCATTTACATGATGCACCAGAAAAAAATAAAAATAAACTCAACCTTAGTGCTGATGACACAAAACTAAAAGGTCCAGCATACCATGATGTTAACAGTAGCAATGCTCACTAAACTGACCTTGACATCCTTATGGCACAGGTTTCAATATAGCTTAGAGTCATCATCATCCAATTTGGCTCTTGCATCCACCACACTGCACATTTTCTAAAGGAGGGTGACAATGCAAATCAATGGATTCCTTCACCAACAGAAGAACGAGACTTTAGCATCACTGTTGATGATAAACTGATCTATTGTCAGTTACAACACCTGATCTATTGTCATTTTTACTACCAATATTGCATTACAGTAGCCTGTCTAGTCATCAAAGGAGAAAGAACTTCACTTTATTTTAATCACCTTAATCTATTTGAGAGTTCTAAGGTCCTCTGGACTGGTAGTGCTCTTGAGTTGATGACTCCTAGTCAAACTGCCACTGCCTCTTCTCCCACTCCTTGTCAAAGTTTATATTTGAAAGACTGGATGGAGGAGTGCTGACAGTTGAGTCCTTCAATTGATTCCATTGGTTTATGACTCTTCTTCAGCTGCACATTTGACAGATTCTTAATAAGAAGCTGAACTTTGGCAGCTTCTTGGAGTTGTCCTCTTGTGTGATGATGGAAGGTACTAAGGCTGCCAATGAAGTGGAAAACTAAGGCTTTTCCACTCCAATGGAAAAACTGCAAAGGAAAGCAACAAAACTTGTCATTGGTTGTCCCAACGCTCCCGTATCAACAAAAACTGAAAATGTTGCATTCACTCACACTTACTTACAGGAGTCAAAGAAAAGATGTAATAATCACCTACAAACTTTTACAAAACCAACCTGATCTATCTAGACCCAAATACAATGACTATCAGCCATAGCTGACTTGCAAGCAGCAGTCTGTCACAAGTGACTTACATATAAATTATGTGCAGACAAGCTTAAAGAGAAATCCTTGCTCTGGATCTTTGATTTTCTTTATTTGTGATCTCAATGTGTTCAGTTATTTGATGACTGGTAATCATATTCTTTCTTCCTTTATGCATGTTCTGAGTGCTGCTCTGCAGGGAAGTGTTTCGGGTCCTATATTATTTAATATCTTCATCAATGATGCTCCTTCCATTATCAACAGTAAATCAACTCTTTATCCAGACAACCTGAAGCTTCTTGGACCAGCTTTGTCCTGCAAAGATCATGCCCTGCTAAAAAATAATCTTCAACTACTGAGTCAATGATCTGAGGCCTGGCTTCTTTAATTCAATGTTGCCAAGTGCCATATCAATTCACTTTGACAATCTGAATCATTATTGCTCTTATTTTTTCTTAGGCCACCTACTCTCCTCTGTAAATACAGGATCTTGGTGTTACTATTGACAATGAACTAAAATTCAGCTCCCATGCTAAGAGGTCTGCTGCTGGGGCTAGTTCAACAATGGGACTGATTATGTGTAGGCTACTATTTCCACTTGTTCCCCTAAAGTCATCAGTCTTCTATATAAGGGACTTGTGCATCCTAAACTTGAAATATCTCTTGCCTTCCCATATTTTAAAAAAGACATAAAAGTTCTTGAAGATGTGCTGAGACATGCCACTAAAGTGATATCTGGCATGCAGGAGCTTTCCTATAAGAGTAAGACTATCAAAGCTGAATCTCTCAACATGTGTTTACAGCAGGGCTTCTTAAACTATGGGTCGCGACCCCATTTGGGGTCGCGTAGCAAAATTATGGGGTCGCGAGTGATAAAATACAATTTAACAAAAAATATTTTTTAACTTGTAAAATTATTGTTATAAAGAAAAATAACAATCATTGTAGATAAATCTATCATGAAATCTTCTGGTCTGGAAAGACTGTTTATACCAGCATTTATATTATGATCATTATAATATCTTGTATAAATTTAATATGAATCAGAAATGTTATAGAAAATAATAACAAATGTAGATTTATTTTTGTCAATCTCTTAAAACCAAAATAATCTTGATAAATATTATCAACAAATTTCTAAGTGTTATTTTGAAGAAACTATATAAACATTTCGTGTTATTTCCATTTAGCCATTGTATGATTGTGAACAAAGCGCATGTTATTCCGAATTAGTCAGTTTAACCCTTTTGCAACCGACGGGACCTTACAGTCCCAGCATGTAAAAATCCTTTGGGTGCTTCCTAATTAATTGATAGCACCAGAATTGAACAATATGCTTCAGGATGCTGTTAAGGTCATAAATTTTATTAAGAGATATGCCCTTAACATTTGCTTATTTTCAAATCTCTGTAAGGGTTGTCAAGAGGCCAAAGTTTAAAAAGATTATTGTTATAAAAGGACAAGATCGAAATATTTTTATGGAACGAAATATTTTTATGGAACAAAAATGTGAATTTGCTGCTTTTTTTCAAAATGACTGGCGGCTATCCAAGCTGTGTTATTTGTCAGATATTTTTGCAAAGTTAAACAATCTTAACTTGTCTCTTCAAGGAAAAAATTGCGATATGTTTACTTCAAACAATAAAATTGAAAGTTATATTAAAAAGATCAGTGTTTGGGAGAATAGGGTCGAAAAAAATTTGTTCAAAATGTTTTCCAGTGTCAACAATTTTGTAATAGAGAAAATTCATTGAAAAACTTTTATTGCAAAAACTATTGTAGATCACTTAAAAGCGCTAGAAATACAGTTCCGGACATATTTTATATTAAATATTGATTTCCAAAAAATAGTTTGGATTCAAAAGCTGTTTTGGATTGGCTTAAGTGAGATTGATCATCTGCCACTTCAAGCTCAAAAGGAATTTGCTGAGCTTTCCTGTGACTCAAACTTAAAACAACACTTCCAAAAAAAGCCTTTGACTGAATTCTGGATCAGAACTAGAACTGAATTTCCCACAATCACGGATATGGCGTTAAATGTACTTCTGCCATTCAACACTGCATATTTAAGTGAAGTTACTTTCTCAGCTTTAACACACATTAAATCCCAATATTGTTCAGCAATAAAAAATGTTGAAGAGGTCTTATGTCCAGCAGTTTCAAACATTAAACCAAGATTTGATTTGTTATGCAATAAAAAACAGGCACATCCATCTCATTAAATTTTTAACAAAAACTTTAATTTAATATTTACCACGCAACTACTTAGATATATTCGAGAGAATTAAGATGGTCAGAATCCACTTTTGTTTTTGAAACTATAATAAAAACATTTTTATAACATTTTATGCAAATTTCAATTTTAGATTTTTATATGTTTCAAAACGAATTCAAAATTTATATATTTTCATAAATTATTTTTAATTATTTATATCAAAAAATATTAATTTATTTTTTTTTATATTTGTTGGGGTTGTTAAGAAACTTGCAATCATAAACAGGGTTGGGAATCACAAAAGTTTAAGAAGCCCTGGTTTACAGGAGAAACAGAGGGGATGCCATTCTAGTCTAGAAGTTTTTGAGGGCTTATACTCTCCTAGCATTATTCCCTACTGTTGGTACCAACTCAAGAACTAGAGGTCATCACCTGAAACGTGACAAGCAGTCTACAATATCTAGAGCCTCCACTCAATTCTTTACATCAAACTTTGCCAATAGTTAGAAAAAAACTACCTAATGAAGCAGTTACTGCTGAATCTGTTGATGTTTTCAAACAAATGCTAGATGCTGAGTGGTCCCCTAGAGAGTATACACTTAATTGGGATGCTACTGAACATGGAACAGCACCTTGTCACTAATGAACTTTGGATACAACTCAAGTTGTCATTTTGGAGCTCTACAAGGATAAATACTTCAATTACTCCTAGCTGCAATTTAAGGTAATTTGCAGTAATAGCTGCTAAATATAGGCAAAATTCAGTTCAAGAAGATGCTGCACCATACTACATTCTTTTCAAGTAGGGTGCTGTCACTTTCGAATTTTCTGAATGATAAAACTTTTACTTCTTTATCTATCAGCACATTCAAGAAAGGTGTGAATGTCAATTGGCCTAATAAACCATGGAAACAAGACTGAGAAGCTCCTAAATCTGCAGTAAAAGTATAGTGAATGGCATTGAGGAAAGCTAGACTAGTTTTGGTATGCTTTAACATGTCTTACTCTTCCACCTGACCATACTTGTGTTAAGATAATCACTTGTAGTGACATCTACTAGTGCAATTTCACCTTATTGCTTACAAGCACAATTTAAGGTAATTATCATGTTTATTTTTATTGCTTTCTGTATGGAACAATCATCTTAAATATTCAATATTCAGCAGATCTGAAATTAATTGAAAATCAGAAGTAGGTATAATGGCATTAACAAATTAAAAAATCATTCACAAAGATAATAATGTCCAAAACAGTAGTGCTAAGAGATTTATTAGACCAATTTTCAAGTTTATTGAATTTGACAATTATTATTTAATGGCTATTGCATATGAGACTTGGAAAGAAATTGTTTAATTATCATTTGGTATGTTTTCAACCCCCTTTTTTTTAACTTGTTTCTTTTGCCAAAATGAAGAAATTAGGTCTCCATTCATATAATTTAGGTCCTCACTAAATTATACTTGCAAGTGAGATGAGCACTATACATTCAAAGAGCATAAAAAGGCATAGAGCAGTGTCCTCACATTGTCTCTACTTCAGTTATGGGTAGAGGACCAGAATAGTTGTTCTCTAGAAGAAGACCTACTAGAACAAAAAGAGAGATATTTTGAGACTGCTAATTTTATGCCTATTTTTATGGTTTTGTTTTCTACAATTCATCTGATAGCTCACAATGTGACAGTTTTCAACAATTCAAATATGATAGCTGTGTTTCAAATAAAACCAAAATAAAATAAATTATCAAAATTATCTTGGTGCTAATTAAAAAAAGGTCTTAATGAGATTAGGCTTCATTGAAACTTGCTGAATATTAGAAAGTAAAAATTTTACCATTTCTAATCTTCAGTTTCCTAGGTATAGGCTAATTCTAGTTTAGTGACTTCTTGCTATGTTGGAAAGGGATTAGGTTAGGAAAATGAAACTGTTAAGGATGGGTCTACAAGCTAAAGTATGTCCTGGGAAGGTATTTTGAAGCACTTACCTCTACTCCCTCTCCCTCTAGAGGGTCCTGACCTTTAAAAATATTTGTGTTATAAAAGTGAAACCTTGTAAAATAGATCTTCTGCTTGTGTCAAAAAGTACTTAAATCTGAATTTCCGGTAGAATCATTATTATATTGTAGAGCATAGCCTAATAAAGGCATTGAGTGGTAGGCTATATTCACTTCATACAAAAGCCAGTGATACTGTTTGCTATAATTGTACCAAGAGAACAATAAAAATTCACATAAATTTTGCAAGGTCAAAATGTCTCTCTTGGTTCTAGCATGTCTCCTTCTGGAGAACTGCTATTCTAGACCTTTTCCTAGTCATTGAATCTTATATATAGCCTATTTAAAAGGTGTTCCCTAAATTTAGGAAATAGCCTAGATATATGATATAAATAGAAAAATGACCATTATATTCATCTTCCTAAACTTCTTTCCACTTTAAAAAAGAGCTTGTCATCTAGAATTTTGCCCAAAAAGAAATAACTTACCCTTTTACCTTTTATCTCTTGGTTCTAGCATGTCTCCTTCTGGAGAAATGCTATTCTAGACCTTTTCCTAGTCATTGAATCTTATATATATTTAAAAGGGTGTTCCTTAAATTTAGGAAATAGCCTAGATATAAATAGATAAATGACCCTTGAAAATACCTTCTTAGGGGATCCTTGAGGTTTTGAATCACTTATATTCATATTCCTAAACTTCTTTCCACTTTAAAAAAGAGCTTGTCATCTAGAATTTTACCCAAAAAGAAATAACATCAACTTTAAAGCGAATTTTCAAATTCGTTGCTCAAAGCTGAAATCCATGAAATAGAATCAAATCCTGAAATCCTTAATTCAATATTGGTCGGAAGAAAAATCCCTACTTGTGAACTTATGCCAAGTTTACACGCATAGGATTTGGTCATAATGGCCAAATACTTAAGCCGTTTCCTTAAAGGGCGAAAGGATTTTTAGCTTGAAATTATTTCAAGCTCTGAGCAAAATCCTTACAATTAATAAGCTAAAGCCTTAAAGTTTTTTTCTAATGCATACACTTTTTTAAGAAGAAATAGTTTTAAATCACCTTTGGATAGGTTGGTTGTAATCCTCAGTAACTCTAAAAAGGTTAGTTTAGTTGGGTGCTTCACTTTTTTTCTGCTAGGGCATTGTTTTAGAGTTTGGACATATTCCTTTACGAGCCCTGGGGTAAAATTTCAGTGTAAGGACTTCTTTGTGCCTAGGAAAGTAGCTAGTTAAGTTTGCAGAATCCAATTATCAGAAACAAATTTAGTTTCTAAAATGCAATCTTGAATTGCAAAATGTGAAGTTTCATGAAGATCCGATCACTCCTTCGTAAGTTAAAAATACGTCATTTTTCTTATTTTTCAGAATTACCCCCCCCCCCCCGCAATTGAGCGGATCCGTTCCAATTATGTAAATCACGTATGCAAGACTTCTGCTTATTTTTCCAACCAAGTTTCATCCCAATCCCTCCAATCTAAGCGTTTTCCATCATTTTAGGTTTCCCCACCCCAAACTTCTCCCAATATCACCAGATCCGGTCAGGATTTAAAATAAGAGCTTTGAGACACGATATCCTTCTAAACATCAAATTTCATGGAGATCCAATCACCCGTTCGTAAGTTAAAAATACCTCATTTTTCTAATTTTTCAGAATTACCCCCCCCCCCTTACTACCCCAAAGAGAGCGGATCCGTTCTGGTTATGTCAATCAAGTATCTAGGACTCGTGTTTTTTTTTTCACCAAGTTTCATCCCGATCCCTCCACTCTAAGTGTTTTCCAAGTTTTAGGTTTCCCCCTTCAAACTCCCCCCCCCAATATCACCAGATCCGGTCGGGTTTAAAATAAGAGCTCTGAGCCACGATATCCTTCTAAATATCAAATTTCATGGAGATCCGATCACCCGTTCGTAAGTTAAAAATACCTCATTTTTTTATCTTTCAGAAATACCCCCCCCCCCAACTACCCCAAAGAGAGCGGATCCGTTCCGTTTATGTCAATCATCTATCTAGGACTTGTGTTTATTTTTCCCACCATGTTTCATCCCGATCCCTCCACTCTAAGTGTTTTCCAAGTTTTAGGTTTCCCCCTCCCAACTCCCCGCCCCCATCACCAGATCCGCTCGGGATTTAAAATAAGAGCTCTAAGACACGATATCCTTCTAAACATCAAATTTCATTGAGATCCGATCACCTGTTCATATGTTGAAAATACCTCATTTTTCTAATTTTTAAGAATTACTCCCCCCCCCAACTACCCCAAAGAGAGCGAATCAGTTCCGATTATGTCAATCATGTATCTGGGACTTGTGCTTATTTTTCCCATCAAGTTTTATCCCGATCCCTCCACTCTAAGTGTTTTCCAAGATTTTAGGTTTCCCCCCTCCAACTTCCCCCAATGTCATCAGACCCGGTCGGGATTTAAAATAAGAGCTCTGAGACACAATATCATTCCAAACATCAAATTTCATTAAGATCCAATCACCCGCTCATAAGTTAAAAATACTTCATTTTTTCTATTTTTCCGAATAAACCCCCCCCCCCAGATGGCCAAATCGGGATAACGACTATTTCTGATTTAATCTGGTCTGGTCCCTGATACGCTTGCCAAATTTCATCGTCCTAGCTTACCTGGAAGTGCCTAAAGTAGCAAAACCGGGTCTTAAGGTTTTCCCCCTCCAACTCCCCCCAATGTCATCAGATCCGGTCGGGATTTAAAATAAGAGCTCTGAGACACAATATCATTCCAAGCATCAAATTTCATTAAGATCCAAGCACCCGCTGATAAGTTAAAAATACTTCATTTTTTCTATTCTTTGCGAATTAACCGGGACCCCACTCCCCCCCCGCAGATGGTCAAATCGGGAAAACAACTATTTCTAATTTAATCTGGTCCGGTCCCTGATACGCTTGCCAAATTTCATCGTCCTAGCTTATTTGGAAGTGCCTAAAGTAGCAAAACCGGGACCGACAGAATTGGCGATTGCTATATGTCACTTGGTTAATACCAAGTGCCATAAAAAAAAAAAAAAAAAAAAAAAAAATCAGAAGCGTGAAGTCTTTTCCTGAAAAAGCCTCTTTGAAATCATGGCTCAGATAAGATTTTTTTTTGCAAAATTATTATTTTCTTTTTTGCTGTGGATAGCTTCGTTTTTTTTCCGTGTCCTTATTCTCCCGTATTGTCAAATAGAGACGGTTCAGAAACTTACATATCTGTACGATATTTTTACATATTATTTCTCCCAGCAATTTCAATTAAAGAAACTCATTTATCGACAGCATGAGAAAATATAAGAAAAGGTGGTAGTTTGCAGCCCGTTGAAAAGCAGAATAAATTTCAAAAGCAAAGGCAATTTTCACATTCAGCCTTGTCTTCAATAAAGTTTTTCAGGCAAAGCTGGTGTACTTTTTTAATTTTTCAGGGCAACTACAATGAAAAGGCCTTAATTAATTATGGTGTTTGAAATGGAAAAAGGAAAAATTATGAACTTGTATAAAGCTAATAGATTGGTATTATGTGAATTTTTTTAGGTAATTGGGGGACCACTGTTAGTTGATGGGTTGAAAATTGAAATTTGGATTGAATCAAATTTTGAATGAGGGTATATTTGTTTCACGTCTACTGGACTGCCCTTCTAAAGAGCCTTTTGTCAGGCACTTGACAAGATCAGAAGAGTATTATATTGTAATGTATACTGTAAATACTTAGTTCAGTAAAAAAAAAAAAAAAAAAAGCAAGCAAGCAAGTTCTATGGACCTATCAAGATAGAGCGGTAGTAGGCCTTAAAAATTTTTGTCAAAGATTGAGCAAAGCACTAGGTATCAGTCAAGGGCCCTGTTGCTATATCAAGCATTGTTAACATTAAAGAGCCACAAAAAGAAAGTGGAACAAATCTTGAATTGGCTCTCACTACGTTTGTTACAAAAAAGAACCCGTCCATCAGCAATATGGACACCCCGCCAGAGATATTGAAACAACATGCACGATTCGTAAGGTGTTCAACTTATGGCGTGCTGACACCTTCTCTCCTCCCATGACAACATAAAGTTTAACATTCTATTTTTCACTGATTCTATTTTCTTTGGCCAAATTGAATGGAAATTTGGCCAAAAATGGTCAAATTGAATGGAGCTACAATTAGTGTTACAAGGATTGTAGACAGGCAGATACTCAGAAGAAATGTCTCAGTCGAAAGCACAGAATAATTTTAAAGAATTAACTTATTCATCTTCTGGATTGAAAGTATAAAAATTTATAGAAGAACGTCTCTGAAAGCACAAGAATATTTTAAAAGGGTTTCACTGTTTGCTTCACACTTATCCACAGAATAGTGAAGAAAGTAAAGAGATGAATGAGCCATTTTTGAAGTTGATCGAAATTTATGAAGAAGATTTGGAAAACAACACCTTAAACGTTTGATGGCGGAAAGAAAAATTTGGCAAAAACTTCTCTAACGGAACAAGGCACACCATGTCAATGCAACTGATTTTCTAAATATTTGTGGCAAAGCAATCTCTCCGAACATCCATATCTTACTTAATATTTTAATCACTATACCTGTATCGATCAGCACAACAGAGCGCTCCTTTTATACTTCGGAGAATCAAGACATACCTAAGAAACGTGACGTCTGAAAGTAGGCTAAATGGCTTTGCCAATCTCAATATCCACAGGGAAATTCTAGTTGACACAGACTGTGTATATATCCATACTGACGAAGACTCAATTTTGTTTTGTAAGACAGCTAATATAGGAAAGATAGTGTCAGAATAAAACGTAAAATCGTATTTAATCTGCTGGGTTTTATCAATCATTCTTATAGTCCCTACTCAAAACTTGCATTCAAAGAGCTAAAAAAACTTTAAGTAATGCCTTAAATTACCGGTTTTCTGAGGATTTTTGAAGTTTTTTTGTTGATTAGCCCGCATTAGACATCACCACCCTTACTTACGGCAACTTACGTTCATTCTAAGCTTGCTTTCATTCACTCGTTTCATTTTTCTTCATTTTAAGTTTCCTTCTCTTATGGATTTCTGCTTGATTTATCGAAATTATTTTGCTCAAACTAAGAGTTTATGCAAAATCTTTTGGATTTTACTTTTTGGTTCTCGTTTGGTTTGAACTTTTTGCTTTTTATGCAAAACTTCCTGTTTACAATAATATAATTCAAAAGAGGCCATTAACCATTTTTATTTAAAGGGCAGGTAATAATCTTGTCAACAGAAAAAAAAATCGGCTTATGTTATTTAAAATGCATTATGGTGCAAATATTAAATATTAGTGGAGAACACTTTCTTTTTGATTTTTTCAACTTTTATCATGACCACATTTATGGACAAAAGGGCTTTACCGTATGCAATACATTAAACAGATTGGACTAATTGACAGTGTTTTCAGATCGACGCTGTTTTGAGGTAAAGAATTCTCTACACTTTTTTACTGATACTGACAAATGTCCTTAGAAATGGAGACACAACCTAGGTTTCCCGGTACCCACAGGTATATCTTGTGGAGGCAGAAAAGTGATCTATTGCCAAGAGGGTCAGTTTCCAAAAATCAAAGACAGAGAGAACACACAAAACAATCAGTTAGTCAGTCAAAGATCGTGCAACACCCTGGTTTCATCTTTGGAGGTAAAGCTATAAAGAATATTGATTAATCCCATCTCCTCAAAAATATATTTTCACCATCCATTCACGCGGTAGATATTCTCGAATGGGTTTGTTCCTTCTGGTCAAGAAAGCATGGTGAAATTATACCTTCTCTGGACAAAATGCCATCCATCTCAATTATACCTCTCTGCAAATTTTACATAAAGCTTGTTCCCAAAAATGAATGCCCGTGTTCTGCAGAGCTCATAGAAAGCTGTTTATACTCCTCCAAAGGATTAATAATACGGCTTCTAGAGATATAACAGGGTG
Organism: Artemia franciscana; assembly: GCF_032884065.1. Taxonomy (NCBI): domain Eukaryota; kingdom Metazoa; phylum Arthropoda; class Branchiopoda; order Anostraca; family Artemiidae; genus Artemia; species Artemia franciscana. The sequence goes on along the minus strand of NC_088867.1, from coordinate 8,472,642 downwards.
TCAATGGATATTCTTCTGAGTACCCACTATTCTTACTAGCTATATACTAGTATCACCGTTACGGTAGGTAAAGAAACACCTCACAAGGGATAGTCAATTCCTATGTTTAGAAAGCCTGATTGCACTAAAGTCATTACTAAAAAAAATACTACTGTTGCCAACAATCTATGAAAAGGGGTTGAGCCTTATATCTCGAATCGGCCAAAAAATTGTTATAAAGGGTATTTTCAATTACAACAGCAGAAAGAACTTGTTTCCCAAAGAGCAAGCTTATGAAAAATGCTGTTTCACTTATGCTATAAATAATTAACGCTTAATGCTATAACCTCTTTTGTTCTAGAGTTACTTTCGATTTACAATCAACTCAAAATCTATTATAACCAAATTTTCATGAGTTTTAGAGACCGAAAGCGTTAAGTACAGGTCTCCCCCACAGTCAAAAGTATAGCGTCTTTTCAACAATCGACGGTTTAAAAGGCGTTTTATATATTTTTTTGCTAATCTTCAACATTTTGTAAAATGTCATAAAATATATGCCATATTTCCACGACCGTACTGCATAGTTCTTTTGAAGGACGATAAAAATTCTCCTTCAATAATTTTATTAGGTTCTTAAAAGTTTCCTCTAGGCTTCTCATACAAGCCTAGATACTCATGAAAACGCCCAAAGGTTTTTTGGGGTTAGGATGCACATCCATAGACCAGAAGCTATCGTCAACGCAAAAGTACTGTATACACTGTTATTTGATTTAAAAATTCAAAGCATGAAAACGATGCATTTTCGCGAAAGAAAAGACACAATTTTAGAGATCAGAGCGGGCGTAAGTCGAATCCTCTAAGTTAACAATCTTAAACCAAACAGACTAAATTGAATGAAGAAATCCAGCACAAAAAGAAACGGAAAAGGCCATTAATATGAGATGTGGAACCCTCATTTAACTCCCCAAAACAATTAGTAGCATTGCCTCTTCAATGAATACGCAATATATTTTCAATTGAAATTATTCTTTACCCGATGGTCAATATATTTGAAAGAATGAATTATTTTAATCATTTTATGATTATTATTACTTCGCCATTAGTAAGCATATAGATACAGTAAACCCTGGCATTGGGGTTTTTGGACAAGCAAGATCCCCTTTCCTACTTTTATCAGGTTCACTCTATATATAAAAAAGTCCTAGCTATATTTTTTAAGTTTAGCATTAATCCGCAAATATAAATTGGCGGGCCCAAAATAGGTCTGTCGAAACTGTTTTTGAAACATAACCACAATATCACTTTTCCTTCATGGCATCCCCTTCTTAAAAGGGGATGCTTAAAGTTGAAAGTATACAATAGCTGTTCGTGTATAGTAAGTGCTCTTCATAAATTTTTTTGATAAACATAGTTATGTATTTATTTTAATTTTCTCTATCTTGTACTCCGTCACTATGAACTATCCCTAGCTCTAAGAACAACAAGCAGTTTGCAAGAATACAAAGAAACAATATTTTATTGATTAAATTTATATTAAAATATAAAATAAAAAAATGTTGTTGATGTTGAGTCAGGAAGAGGTTCTTTGGCAGGAGCAGAGGCCACATAATTGCACAGCTTCAATGAGCAGTAAATTCGTTAGGTGAAGGATGAGCAAAAAATTGAAGCAAAATTGATTAAAAATTTTTTGAGGGTTCTATTTTTTTTAGTAAAATATAAAAAGGGGAGCAAAAAAAAATATACACAAATTTTACTGAGATTCTATTTAACTTGAGGTTTAGAACCCTTGTTTTTTTATTTAAACTTTAAAATTATAAGAAACCAGTTCTGCTGCACTGTCTTTTTATGTAAATATAAGCGTCTATACACAAAAAGACGAATGCAACAGAGAACAGGCTAATACAGAGAAATTTACTTTCCGAAATTTACTGCCCAGCTACTTCATTATCTAGAAAAGAACAGAAAAGTCAATCATTTGCAGACAATAGACAATATGTTTTTCCGAACTAAAAAATTTATAAAAGGATAAATTTTGAAGACTGGCTAAATACATTACAAGAGCGAAAACCTCGAGATGGTTGCGATGTCTGGTCAAGACCTTTTTTCTTCACATATAATTATGCTTGCTATTAACAAATCCTTTTAGACTTTCCTGGAACATTTTGTGATATAGGAAAAGCACTGATACAAGTGTGTTCCTAAAAACTGAATTAGTCAATAAAAGATAAATGCTAAATGTGAAAATGAGCACTACCTAAGGAGGGGCGGGGGTAGCATGGATTAGTTTTTGGCGGAAAAGAAATTTTCTGGGCAAAAACTTACATGGGTAGATATGGTGTGATTTAAAAAATTTACATTTACTAAGAGCCCCACGGAGATAAAACCATCGAAAAAGTGATGAGGAACTAATATATTATACAATATATATATAGCTAAGCGTAGTTTACTTATTATCAATTCTGGCACCCCTTTTATTGAAATCCTTTGAAATTAAATTTAGTGAGGTCTTCGGGGATGGTGAGAAGGGTGGTGAACTGTATGAGAGTCAGGAAGGTGTACTACGAGTAACAAGGTCGTAAGAAAGACGCATTTGCACTATCAAGAACGGCTCAGGAGCGACTAAGGCCCAGCAGCCACGGGGCAACTGTTTTGAGACTAGCATTGCTAACTGATTATGCATGCAACTGTTGTGTGACCATTGCCTTGAGGAAGTGAGGTCCAACCCACGAGGCAAACTAGATGTTACTGGTTTCCAATCAGTCTAAAACCGGTTCCGAATGAGACCCCAGTCATGGTCACAGTTGCGTTGCAGTGCTGTCCCAGACATTTTCGGGAGCTACCGCGTTGATATTGTCCAATTACTTTGGCTCTCAACATGTCAGACCAGGAATTAAACATGAAAGTAGACTAATATCATGATTGTCAAAATGGCTAGTATACAATAACTGAGCAGCTAGGGGTTTTAAGTTTAAACTTTAAGGAGAATGTTGAGAAGAATATCGAACTGAATCATAAGAATAAATGTCCATCCAGGTAGTCAAAAGAGCACATCTCCAATATCTCAGTAATTTCTAAGGGTATTAAGTTGAAACCTTCAATCATTGGTGAGGAGGGTGTCGAACAAAATCAAAGTATACTATATACACCTAAGTAGTTGAAAGGACGCGTCTGCAAAATATCAAGAGCAGCTAAGAGTATTTAGTAGACGCTTTCAGAGGATGCTGGGGGAGGATTCTAAACTAAATCGAAAAACACTATGTGCATCCATTTCGTCAAAATGATGCGGGGATATTATTATAAATCCCGAACAAATTGTCAAAAGACAGTATCAACATGTCACGAACAGCTTTTGATATCAAGTTTAACTTTCAAGGAATGATCAGAGAGCAAATTGAATTCAACGATAAGATACTACCTGAATTCAGGTTGAAAAAAGGGCATATCAAAAATATCTCAGCAACTTCTTAGGGTATTAAGGCGACTTTCAGATAATTGTACAGATGGTACTGACCAAAATCAAAACGCACTATGTGCATCAAGGTTGCCAAAAAGACATATTGACAGTATCTCAGGAAGTTCCATGTACCACAGTAGAAACTTTCAGGGAATAAACAAAAATTGTACAACAAAGTCCGTGAACTGTATGCATCCAGGGTGTCAAAATGGTTCATCTGCAATACGGCAGGAACGGCTAAGATATTTGAAACTTTCTGTAAATATTGAAGGTGATGTTGAGCTAAATCAAATGACACTATCTCCATCCAGGATATGAGAATGAGACGTCTTCATAGTTCATATACGGTTAATGGTATAGATTAACGCCTTAAGCGACCTAGCTGAAACTGTGAGGGAATATTGGACGGAAAGGACAAGTAGATACTAAATTTTGATTTGTTGACCGAAGGGAGCTCATCAGCGACAAAGAATGTAAAAAAAAAAAAAATGGTTGTATTGATTCTTAGTTTGAAAGTGTGTGTTATAGGCCTAGTGTGTGTTGTATTCTTAGTGTGATCTCTTTTTTTGATCTCATTGAAATTTCAGGCCGTGAACAATAAAAGTTTTAGAACCAAGGGAATCGCAACTGGAAACAAATCTTGTCAGGGATTCTTCATCTCCTTTTTTTTTTTTTTTTTTACAACAAATTGGAAATATATTAGCTAATATACTAGCTCAAAATGCATAAATGTAAACAAACAAGCTATTAAAGCAAAATATAACACTCACAAAAAAATTCCTACAACGAAGTGTTTGATCATTATTCGTCTATATCAAAGGTTGTAACAGTAGATACGACGGAACAGCTTCACCCCCCAAAAATTGTTCACATTTTTTAAAATACTAGTACCCGTACCCAACAATTTGTAGTTCTATAATATAGCTATTTTTAGAATTCCTAGCAAAATTTTGTCCAGAATATGAAGAGCAACCCAAAATCTTTTTGCTTTTATTCATCAATAAAAAAAATATCAACAAAACTTACAGAAATTAATTTTTTTTAACTTAACAAACAGAAGATTTTTCAACAAAAGAAGTTTTTTAAAATAAGTACAGAACTAATTTAAGGGAGCAGAAGTAGTGAAAAAAAAAGTCATGCTTAAAACGTAAATAAATCATTATAAATAAACTAATGAAACCCTCTGACAGACCGTATTTCAAACAGTACGAGGTGCAAATATCGTAGGTAAATACCGCTTTGTAGGGCTGTAATGAGAGAAAGGTAGATATAGCTGGGGCACAATCTGCAGATTCTCAAATTGAAAAATTCAATAAAAACTATAATATTTTTAGACGAAAGCAAAGAGCAACGTTAAACCTTAAAATAAACATAAATGATCCTATATTTGAAGGGGACTGCACTACCTCTTCAAACTAGAGTTTGTCCTAATCTTAAAACAATCAAGTTGTGTTATATAATGAGCATCTGAAGTCTGTATGCATCCAGAGTGCTTTTCGATTAGATTCAATGGAGTACGATTTTTTTTTTAGTGGAGGGGTGAGAGGGGCTATGACTTAGTCTTAAATTAGGAGGATACTTCTCATTATAGAATTTTCAAGCAGTCAACAGGTTTAAGTGATTTGACGAATTGTGTACACAGCTTGGTAAGTACGTCCTGCTTTCTCTCACGGCTGGGGGATCTGGATGAAACTTTTAAGAATTTTTAATTGGGGGTGCAAGGGGGATTGATGATTTTGGCTGAGGAAAAGGGGCTAAAATATTTTTTCTTGTCCTCACAAAAGAGAATACGTTACATTTTTCTTAATTTGTATGCCGGAATTTTTATACCGGTCATTCAACAGGATCTTTGGCTAGTAAAATACGAATAACCATACAATGGATTTAAAATCTATTTACATTGCTGCAAATTATTTTTAAACAACTGAAACGGTTGTATTCTGTTGTAGGACAGCTCAAACACAATAGTCCAGGCACATTATTATATGGACATATTTAGAGGAAAGCAGAAAACCGAAAACACACTTGCTCCTTTTTTTTGAAATGTCTTAAATGAAATTTGTTTAAAGGGAATGTTCTTTTATTATTTTATTTTATGAAACATTCAAAATACAGCAAAAAATTAGAAGATGCAGCAAAAGAATTGGAAAAAATATAGTCTCTTAGTATCTAGAGGAATAGAAAAAATACGCGGATATGGGTTGGCCGAATCGATAAACTGTGCTGAGCCTGTAAAGATATATAAACATCAGTTTGTAAGAAATGTCACACAGAGCTTTATGCAATTGCACAGACAATCTATGGTCGAGTCACTGAACTTGATGGAGATTGGAGTAACGATGGAATACAGTGCAATGAAGCTAGAAGTTATGCTATTCATGTGCTTATCCTACTATACCTTAACCTTTTTTTTACTGTTAATATTATGATATTAGCATAAAATTAACGTAAATTAGTCAAATTAAATCTGAGAAATTTAATTTAAAAAAAATCAAACTGGATTTAATTAAATTAAACTAAAAAATTAACACTCCCCAGCTCCTTCAAAGAGAACGGATCCGTTCCAATTATGTCAATCACGTATCTAAAACGTGTGCTTATTCTTCCCATCAAGTTTCATCCCGATCTCTCCACTCTAAGCGTTTTTCAAGATTTTTGTTCCCCTCCTCCGACCAATGTCCCCGGATCCGATTCGAGTCGAAAATGGAGCATCAGAGAAAGAATATCCTTTTATATATCAAGTTTCATTAAGATCCGATCACCTATTCGTAAGATAAAAATAAACCAAGTTTGACGTTTGCCAAGAATTCCGGTTTCCCCCTCAAACTCCCCCTAATATCACAGGATCTGGTCAGAATTTAAAATAAGAGCTTTAAAGCACGAGATCCTTCAAAATATCAAATTTCATGGTCACCCGTTCTTAAGTTACAAATACCTAATTTTTCCAAATTAACCCCCCCCCCCCAACTCCACCAAAGAGAGCGGATCCGGTCCGGTTAAGTCAGTCACGTATCTTAGATTTGTTTTTATTCTTCTCATCCAGTTTCATCCTGATCAACCAGCGTTAAGTAATTTCTGAGATTTCCAGAAATCCCTCCACTCTAAGTGTTTCCCATAATTTTATATTCCCCCCCCCAAACTCCTCCCAATGTCAACAGATCCGGTCGGGATTTAAAATAAGAGCTTTGAGACACGATATCCTTCTAAATATTAAATTTCATTGAGATCTGATCACCTGTTCGTAAGTTAAAAATAACTCATTTTTTAATTTTTCAGAATTAACCCCCCCCCCCCCCAACTAGCCCAAAGAGAGTGAATCCATTCCAGTTATGTCAATCATGTATCAAGGAATTGTGCTTATTTTTTCCACCAAGTTTCATCCTGGTCTCTCCGCTTTAGGCGTTTTCCGAGATTTACGATTCCCCCCCCCCCCCCCCATTGACACTGGATCCAGTCGAAATTTAAAATAAGATATCTAAGCTACGAGATCCTTCTGAATATAAAATTTCATTAAGATATGATCACTCCTTTGTAAGTTAAAAATACGTTATTTTTTCTATTTTCTCAGAATCAACCCTAGGCCCCCCCCCCAAATCCCCCAAAGAGAGTGGATCCGGTCCAGTTATGTCAGTCACGTATCCTAGACTTTTTTTTATTATTCCCATCCAGTTTCATCCTGATATCGCCGCTTTAAGTATTTTCTAAGATTTCCGGTCCCCCCCCCCCAAGACGCTGGATCCGGTTGAGATTTAAAATAAGAGATCAGAGTTACGAGGTCCTTCTAAATATGAGGTTTCAAGAAGATCCGATCACTCCTTCGGAGGTTAAAATTACGTCATTTTTTCTGTTTTTTTCAGAACTAACCCTCCCTCCCCCAATTCCCCAAATAGAGTGGATCCGTTCCAATTATATCAATCACGTATCTACGACTTCTGCTTATTTTTCCAAGTTTCATCCCGATCTTTCCACTCTAAGCGTTTTCCATGATTATAGGTTCCCCCCCCCAAACTCCCCCCAATGTCACCAGATCCGGTCAAGATTTAAATTAAGAGCTTTGAGACACGATATCCTTCTAAATATCAAATTTCATTGAGATTCGATCACCCGTTCGCAAGTTAAAAATACCTCATTTTTTCTAATTTTTCAGAATTAGCCCTCCCCCCCCCAACTACCAAAAAGAGAGCGAATCCGTTCCGGTTATGTCAATCATGTATCTAGAACTTGTGCTTATTTTCCCACCAAGTTTCATCCCGATCCCTCCACTCTAAGTGTTTTCCAAGATTTTTGGTTTTCCCCTCCCCCCCCCTTCCAATGTCACCAGATCCGGTCGGGATTTAAAATAAGAACTTTGAAACACGATATCCTTCTAAATATCAAATTTCATTGAGATCCGATCACCTGTTCGTAAGTTAAAAATACCTCATTTTTTATTTTTTTCAGAATTACCCCCCCCCCCAACAAGCCCAAAGAGAGCGAATCAATTCCGGTTATGTCAATCATGTATCTAGGACTTGTGCTTATTTTTTCCACCAAGTTTCATCCAGGTCTCTCCACTTTAGGCGTTTTCCGAGATTTACGATTCCCCCCTCCCCCCCCCCATTGACACTGGATCCAGTCGAAATTTAAAATAAGATATCTAAGCTACAAGATCCTTCTAAATATAAAATTTCATTAAGACATGATCACTCCTTTTTAAATTAAAAATACCTCATTTTTTCTATTTTTTCAGAATCAACCCTAGCCCCCCCCCCAAATCCCCAAAAGAGAGTGGATCCGGTCCAGTTATGTCAGTCACGTATCCTAGACTTTTTTTTATTATTCCCATCCAGTTTCATCCTGCTATCGCCACTAAGTATTTTCTAAGATTTCCGGTCCCCCCCCCCCCAAATGACGCTGGATCTGGTTGAGAGTTAAAATAAGAGATGTGAGTTACAAGGTTCTTCTAAATATGAGGTTTCAAGAAGATCCGATCACTCCTTCGGAAGTTAAAATTACGTAATTTTTTCTAATTTTTCAGAACTAACCCTCCCTCTCCCAATTCCCCAAATAGAGCAGATCCATTCCAATTATATCAATCACGTATCTAAGACTTCTGCTTATTTTTCCAACCAAGTTTCATCCCGATCCCTCCACTCTAAGCGTTTTCCATGATTTTAGGTTCCCCCCCCAACTCCCGTGTTAAATGTTCCTGTGTTAATTTTGATAATTACAACTAGAAGTAATGTCAATGGAAACAAATACGGTATACAAAATTCCAGCTTATTGCCCAAAAAAAAGAATTCTTTAATCTTTATTCATCAATTACTATAAGGCACAAAATTAACTAAGCAGAAGTTAAAGTAATGTCTATATAAAAATAACGTTCATTGGGTATTTCCCATTTGCAAGATAGACGCGAAACACGGTCGACATCCAAATCTTAATATCGTACAGTTTTACTCCTTATGGAAATAAGGATGTTTTTCTTTTCTAGTTGGAAATAACAAAGATGTGTAAGAAACAGAACAAGATAAAAAAGAAATTTCTTACCACATCCGGTGAGTTTGTGATATCCATTGCTGTATGCAATTAGTGCCTTCTTAGTCGTCTTCGGTTCAACTGGAACCGAACTAGTTGCCCTTATATCATCTGGAGCCGCTGGGTCATCTGGATCATCAGGCCACATTTATATACTAATAACTGAACCGGGGTTCTAGTGATTGATCCCTAGATTAGGGTTGTACAGGTGCATGTCAGAGTCTGTCATACTGAAATCAAAAACAAGGAAACCGTGCAAAGTTTAAAACAAGAGAAACACATAAAAACTAGTTAACAAACATACAGCAAATCCCAGCAAGTTCCTGGAAAATGTTAGTTTCGTTCTTATTTTCTTAGAAATAAAGAACGAATCCGTTCTTTATAAGATTTCCGGTCCCCCCCCCCCATGACGCTGGATCCGGTTGAGATTTAAAATAAGAGATCAGAGTTACGAGGTCCTTCTAAATATGAGGTTTTAGCAATCACCATCAACAAAGCTCAAGGGCAATCATTAGAATCATGAGGTATAAATCTGAATATGAATAAGCGCCACCCCAACAGCTAGTATATATCTATATATATAAAAATAAGTTGTCTGTGGGTCTGTCGAGTGACGTAATGTTTATGTGTCGACTGACGTCATGTTTGTCGACTGACGAAATTACAGACCGTGACATCAGGACACAAATGACGACCGGGACACCGGGACATAGGGAATATAAATATCGACCAGGACACTCAAAGAGAAAGCGACGAATCCGTTCCAATTATTTAAATCACATATGTAAGACTTCTGCTTATTTTTCCCACCAAGTTTCATCCCGATCCCTCCAATCTAAGCGTTTTCCATGATTTTAGGTTTCCCCACCCCAAACTTAACCAACGTCACCAGATCCAGTCTGGATTTAAAATAAGAGCTTTGAGACACGATATCCTTCTAAATATCAAATTTCATTGAGATCTGATAACCCGTTTGTAAGTTAAAAATACCTCATTTTTTCTAATTTTTCAGAAATAACCCCCCCCCCCAACTATCCCAAAGAGAGCGGATCCGTTCCGTTTATGTCAATCATGTATCTAGTACTTGTGTTTATTTTTCCCACCAAGTTTCATCCTGATCCCACCACTCTAAGTGTTTTCCAAGATTTTAGGTTTCCCCCCCTCCAACTCCCCCCAATGTCATCAGATCCGGTCAGGATTTGAAATAAGTTCTCTGAGACACAATATCATTCCAAACATCAAATTTCGTTTAAGATCCCATCACCCATTCATAAGTTAAAAATACTTCATTTTTTCTATTTTTTCCGAATTAACTGGCCCCCCACTCCCTCCCCAGATGGTCAAATTGGGAAAACGACTATTTCTAATTTAAGCTGGCCCCGTCCCTGATATGCCTGCCAAATTTCATCGTCCTAGCTTACCTGGAAGTGCCAAAAGTAGCAAAACCAGGACCGACAGACAGACAGACCAACAGAATTGGCAATTGCTATATGTCACTTGGTTAATACCAAGTGATACCCAATTGTGTATGGTTGGATATTGTTCTTACATTTTACAGAACAGAATTTTTTAGAAATTGGCCTACCCATTGGGTATAGGGTAAAATATCTTCCTTTATATAAATATATATAGAAATAAGTTTTCTGCGTGTTATGTCTGTCGAGTGACGTCATGTCGTCATGAAGTTAGTTGTCGTCATGTTTGTTATGACGATGACGTCATTAAAAGTATTTAAGAATATCGTTCTTAAAAAAAAAACTAAAAAGAAACTAAAAAAAAAGGTAAAAACTAGAAAAAAAACTAAAAAGAAAAAAAAAACTAAAAACTAATAAAAAAACTAAAAAAGCTAAATAAGAAAGCTAAATTACTAAATATATAAATGACGACGGGGACACAGGGAATGTTCGATTAGCAATCACCATCAACAAAGCTCAAGGGCAATCATTAGAATCATGAGGTATAACTAAAAAAAAAATAAAAAAAAGGTAAAAAACTAAAAAAAGACCAATTCAAAAACGAATGTATATATAGACCGGGATACCGGGACACCAGGAATATAAATGACAACTGGGACACTCAAAGTGAAATTACAGACTGGGACACTGGGACACAAATGACGACCAGGACACAGGGACACAACTACAACGGGGACGCCAGAGGGTACAGGGGGATATATAAATGACGATGGCGACAGAGGGAATGTTCAATTAGCAATCACCATCAACAAAGCTCAAGAGCAATCATTGGAATCATGAGGTATAGATCTGAATACAAACAACTACACAACTACAACATGGGACACAACTACAACGGGAACGCCAGGGGGTACAGGGGGATATATAAATGACAACGGCGACACAGGGAATGTTCGATTAGCGATCACCATCAACAAAGCTCAAGGGCAATCATTAGAATCATGAGGTATGGATCTGAATACGAATAAGCGCCACCCCAACAGCTAGTATATATCTATATATATAAAAATAAGTTGTCTGTGGGTCTGTCGAGTGACGTCACATTTGTGTGTCTAGTGACGTCATGTTTGTCGACTGACAAAATTACAGACCAGGACATCGGGACACAAATGACGACCGGGACATAGGGAATATAAATGACAACCAGGACACTCAAAGAGAAAGCGACGAATCCATTCCAATTATTTAAATCACGTATGTAAGACTTCTGCTTATTTTTCCCACCAAGTTTCATCCTGATCCCTTCAATCTAAGTGTTTTCCATGATTTTAGGTTTCCCCACCCCAAACTTAACCAACATCACCAGATCCAGTCAGGATTTAAAATAAGAGCTTTGAGACACATTATCCTTCTAAATATCAAATTTCATTGAGATCTGATAACCCGTTTGTAAGTTAAAAATACCTCATTTTTTCTAATTTTTCAGAAATAACCCCCCCCCCCAACTATCCCAAAGAGAGCGGATCCATTCCGTTTATGTCAATCATGTATCTAGTACTTGTGTTTATTTTTCCCACCAAGTTTCATCCCGATCCCTCCACTCTAAGTGTTTTCCAAGTTTTAGGTTTCCCCCTCCCAACTCCCCCCAATGTCACCAGATCCGGTCGGGATTTAAAATAAGAGCTCTAAGACACGATATCCTTCTAAACATCAAATTTCATTGAGATCCAATCACCGTTTGTAAGTTAAACATACCTCATTTTTTCTAATTTTTCAGAATTACCCCCCCCCCTCAACTACCCCAAAGAGAGCGGATCCGTTCCGATTATGTCAATCATGTATCTGGGACTTGTGTGTATTTTTCCCATCAAGTTTCATCCTGATCCCACCACTCTAAGTGTTTTCCAAGATTTTAGGTTTCTCCCCTCCAACTCCCCCCAATGTCATCAGATCCGGTCAGGATTTGAAATAAGTTCTCTGACCCACAATATCATTCCAAATATCAAATTTCATTTAAGATCCCATCACCCATTCATAAGTTAAAATACTTCATTTTTTCTATTTTTTCCAAATTAACTGGCCCCCCAATCCCCCCTCAGATGGTCAAATTGGGAAAACGACTATTTCTAATTTAAGCTGGTCCCGTCCCTGATATGCCTGCCAAATTTCATTGTCCTAGCTGACCTGGAAGTGCCTAAAGTAGCAAAACCAGGACCAACAGACAGACAGATCAACAGAATTGGGGATTGCTATGTCACTTGTTTAATACCAAGTGATACCCAATTGTGTATGGTTGGATATTGTTCTTACATTTTACAGAATAGAATTTTTTAGAAATTGGCCTACCCATTGGGTATAGGGTAAAATATCTCTTTTAGAAAAATACTACTTTTCTTTGGCATTCTGGAAAAATGTAGATTTGATCTTGGACCATCCCTATTTCACTATAGCATGATGCAATGAGTTGGTTATAACAAGAGCCCTGTCTTCTAGGTGAAATTTTCAACAATAATTTTTTAGCATAAATTAAACATGGTCTCTGTTTAGACTGGAAATTAAATAGAAAATAGTATTTTATAGTTGTGATTTATACAATAAATAGGCTATGAAGCAATAAGATGAGCATTTTTAGAATCAGAAGAAAATTCATTTTCTGTTAATAGGCTATGTGAGTAAAACTGTATGTCTACTTCCTTTGCATTTATTCAACAGAGTGATAAAAAAAAACCTCAAGGAAGGTTTATTAAAATAAATATGGAATACAGAAATTGCCCCACTGCCAAGGGGGCTCATGAAATAATACAATTTGCTCTATAGGGAATGTTACCAGTAAAAAACCCACTTTCTGCATTTTGAGTTGGTCCCATGGAGGAGGAGGGTCAACCAGAAATGGATATACTCCTAGAATTAGCATTTCTAGGTACTGTAGTATGGAAACTATGCTGCTTTGCAGAATGGTATCCAGTTTATACAGCTTCTGACAAAACTAAACATTTACCATTACCATCCCCTCTATATATACCGATTCAGGTAAAATTATAGCAGTACATACAACTGGCTTACCAATAAAGTGAGCTTATCACCTGGGCTGCCAAATTGACACATTTTGTGTCAAAATGACAACACAATGGACAAAAATGATACATTTTCAATAAAAAATGACAGATTTTTCCAAAAAATGACACATTTTTCTCATCCAAGTCTTGTTTTTTGAATGGTAATAAAACAAAATTAAATTTTAATTTTCAACCTCCAGAAAAGCTACAAATTAATGGAAGGGATTAGCGCTACCTAACAGTGGCAGTAGTACACAAACAGTGTGGAATACAGGATCAATCCTAACACCATATTTAAAATTTAAACCACACAAAGAAAAGTCATAGGCAGAAATTTCAAATCAAAATACATGCTGAATATCTGAACTTAAATTGACTTTTTGATTGAGTATTTGATGTAGCCAACTGGTACATACTTAAAAGTAAAAAAGTAAACAGCATGCAGTTTACCAAAGCTGTATGCATAAGCAGCAACTCCCATTTTTAGGAGTACAGGAGGGGTATCCCAGCTTGGATGAAATTACAAATTTCCAGAGATGTCTTTCCTTCAGAATAATCTATCTGGCTTGAAAAGGCACCAACAAATACAACAAAAATACTAAATTGAATCTGGCTTACATATTGAGTAAATAAAAAGCTTAGCCAATAATGCTGATTCTGATTATGATGTCACACAAAAAGTTTTCAATTTACTGTTGGAATTAATTGCCCCTACAACTCTTATAAATTTCAGCTAGCCTCATTGGCTGCTCAGACACAAATTCATAGTGTATAACATTAATTTAGTCAAATGTTTCTATTTCTTTCATGAAGTCATAAAATGGTCATGATCCCAAGATAATAGAATAAGGTTAAGTTTATTCCTTTTTGAACTGATTATATATTCAAAGCTCTAAATAATGATTTGACAATTAAATATGATACCACTTGCAGCAAAAAATTTGGCATTATGGAATCTGAGATGAGATAAAAAGCCCATTTTTGGAAAAAATATGACTCCTTAAAAAAATTTGGCAGCCCTGCATAACACTTTATACCTTTTCTTGTGCTCTTATGAATATAATAATCACTTCTAACTGATATTCAAATTTAAGCATTTTTTATCCTAACCTAACATTGTTATAAATAATTTTAGCACTAAGAAAATATAGCATTTTCTGTTCAAAAATAATGGTCCTGAAAAAATGTAGTATTATTTTGTGGAAATTGAGTGGTCAATTTTTGGAAAATGTATCATTTTTAAGAGCTCAATAAGTGCTTAAATCTCAATTTAAGGTAGAAGCAATTATTATATGCATAAAGTGCATAAAAAAGGTCTCAAGTGATACATTCACTTTATAAGAAAGACAGTTATATGAACTGCTTTAATTTTTCCTAAAGTTTTACTTTAGGTACTATTGACTATTTATTTTTTAATATTTTGGCTAGAATTATAGCAGTTTATAGAACTGACTTACCAATAAAGTGAAAATACCAATAAAGTGAAAATACCACTTGATGTATTTTTTTTATGTTCTTTATGAATATATTATTTGCTTCTAATGCAAATTCTAATTTGAGCATGTTTAAAAGCTCTTAAAATTGACAAATTTTCAAATAAAGTATGACTTATCTCTCTTTTTCCACAAAATAATACATTTTCTCAGTGCCATCTTTTCCATCATTTTTGAAAAAATAATGCTACATCTCAGTGCTAATACTATTTATAATAAGGTTAGTTTAGGTTTTGATTAAATTACTTAAATTTGAATTTACATTAGAAGCAACTATTACATATGTAAAGAATATAACAAAGGCATTGAGTGGTATATTCACTTTATTGGTAAGCCAGTTGCATGAACTGCTATAGTTTTACCCATAAATTTTCTAATTAACTTGGTGATAATATCTGTGTAGCTAGAAAATTATTTCTTTTAGGAGTATCATAAATATCCCAATAGTTGTATAATGCTATATCTCAGCTTTTCTAAAATATAACTAGCTAGGCAGCTAATTAAATTTTCAAAGCAAACTTCATAATAGCCAATACAACTAGCCAAATAAATTATTTCAGCTCAGCATTGCACAAATATCTACCAAGGTGGATAAACCTTTGACCTAAAATGTCTTTTTTTATCCAACTATCCTACTTTTGTCCTCAATTTAATCTAGGTAGGCTTTAGACCAGTCAAGTAGGCTATATTATTTTTTTCAGTATGTTATTCTGAGAATGTACTGCATTTTGATCTGACCAAATGAAACTTTCTTTTTTACAATTATTTTAATTCAAAGCAATTCTCTAACCCCTTTACAATTGAAAGCAGTCTTTTATGTATATTTTTGTTCTAGCATGTCTGCTTCTATAAAACCAGTATTATAAACCTTCAAATAGTCTATATTTTCCGTAAAACTGAAGTATAAATGATATACTTACAAAAAAAAACGATTAATAAAGAAAACTGAAATTAAGCTGTGGCCATTAGATGACCGCCATTTTTCCTCCAAATTTTGCCGTTTGATGATAATGAAGAAATGGGCTGTGTTCCAGCTGATGGTTTTTCAGTAACTGCAGTTACTGTGCGGTAACTGCCCATTTCTAACTGCAGTAGAACCGTGGGAACGGCACAGTAAACTGACTAGCAGTAGCGTCATTTTCGAATTAAATGCACGTGTCTAAATTTAATGGACAGTTTAATGCTGACTAGTATAATTTTTTTATTCCTTCTGTTTCAGAGTATTTAGAGAGGTTCTGAGCCAACAATGGGCATTTGGCTGTCACAAATGATTTTTCTCAAATGAGCTGGTGAAAATTAAATACAACATATACATTTTCTCTTTTATTTATTATTTCAAGGCTAGAATATCACAAAACTAAGCATTCACATAGCTTGATTGTATCTTAAGCAAATACAATCCCTGATGGAGTTTTGTTGATACCCGTCTTAAATTGATGTGTCTAAATAAAATGGGCCTATAGCATTTACAGGATAGTAGTGGGACAACTATAGCAAGTTTTTTTCAATTTTCTACTTTTTTTCAAATAATTATTGTTCTCTGGTCAAATTTGTGTTCCTTGCTAAGTGGTAGGTGCTCTGGGTTGGATTGCTTTGTCCAAGAGGTACAGGTTTAATTCCTGGTATTGTCAGTTTATTTGGTTTTGGATAGGGGTTGGTGATATGACTAACCTCAGCTAGAATTGGCCTAACTTTAAATGAGTACAGATGGAAATCTAGGGACAGTAAGAAGGAAGGGCATGCAAGAGCATAGGCTGGCTGGTCCCTAGCTTCCTATTGCACTACCTGGCTAAAGAACCGCCAGGTCCTTTACTGGCCTACTGACTTAGCCATAGAAACTTTCTTTCAAACCCATTAAATATAAGTAGAATTGAAGAACACCAGTATGATGGTCCTTCTATTTCCTTGAAATGTGGATGTATGGACAACAGTGTGGGTCATGAGAGATAGCTTGTGAATGTAATTGGGGTGAATGTTCTGCAAGATTTAAAACATTTATGACTGTTGCTCAAGGTTGGCAACTGAACACAGAAGTATAATTTTGTTATTTGTTTTTCTTTCTGACTATTATGCTTATTTAATGTCAAGTATTTTAAAGTTAATCTTCTTTAATTTGTTTTTGATTGCCATGGCCCTAGGGCTTAAATACAATAAAACCTACTTATATCCATTGATTTTCTTTAAATAGATAGGAGCTCTATGTTTCCTAGCTTCAGTAAATTTAAATGTAATTGTCACAAATATAGGTCACCCTTAAGATTGAAATGAACAAAGCTTCAATTATGAATCCATTTTCCTTTAAACAGACTGAAGGGGCAAACCTCCAAGCTTTGACAAATTCAATCTCACTTTTGGGCATTCTCACCTTTTCTTTTCAAAGGAAACTTTCTTTGGATGTTTCCCATCCAGCTAAAAACAACACGGACAGCATCAGGTACAAGTGACCTTCTACTTAGCCTACATACTAAAGGGAAAAACATGCATCTCTATACTATAATTTACCTCCAACCTGCCTAATGTGCAAATATATAGCCAAAATTATGTAGTTCCAATGTATTCTGTCACCTGTTACCTTTTCCCCCATTATTGTTTTGTTACAGTTGCTTCAATTAACAGGGAGTTAAGGGTTGAGGGATAGATTGGCAGAATCAATGGGAAACATGTAACTTCAGATGTATATATTTTTGAAGGTCATTGCAGAATATTGACTTGCCGTGCTTGAAGCTCTGCTTATTAACGTGCATGCCCGTGCTTATAATTATTTGCTTGCTTATATTATTGCTTGCTTATATATGTTCTTGTTGTAGGTGCTTGCTTGGGTTTCCATTAAACCATTAAACTAAACCGAAGATATTGCATGGTGTCAGAAGTAAAACAGTAAACATGGACAGCACACCACATCCGTCCTTGGACTGGTCATCGACGAACCTAAAATCGGCCTGGAAAAGGTTCAGACAACACTGTGAATTAATGTTCTCCGGACCACTGGAAGGCAAATCCCAGGCTCTCCAGTGTTCGTATCTATTGATATGGGTTGGTGATAAAGGAAGAGACATTTTCAGCACATGGACTCTAACAGATGCCGAGACAAACAGGGTTCAAACGTACCTTAATAAATTCTGAGCCCATGTTGAACCCATATCAAACCCCATAGTGACAAGATTTACTTTCCACAAGCGAGACCAAGGTAACAAAAACATTGAACAATATGTGACCGACCTCAAGTTAATTGCTAATGACTGTGACTTTGGTACCAGAGGAGATTACCTGATAAGAGATCGTCTTGTCTTTGGAGTTAAGAGTGACAGGATTAGAGAGAAATTGCTAAGTGAAGGAGGGACATTAACCCTTGCCAGAGCAATAGAGATTTGCCGTGCCATCGAATCAGTACAGGAAACCCAAGCGCAAATGACAGCTGCTAATAAGACTTCAGTGCCCATGATGAAACAAGAGATAGATGCCCTGAAGAAATAATACAACAACAAAGAATGCTATTTCTGTGGTGCACCTTATACCAAGAATCATAACTGCCCAGCCAGGGGCAAAACATGTTCAAAATGCAACAAACTGAATCACTTCGCCAAAGTATGTAAAAGCAAAGGTGAAAATGAAATAAGCCAACAAGAAGCAGGAACAAGTGCAAGTGAGTTCATGATTGACAGTGTCAACAGTATGCTAGTGAAATATACAGATGGGCCAGATGCTGTAATAAGAATTGTTGACCAGAAACTAGACTTAGTCTTCAAAATCGACACAGGAGCTGAAGCAAATGTTCTTCCGGTTAGCGA